>NW_023270323.1:19931316-20279523 GCF_011800145.1 Mirounga leonina | reverse complement strand
TTTATTTATTTATTTATTTATTTATTTATTTATTTATTTATTTATTTTAGAGAGCAGGGGAGACCGTGTGCAAGCATGAGTGGGGGAGGGGCAGAGGAGAAGGGAGAGAGAATCTCAAGCAGACTCCCTACCGAGCATGGAGCCCTACTCCCAATCCCACGACGCTGAGATCATGACCCGAGCCAAAATCAAGAGTTGGATGCTCAACCCACTGAGCTACCCAGGCGCCCCCCCCCCCCAATGATCCTTTTAAAACACAAATCTGATCCTGTCCCTCTGCTTAAAGGTTTTCTGTTGCCTTTTGGATAAGCTTCAAACTGCTAACCAGGACCTGACCAGATCTACATGTCCAGGGCTAGCCCAAGCCTCAGGCTGTGTCCACCCCTTTAGCCACTTCCTCCTTTGCACTCTCCTCCCGCGGAACTGGTTTCTTCCCATTCCTGGGTCTTGCTGGGCTCTCCTTCCTCCATGCTCTTGGCCCAGCTAACACCCCTTCACTCTCTAGACCTCAGTGGGGTCCTTTCATAGTTTGTCAGTTCTGGTTTAGGATGCCTTCCTCCAGTCCTCCAGCCTGCCAGACAGTCCATCCCCCAGCACACATGGCATAATAGTTATTCAATAAAACGTGTTGCTAGATGAATAAACACCCAGAAAGAAACCTCTATAGAGAAACAGGTTTAACTGGTATTGACTTTGTTATTTATGGGATGTCATGCCTCCACCCTTGAGGGAGAGTGTTTCTCAGAGTTCTGATCTAGGCAACAGGAGCTCCATGTACCATTATGGATACATTGAGAAAGTCAAAATGATTTATCCCTCTTTGAAAAAAATGAACATAGCAAGACTCTCTGGTCGAACTGCATACATGGAACTAACATTAATGAAGTGATATTCATACAAAACTCTGAGCTCATTTGCCTAAAATAAACTGAGGTAATATATTTTCAGAGAAATAAAACAGCAAAAACCTATCCCTACTGTTGGCATTTAAGATGATTGCATTAGCAGTCATTTGTCTTAAATATTTGGATCAGATTCGTCTTACTGTAAATTTTCAAGTTAGGGACCAAAAAAAAGAGAGAGAAAATATCCTGTTGGCCTCCCTCCTCAGACTGTATTGATAGGAGCATAAGCTCAAACTGTGTGGGAAGTTTCTTGCTTTAAAATGTCTTTATTCCCTTAAGAAAAGCTACTTTTATCTCATTTTTTTTTTAAGGACAGATGGGTTTTAATTTGGTGAGAAAATATCCTTGCCATTAAGAGGATTCTGCCTCATTACCTCTTATTAAAAAAAAAAAAAAAAAGCCCTCCTCCTCTTCAAATTTGCAGAACTAAAGGAAGCATAAATTAAAACATTTGTTGCTTGTTACTTTGATCAACAAACACTTATCTCCAAAAGAAAAAACACCGAACTAGGACAGATTAAAAAGCAGTTCCTTTCCTAAAATAAATCAGTCAGTATAAACAGCTTAGTCTCCCAACTAGATAAGAAAGAAAAAATTGGGTTGGAGGTGGGGATAGGAAGAAAATTTGGAAGGAAATTGGGTTGGGGTTCTTAAGTCCCTTATTTTGCCTGTTGGCATGACTGTCCTCACCTGTTAGCTCGCTGGATCTCTTTCAGACTTGTGACCTAGAATCCAGTAGTACGAACTAAATTAGTCTGTTAGGTGGACCTCAACAACATCTTTGGCATTACCCATTATTTTTAAAAATAATGACAGGGGATTTTTAAAAATCCCCTGTCAGCTGGTGCTTCAGAGTAAGACATTTCTCCAGAGGAAGAAGACCCACAGCTTTCCTCTCCACTTCTACAGACGCTTACATCTTTCTCTTTTGTCCTCTTTTGTCCACATAAAGAGAAAGGATGTTTGTGCGTATCTGTGAGGCAGCTTGCTAAAAGGGAAAAGAAACAAAAAAGCTGGGGACGGGGATGAAATGGCAGCCAAAGGGGCAGTGATGTATTTCCCTCTTCAGAAGGCATTTGGCTACTTTCTTCTTGTTCTTATTTATCCACCAGTTTTTTTAAAAAGTTTTAAAAAATATCTAATTGTGGTAAAAACACATATAACATAAAAGTCACCATCTTCATTTTTTTTTTAAGATTTTATTTATTTATTCGACAGAGGCAGTGCTCACAAGAGCGCACAAGCAGGGGGAGCTGCAGAGGGGTAGGGAGGGAGCCCGCTGTGGGACTCGATCCCTGGACCCTGAGATCATGACCCGAGCCAAAGGCAGATGCTTAATCGAATGAGGCAGCCAGGTGCCCCCATCTTCACCATTTTATTTTTTTTATTTTTTATTTTTTTAATTTTATTATGCTACGTTAGTCACCATACAATACATCATTAGTTTTTGATGTAGTGTTCCACGATCCATTGTTTTCGTATAACACCCAGTGCTCCATGCAGTACGTGCCCTCCTTAATACCCATCACCGGGCTAACCCATCCCCCTCCCCCCTCCCATCTTCACCATTTTAAAGTATACAGTTCAATACCGTTAAGTATACTCATACTGTTGTGCGGTGGATCTCTAGAACTTCTCATCTCGCTGAACTGAAACTGTAATACTTGTTGAACAGTAACTCCCCATTTCCCCCTTTCCTGGTGTTTTTAAATTAGATCTAAAAAGATGGATTCTTCTGATTCTATATAATGTTCTCATGACCTCATATGTTAGGAAGTAAAAACATTTACACGTTTATGCAAGGTAAAACATACACGTTTTCCTTGAACAGTGATCACTTGTTTGCATTTCTCTAAGTAGCTTATCTTTTCCCTTCTACACATGCTAAGATAGGTGAAGGAGGAAACAAATCCTATCCTTGAACCTTTAGCAGACTGGTCTCTCTGGCTGACCCTAACATAGTGATCAAGGGTGAGTTGTCCTCTAATCAGAAAGAATTATACTCCTTACCAAGAGCACACATCAAATTTCCAGAAGCCATTTTTCTCCCTCCTCCCCACCCAGCCTCCCCGTTCCCCCTACTCTCCAGCAGCTGTGACACACTGGTCTCCAGTCTCATGGTTCACACCAGCTGCCAGGGTCCCTACTTGAGTTGGCTCCAGTCTTCTGAAGGCTGGCAGTTAGTTAATAAGAAAACCGGGGATGTAAATCACGGGCTCAGACAGTTTCCTGTGGGGGAGCTTGTAAGTTCCCATCAGATCTTTTCATCCCAGCACATGGAGAGGAGACCATTGCTCCCTTTAGAGACAAATACAAATGTAGACCAGAGATGAGCAAGGTGGGAGGCAGACGGGAAGCAGGTGGGAAGCTCATTGTCGAGACGCTTAGCACAGGGTTTCATTCTTTCGCCTAAAACAAATCCTTTTAATGAAGAGTGGGATCTCATGCTGGATTTAGAGAAAAATAGCCAAATTCTTAATCTGGCAGTTCCAATACTCCTCCAATAGAGGAAGGATTCTCACTTGATAGTAATATGGAATTACCACTGGTATTTCTAAAGATGGGTTTTAAAGCACTGTTTGTTTTGTAAACTCTGTAGTTCTGTTTTTTGGGTTTTTTTTTTTTTTTTTTTGAAAGAGAGAGCGAGTTGTGGGGAGGGGCAGAGGAAGAGGGAGAGAAAGAGAATCTTAAGCAGGCTCCATGCCCACCTTAGAGCTCGATCTCATTACCCTGAGATTGTGACCTGAGCTGAAATCAAGAGTTGGACCCTTAACTGACTGAGCCACCCAGGTGCCCTGTGAGATCCATAATTCCAAAACTCTGATGGAGGGGCACTTGGCTGGCTCAGTCAGAAGAGCAAATGACTCTTGATCTGGGGTTGTGAGTTCAAGCCCCACGTTGGATGTAGAGATGACTTAAAAATAAATAAATACGCTTAAAGAAAACACTCCTAATCCAAGACAAAGGAAATTTTAAAAAAAACTGCAGTGGCATATTTATTGGGGATCTGTTCTCTAGTGCACTGCACTAGACACTGTTAAGTTCCCACATGAGTAGAAAAGATGTGATCTCTGCCCTCCAGAATCTCACTGTCCAGTCGTCAAACCCCTGGACTGTGTCACAGTAGAGAAAGCTGAGGGCTGATGCAAGCTGAGGGACAAAGCCAGGGTTCTATAAGGGATATGATAAGCTAAATACAGCAGAGTGCCTGAGACCCAGCATTTGATAAATACAAGTTGTTGAGAAGAAAAGGGATCATAACACCATCCAGAGAGACACTGGCCCTAGGAGTAGCTCTCATTGGGAATACAGGGCGTACACGTAACAAAACAAATAATGCTTCAAAGCAGTATATAACAAGCACCAAAAATTCAGTTCCTAAATTTGGGATGGGAAATGGCTAGAGCAGCTGGGAGAAAGGTCTTGAAAGAATGTGACTTACATAAATGAAGGGGGACAAGAACAACCTAGACTCAAAAATGAGATGATGGCCGTGCATATAATAGTCTAGGAACATTAATTTGCCCAATACCAACATGCGCCGTGTACCAGGGGCATTGAGATGACGTATAATCCCCGCTCCTGAAACACTCTCAGCCTAGGAGGGGAGATTTCTGTTTGGCACCAAAAACTCTATGGGAGGTAAAATGTGATAAAGGCTATAGTAGATGATTAAATGATGAATTTTTGAACATTCAGAGAAGAGAGAGAAGTTGCTTTTGTTGAAGGATCAGAGAAGTTTCATTGAGAAAGAAACATATTTCTGGTCCTGGGAGGTTTGCTAGCATTTCCTTAGTAGAGATTGGGGTTGAGGAAGGACTCTCAATCCAGACAGGGGGGAGTAAAGTAAATAAAGTGACAAGGAGGGAAACCAAGGCTTGTTTGCAAAAATGGTGATTACTGGATTCATTAAATGTAGTTAGAAAAATTGTCCCTTATAGCCGAGTTAATAAGAATGGAATCAGGCAAAGTTAAGTGCCCTTCATTTGGGAAAAGGCACAATTTTTAAAGGGGAAAACAAAGTGATTTTCCATTTACTGAGGAAAAAGAAAGTCATTCTGGAGAGATATGGGGCGTTGCTCATCCTCCATTAGCTTTATAAGGAAAAAGGGGTTTTTCTAAGTAGTTTTCTTTCCCTTGATGCTCTGAATGGCACTAAAGACTTTACCTGTAGACAATGGATGTGTTCACTTTCCTTCACCTGCTAGGAGACAAGAGAAGCTTGTCGGGTTATGAAAGTGGTTTAACCTGCAGCGTTACCTTAGTCATCCAAGGTGGTTATAAGAACAAGGCATGGGCTTTGGAGTCAGGCAGATCTCTGATTCTTCATTCTGTCCGTTGTACGCAGTTGTACCTTGGCAAGTTGCTTAAAATCTGAGCTTGGGGTGCCTGGATGGTGCAGTCGCTTAAGTGTCCGACTCTTGGTTTTGGCTCAGGTCAGGATCTGAGGGTTGTGGGATCAAGCCCCACATTGGGCTCCATGCTCAGTGGGAAGTCTGCTTGAGATTCTCTCTCTCCCTTTCCCTCTGCCCCTACCCCTACTTGCATGCTCTCTAAATAAATAATATCTTAAAAAAAAAAAATCTGAGCTTCATTTCTAGTCTATAAAATGGGACTGGTAATAGATACCTTGACATGTTATTATCAAAATTAGAACTAAGGTATAGAAAGCCTGAGGCAGGATATAGGGCTAATACTAGGCACAAAATGAATCGTGGCTCTGATGGTGGCTCAGCTCTCTCTGGTCTACCACCAAGAAATGGCAGCCAACAGCCTGCCAGGATCTGCCCAGGACCCTGTTATCTTCTTGCTTTGGCCAGCATAAGTGTGCTCTGGACACCTCCCAAAGGTGCTGATTAGAAGAACTTTAAAAATGAGTTTTCTCTCCGATCTTATCTTCTGGTTCCTAGGCAAGAGCACTAAAGTATGCGAAATAACACTGATACCCGGCTTGGAGTAGAACAGTTTCCTGAACACCTACTAGGAGAAAGTTGGGCTAAAAACAAATCAGCTGGAGAGTAAAGGAAATTTTTTTCATTGCTTGAATCTACATGTGAAAGTACAACATAAAACTGTGTGACTTGTGGCTAATGAAAGAGATCTTAGAAAATGAACTATTACCGTGGTGCTTGGTGGCTAGACTTTTTTTTTAAAACCACATTGCTTGTGGGTTTTTAAAGAATAAGGGCAGATGAATTGGCTTCTTTAAGTCAATAAAGAGACTGCCAAAAAAGTAAATAGGAGCTACATTTAATTTCTCTGTTTTTCTTTTGAGAGCCAGAGAAGCTAATGCTTCAAGACCAGTGAAGCTGCCAACTAGCTAGTGGAAAATTTTATTTTCAAAAATAAGTTTACAAATGAAGATAAGGTGATTTTTTTTTAAACCTAAAGCATCAAATAGGATTTAAGTCCTTTTGAAAAATATGTAGACATTAAATACCATATTGTCTAAACCTTAGTAACAGTAAATCATCAAAGTGAGTCATCTACATTTCAAAAATTCCAACTGGTTTTAGCCTAGCAACTTTCCTTGTTTTTGTCTCTTGAAGTTATACTTCTCTGTCACCTTGGGTTGTTCGTAAAACAGTATGGGGCAGAGTCGATGACATCTAAATGTTTAAAATATTTATATAGGGGCGCCTGGGTGGCTCAGTTGGTGAAGCGTCTGCCTTCGGCTCAGATCATAATCCCGGGGTGCTGGGATTGAGCCCCGCATCGGGCTCCCTGCTCAGCCACGGAGTCTGCTTCTCCTTCTCCCTCTGCCCCTCCCCCTGGCTCATGCTCTCTTGCTGGTGCTCTTGCTCGTACTCTCTCCCTCTCAAAAAAATAAAGTCTTGAAAATAAAATAAAATAA
Source organism: Mirounga leonina (assembly GCF_011800145.1). NCBI lineage: Eukaryota > Metazoa > Chordata > Mammalia > Carnivora > Phocidae > Mirounga > Mirounga leonina. The sequence continues at coordinate 20,272,764 of NW_023270323.1, read as the reverse complement.
AATATTTAAATGCAAGATTTCATATAACACAGTCTTAGGAAGAAACCTAGCCAGCAGAATAGGTATCTTGATGCTATGAATAAAATTAAGATGTCCTTTTTTGAAAGGCCTAAAATTCTGATACAAGGCAAAGACAAGAAGTGCCAAATCACTGGGCAATTCTTTTATTTTTTTATTTATTTATTTTTTAAAAAAGATTTTATTTATTTGAGAGAGAGAGAATGAGAGAGAGCAAGCACATGAGAGGGGGGAGCGGGAGAGGGAGAAGCAGACTCCCTGCGGAGCAGGGAGCCCGATGCGGGACTCGATCCCAGGACTCCAGGATCATGACCTGAGCCGAAGGCAGTCGCTTAACCAACTGAGCCACCCGGGCGCCCCGTGGGCAATTCTTTTAAAAAGAATTTTGGTGTTGTCGATGCTTTGTATTGTTATAAAGAAACCATTGTTGGTGACTCTGAAGACTTCTCTGGGTCAGGGAAACAGCTCTTTAACAATAAATAAGTCAGAGGTTAGCACGCAGTGGAATAACATGAGACTTTTAGTCATTAAAGCAGATTTCTATAAATCAGTGGTTCAGTTTGTCTGCCAATTTATAACAGTAGCACCTCTCTCCCGCTGCCCCTCCCTCTGGCTCGTGCTCTCTCACACTCCCTCTCTCTCAAATGAGTGAATAAAATCTTAAAGAAAAAAGACCCGCTTTCCTCGACAGAAAATACTGTTGGCGCTTCTGCGCAGGTGCAGGTTAGCCGAGAAGGCGGCCGGCTCCCCCTGGTCTGCCCTCGCCCGCGCCGCCTCCCCGCTCTCCCCGGGTACACTGTCCCCAGTGACGAGGGCACGCCGGCATTTGCACTCCAGCTGAACCCATGCCGTTAACGACCTGTCACTCGGGGAGTTCTACCTCTCCGGAGCCTGGGTCGCAGTCCTCATCGTCACCTCCATCACATGCCTTTCTCCAAGAGTCAGATGCCCTTCACAGAGCCAGCGCCCTTCACCTTGCTCCAGAAGGGCGCTGCCGCTGAGGGGAGGGGGCTGGTGCTGGTAGTTCACGCCAGCCCTGTTCGGAGCTTCAGGGCTGAAGAGGAAAAACACCCCCTCCGGCACAAACAATTGTGATCCCCGGTGTGGTGGAGTTGTTTGTATTGCAGCCTGACCCGTACCTCTTACGAGCAATTTTTTTTTTTTTTTTTTAAGACTTTCTATTCATTTGAGACAGAGAGAGAGAGCATGAGCAGCGGGAGAGGCAGAGGGAGAAGGAGATGCAGGCTCCCCACTGAGCCAGGAGCCCGATGTGGGGCTTGATCCCAAGACCCTGGGATCATGACCGAGCTGAAGGCAGACGCTCAACCATCTGAGCCACCCAGGTGCCCCCGAGCAAATTTACAATGAGGGTTTTCTTCCTGAAATTTTGCTTGGTGACCAACATTTAAATGAATATCAGGAGTTGAAGATTTTACCATAATTATCCAAGAGAATAATCATTCTCCCCATACCAAGTGAATCGTGATTTTAAGTGCAGCCCAATTAATAAGAGCCAAAATTCAATAAGTATTTATTTTTCTTAAAGATTTTATTTATTTATTTCACAGAGAGAGAGAGATATCACAAGTGGGGGGCGTGCAGAGGGAGAGGGAGAAGCAGGCTCCCGGCCGAGCAGGGAGCCCGATGCGGGGCTCGATCCCAGGACCCAGGGATCATGACCTGAGCCGAAGGCAGATGCTTCACCGACTGAGCCCCCCAGGCACCCCTCAGGTTCAGTTTTTAGACTCTCATTTCATAGATGAGGAATTTGTTTCATGGGCAGTTAATGGCCAGCCCAAGGTCACATAGCAGGGCCTGTGGCCAGGATTCCAAGTATTCTGCTTCCAGAGCCTGCACTCCTAGCCAGGAGGTAATGCTGGCCTCATAGGACTGGGATGCTCCCTTAGGCGTTATGGTCAACATGAGTGAGCCTGGTCCATCCTCCACACCCCATCGCTGTGACTTCTTCAAGGTGCAGATCTGATCATAACACCGGTGTAACATCTGGTGATTTCTCACTGCCTACAGGATAAAGTGCAAATCTTGAAGATGGCCCACAAGGCTTCACTTCCATCATCTGCCTCTCCAGCTACACTGTCTCCTACCTGCCCCTGCCTAGCCACGTGACTTGCAGATCCCCAATTAGCCTGTGCCATTTGATGCTTCCGGACCTTCAGCCTCTCTGACCTGACCTTTTTCTCCCCTCCTCTTCTTACCCCGTAAGCCCATGTACATTCTTCAGGACCTCTCTCAAACATTTCTGGACCCTTCCCTGACATAAATAGCCTCTCCTCTGCTACCAGTACATAGATTAAGCAAAATAAAAATAGCAATCTTTGTTTTGTTTTGTTTTTAGCTCTCACATGCTAGGCACACAGTGCTATGCATTTTACATGTTTGGTGGGTAGAAATCTTGAGCCACAAACATAATTATGCAAGAATGTAACTGCTTCTTTTTTAGAAACGGACTGTAATTTCTGTTTTGAGACCTCATTCAGCAGAGACAGAAACTATCAGCCAATTCCCAGTGTCCCCCAGCTCCTGGGGTTGCAGCTGAGCTGTGAGGGCCTTAGGCAGAGGCGGGGTGTGTGTGTCACAGGGAGTCCGAGTGAAGTTGCACCTGTGACCTTCATGTCACCATGTCCCCGAGGCGGTGCCTGATGTGTCTGCTTACCAGCCAAGCTGGGAGGGTGGTATCTGCAGCCTCCTCGGATCCGTCCCGTGTCTATGCCATCTTGGCTTTACCAGATACGTTCTGCCTCTCCTGGGCCACCCTGGGTTGGGATGATTGGTGGAAGGCGGGAAGCTCTCTCCTGCCTAGGTACACCACATAGACATTTCTCTGACTCCGACTCCTTACTGAGTTCCCAACAACTCTGGGACGAAGCCCGCTCTCCAGACTCTTGCTTGGGGGCCCACATACTTTCTGCTCTCAAATCCCTAAGCCTATCTGGAGCTTCCAGCTTGCCCCGTGTAGGACTCAGAGTTGCCCTAGCTTCTAACTCCCCTTCACTTCTCTCTGACTCGCTTTGCCCTTCTTTGTGAGTCCTAGGAAGCTGTAATCGCTGTTGTGGGGGAAAACACTGGTTCTGACTAAGAATTCTCAGTCTGAGTATTCTCAAATCTTTAAGACTTGTGCCTGGATTCCTTTGTTCTCTGAGTTCTGCTGACTCATCCTTTCTTTGGTCAATGAATGGCACCCAATGGGAGGAAAGATAGGCCCGTGAGGAGATTCAATAGAAAGAATAAGAACAGTTACTATTCACTGTTACTTCTGCACCCACCAGATACACGCTCAATAATTATCTCATGTTGTCTTCCCAAAAACCTATGGGAGGAGATTTCTCTCCCTGCAGTCCTACTGCCCAGGAATGGTTTAGTATTTCCTTTCAGATGTTTTTCTAGACTTGTGTAAAACATACTAAACATTGTATATAATTTGACTTAACAATATGGACATCTTTTCTTTCTTTCCTTTTTTTTAATAAGATTTTACTTATTTATTTTGTCAGAGAGAAAGTGAGAGAGCACAAGCAGGGGGAGCGGCAGAGGGAAAGGGAGAAGCAGGCTCCCCGCTGATCAGGGAGCCCAACATGAGACCCGATCCCAGGACTCCGGGATCATGACCTGAGCCAAAGGCAGACGTCCAACCGACTGAGCCACCCAGGCGCCCCCAGATGTAATTATTCTTGGAGGAAAAACTAAGGCTTAGAGGAAAAACTAAGGCTTAGAGGAAAAACTAAGGCACACAGCTAGCAAGCTCTTGACTCCAGTCCATACTCTTGATCACCACACTCTACTATTCTTATCACATGGTACTGAAATAATTTCTTTCAACGTTTGAGTTTCTGATGATCACTGTGACGTCAAGGCTAGGACCTCACCCGACTTGATATCCCCAAAGCCTGGCACTTAGCAGGTACTCAGCAGGTGGTATTTGAATTGAAATGGGTCAAGGAGAGAGAAAGGAAGGGAAGGAGAAGGGAGGAGAAAAGGTCAATGGGAAAATCTTATCTTAGGCTATTCTAAAACTCCCTGGATGATATTCTGTCAATCAAAATCTAAGCAGAATTGCTGGTATTATCTAAATCATGTCCAGAATAGGAGTCTCCTTACATGATACTCTCAGAGTATTAAAGACATGGAAATTATTTCCTTGTGTCCAGAAAAGAAATGGGTGTAATGTCACTGGTGACAGCAATAACAAGTGAGGAGCACACGCATATATGAGCAGTGCGACCAGAACTCGTGATAGTTGTCATCAGCCAATGCAGGCCTGGTTGACGTTTCTTTACCTTCAAGACATTGTCATCCAAGATGCCGGTGGTGTATAAATCTGATAACTTCTAGAATTTCACTCCTTTCTATTAAATTTTCGTCTGAAAACTCTTGTTATCCCACATTACATAAATGCCTCCGATAACAGATATTAGACTATGCATGTAGGTGAAGGGTAAATGCTGTGGGCTGCGACATGCCCAAGTTACCACCAAAGGCAGCTTAGCTGAATCGTTTTCCTTCTTCTTCATAATTGTTTATCTACAGTGGGCCTTATTTTTACAATTTTTATTATTTGATATTATTGGGGCACTTGGCTGGCTCAGTGAGCATAGTATGCAACTCTTGATCTGGGGGTTGTTGAGTTGGAACCCCATTTTGGGGGTAGAGTTTACTTAAAAAAAAAAAAGGTTATTATTTGCTATGATAACAAATACTATGACACAATAAAAGTAAAATAATAAGGTCAACATTTTCCCATGCCACCTCTTTCAGGTAACTTCTGTTAACAGCCTAGTGTATGTTCGTCCTTATGTGCTTAACATACGTGTTCGAGCACATCTTCATGGTTATAGGAGTCTGATGTTCCTTTTCCTATTCTCCCTCCTGCCCTACCTTCAACCTCGTCTTTGACCCTGTAGCCGTCATCTCTCCTTCTTCCCCTCTTTCCTTCTCTCTCTTTCTTCTCCCTCTCCAGTTTTCATCTTCCACCTTTTCCTCCCTCGTTCCCTATTAGCCTTGCAATACCCAGACTCTCAGGAAATTGAGTTTTCACCCCAAGGTGTGACAGCTCCATCTAAGCTTTGGAGATGGACTTTATTCCTTGGGTTGCCTTGCAGTCTTACAAAGCGTGAGAAAGTGAGAGGCAAGCATGGGAAGAAATCAAAGACTCAGTTTATCAACGTTAGCTTACTTGGCTGAAATATTTCAGAATTCAGGGTGCTTTTGTAATTATTGAAATTTTTATTGTAAACATTTAATTCAAAGAGTAACTTATACTTACTGTTTTAAAAAATGTCCACACTCTATATAGAGGTGTTTAAAAGCAAAAGGTAAATTTATGTTTATCCTCCGAGACTTCTCTCCCTGCAGTCCTACTGCCCAGGAATGGTTTAGTATTTCCTTTCAGATGTTTTTCTAGACTTGTGTGAAACATACTAAACGTTGTATATAATTTGACTTAACTATATGGACATCTCTGGGTACTACCTCTAGGTCTGACTCTTGTCAATGCTGCATTTTATGCTTCAGAATTCATCTAACCATTTCCAATATGAGCTTCCAATTTCCAGGATGCAATTCTAATCTTTCAATCAAAACTTTCCCAAGAGAATGCTGTCCATCCTTGTCTCCTTGGTGACCTGAGGCTGCTGACATGAGTGACTGTTCCTTCATCATGACCCCCACAATTGAAAATGTCCTTTGTCTCCCACATGTCCATGAAGCGATCCCTTTGAGGCTCATCTGTTAGTTTTGTTGTTCTGTTCTTCTTTTGGCTTCCATTTAGACCAATGCAGGTTTGATGCGGGATCCCGGATATGCCCCCCTGAGCCATGCACACGGCCATGCAATTGTAGTGGCCCACATAGTGAGTGCACTTTCACAGACCTAGTCCTGCCTTCTCGTTTCCTTGGGTTCTGACCTCTGCAAGATGCTATGTAGCTTTCCAGGTGACAGTCAGGTTGCATAAAGGCCTTTACTTGAGACCCTAGTCCTAGGGTCCCAAAGAACAGAAACCACAGAGGCGCCCTTGTCAGTAACAGCCAGCTGCGAGCAGGAGATGATGCTTTAAATAAGGAGAGGGCGTGAGGGTGCCTGGGTGGCTCAGTTGGTTAAGCGACTGCCTTCGGCTCAGGTCATGATCCTGGAGTCCTGGGATCGAGTCCCGCATCGGGCTCCCTGCTCGGCAGGGAGTCTGCTTCTCCCTCTGACCCTCCTCCCTCTCATGCTGTCTCTCATTCTTTCTCTCGCAAATAAATGAGAGGGGGTGAGGAAGCTGTTAGCTCAGCCGACTTGGGGGCTCGCCATTTGCAGGAAAGGACTGTGATGGAGGGAAGAGATAGGTGGCTGAGAAGACAAGGAACTGAGAAGCTGAAAGATCTTACAGGATTTTCCCTTCCATGTTACAATCACCACTTCATGAAATAAATTACTTCTCAGGGTTGGCCTTGTCTTAAATGCACTTCCTTATTTTAAATTTCCATTTTAACATCTTATTCACTATGATGGTTGTTTACTTTTCACATGGCGAGCAGTTCAAAAAAATTAAAATATTTATTAAAGTGAATATTACATTAGAAATTATGTCCACATTAAACCTAACTACCTATTTGAGAAGGAAGCACCCCAAACATTCTCCTAATATTTTCTCTCTGAAGCAAGATCCATGTTTCTTTTTTTTTTTCTTTCGGGTTTTCCACAGTCCATTTTTTGTTTTCTTTTGTTTCAAATTCTTATTTGATTTCTAGTTAGTTAACATCTAGTGTAATATTGGTTTCAGGAGTGGAATTTAGTGATTCATCACTTACCTGTAACACCCAGTGCTCATCACAAACAGTGCCCTCCTTAATGCCCATCCCCTAACTAGACCATCCCCCGTCCACCTCCCCTCCAGTAACCCTCAGTTTGTTCTCTGTAGTTAAGTGTCTTCTGGTTTGCTTACAAGAACCCATGTTTCAGGTGTATACTTTCCTATTGGTGAGTTTTTTGTATTGACCATTAAATAGTCCCTAGAACTGACTTTCAATATTCAACAGATACTGACCTTGTTTTTCTAAGGTGTCACAGCCAAAAGAAGAGTATAGATGAACCAGGGAACTTATTGTGTGGCAGTGACAAGAGCAAATTGAAATAATTCTTCCTCTTCTTCTTCTTCTTCCTCTTCTTCTTCTTCTTATTATTTAGCAAAGACTCTTATGATTCAAATAGTTTTCACATTAAAACTTTATTTGGAATTATAGAAAGAATGCCAAGCAGAATTGGTAAGAAGTAATAGTTGATTATTTCTAAGTTAAATTTAATTTTTTTAAAAAGTAGGCTCCCTGCCCATCATGGAGCCCAACATGGGGCTTGAACTCATGACCCTGAGATCAAGACCTGAGCTGAGATCATGAGTCAGATGCTTTACTGACTGAGCCACCCAGGTGCCCTTACATGAAATTTAATTTAATAAAGTACAAAGTATATTTCAAAACTATACTACTATAATATAGAAAAGAAGCTAAATTTGTGAAAAAAATAAATTCAGAACCCCAATCACATATATAATTTCTATATGTAGTTTCTTTAAAGGTATGATTAATTAAATGTATTAGACTAATTGAAATTAAATACTTCAAAGAATAATTGCTGAATCTGGAATTTGGAGATATATGTAAATAACCGTAAATTTCTTAAGCTTTTTGTTTGAAAAAGATACTCGTTCTCAAGGGTTTCTCCTTACTAATAAGACCTGACAATTGTAGGGGACAAACCAACTTCTAAGTGTGTGTACAGTATGAATCAATCCATTTGGAATTGGCATAGTCAATCTGATGTGATTTTAAATATTTTTAGCTTAGCCTATTTATCTCATACTGAAATTTGGACTTAGAGGTTGAAATATTTAAGAGAAACGGGAGGAAATGATTTGGCCTGTGAAAGCACCAAGTGCCTGGACGTGCTACCACGGCCAGGCATCCTATCACCACCCCTGTTTCTGACTCATGACTCCTCTGCCATCACCACCTTGGTGGACCTTCTACATGTCACTCTGATGTGTCTCTAAGCATCTGCCTTCAGCTCAGGTCATGATCCCAAGGTCCTGGGATCGAGCCCAGCATGGGGCTCCTTGCTCAGCGGGGGGTCTGCTTCTCCTTCTCCCTCTGCCTGCCACTCGCCCTGCTTGTGCTCGCTCTCTCTCTGACAAATAAATAAAATCTTTAAAAAAAAAGATCTTAGCATTTTTTAAAAGCTTTCTTTCTTGATCAATATGTCTGTTTTAATCTTTTAAAAAATGCTTTGGATACTAGTGTGAAAGCACCATTTCTGGGTACAGTCTTTTTTTTTTTTTAAGTAGGTGCCATGTGAGGGGCTAGAACTCACCACAGTGAGACCAAGACCTAAGCTGATTTCAAGAGTCAGATGCTTAACCAGCTGAGGCACCCATGGTCCCCTGGAGTACAGTTTTAATAGGAACTGAAAGACAGCATGACTTTACAGAGATCATCTTTAATAATTGTCTTGGAGTTAATCCATACCTATACTTGATACGTGTAACTATTCCACGGTCATTTATCAGTTCTGCTTCATGAAGGAAGGGACAGACCATTCTGCAGAGAACTGAGGTGCCAGGTGAGGGAACTTGCTCCTCGCTTGTGCAGAGAGACGTTAGCGGCATTTCGTGTTGCAACAGAGGTTTCTTCATTTCCAGGCTCAGCTTTGATCCCATGAGACAAGTTGTTTTCCTTTCATCTACAAATATCTGACAAGGCCTCTAAGTTACAGATACAAGTCAAGAGTATTTTTCCAGAATCTGTGGTACAGTGGAAGCCCAGGGATTTCTCATCATAGTGATGGATTTCACGGTATAAAATAGGCTGTGTGGGAGGTAAGATTTGGACCCAAAGTATGTTTTCAATCACCAATTTAAAGTGATATTTCAAACAGGAATAGAAGGATCTGTTCCACCCTTATGAAATTTCACCTGACCCTGAGCACTCAGGAAACAAAAAGCAGCTGCAGGACTGGTCTTATCTATTCTGCCCACAGTGCTCCTGCCTGTGTCTTCCAGCTAATACCTCTTATTTCCTCAACATGGTGGCAGAGGCAATGTGCTGTCTATACTGAAGGGCTGACCACTTATTTAAAGCTGAAGTTGTGAACATCACCTTCACCCAAAACTACTTCCACAGGGCTTCCAACCCGCAGCAACATGTGTGTGGGTACCCCATTGATTATATGATAGGTGTATATGTGTTTGTGCATGTTTGTAATACCATATGGAAGACAACATCCAGGTTGAAGGGGGATAGTACCTTTTTGGAGGTGGGAAGGAAGCCTGTCCTTAAAGATTTCAGGAGAGGTTTATTCTGTGGATGCTGTGATGGCTAAAGCGTCTGCGTTTGGCCAGGTTGTAACAAAGAGTATGGCCAAGTAAAGACAAATGGTTTCAACTCTCCTGGAACTCAGGCTTCTAGTTCCTACCTAATTAGGCATTCTCTTCTCTGTGTCTGTATATATATTTACTGCCTTAAATACAGAACCTGAAATTTTAACAACAGGGATTCCGCTTGAGTGAGAAGAAATAAAACCAATCTCAGACCTTTCTGTTATCTTAATCTCTGGCGATGACATGTGAGAGCAATTAAGAAAGGTACTCTAAGAAAAAAAAAAATCTTACCTCCATTGAAAGAGGCTGGAAGAGCCTCTGAAGAAAGATGAAACTAAAAGCACCATACCTTCCTTAGGGAAAAATGAAGGGGGGCGGGAATCGGAGGGGGAGACGAACCATGAGAGACTATGGACTCTGAGAAACAAACTGAAGGTTCTAGAGGGGAGGGGGGTGGGGGGATGGGTTAGCCTGGTAATGGGTATTAAAGAGGGCACGTACTGAATGGAGCACTGGGTGTTATACGCAAACAATGAATCATGGAACACTACATCTAAAACTAATGATGTAATGTATGGTGATTAACATAACATAATAAAATAAAGAAAAGGGGAAAAAAAGCACCATACCTTCCTTAAGAATATTAACTGGGCAGCTAGATCACAAATGCAAAACAAATGCAAATGTGTACTCTAAGACCCAAACGATCGCAAAGCTGAATCCAAGCTCCCGAGAGATAATAGCCCTAACCACTGAAATAATCACCTGCCTCTCCTCTGGAGATGATGCTCATGGAAACTAAAAAGGGCTGAGAAGGGAGGTTTCAACAGCATTAGCCGATCAGCAACAACCTGGATCTCTCCGGTTGACTTATACTGAAAAAAGGACATACGGAGAAAAAGGATGGTTATTTTCCTTGTAATGTGAGCTTTTTTTCTTCCCCCCAAGCTGTGAACTTTTTACCTTTCCTTCATTCATGCTTCATTTGATCAATTACTAACTGTATGGGCCCTGAAAAGCGAGCGCGGGCTTCTTAAAGTCGGGATTTTGCTCTGGGATTCCGTCTCGTTTCAAAATGGGGCGGGGTGGGGGAGGTAAACCACCTTTCTGACTGGGAGCAGAGAAAGGAGACGCCGGGAGCATGTGCGCCGGTCCCCTTAATACCACGAGGACCGGACGACTTGGCCTGCGGAGGGGCGAGAAGAGCCCGACTCTTCACTCCCAGAATCCGTTTTCAAACCTTGGGGAGCCTTCTCTGCCATTGAAATGCAAATCCCGCCCTGAGCGCGCGGGCCAATCCGGGAGGCTTCCTGTGGGATTACCTGGTGGCGAAAGCCGAGCGAGCGCGGCCCCTCGGGCGCGGCCCCCGCGGCCGGGAGGCGTGGTCGGCGGGCGCCCCCGCACGCTCCGGGGCCCGGGCGCCGGGATTGGGGCCCCTGGAACCGCGCGCCCCGCACCCGCCGCGCCGCAGCCGCAGTAGCCCGGGCGCGGCGGCGCAGGGCGCGGCCGAGCCGCCCATTGTTGAGCGCGGCCGATGCCCCCGGCGATGCCCTGCTCCGCCTCCTCGGAGCCGCGGCGAGGTTTGAACTTGGCGTCGGCCTGGAGTCCTGCGCGGCGCGGGAGGCGGCGGCGGCCCGGCGAGCGGCGATGGTGAGTGCGGTGCTCCGGTCCGCTCCCCCAGGTCCGCGGCCGGCGAGGTCGGGGCGCACTGCTGCCTTTGAATGGGGGAGGGGGGGGCGGGTGCCGCGCCGTCTGCTTTCTAAAGGGCGTTTATTTCTGTCCCTTCGGCGACTGTGGAAAGCCTTGTCTGTGAGGATCGGTCCCGCCAGGTGGGGGGTAGGTGGTGCGCTCCGAGGGTCTCCTGACACTCCCGGGCTTTGGCTTTTTTTTTTTTTTTTTTTTAAGGAATCAGGAACTGCCACTCCAAGAGGAAAATAATTGCAGATTATTGACAGCATGAAAACTTTTCAGAAGAAATGATCTGTGAAATATTTTAATTTTGATAAATGGCTCCGCATGAGGGCCCCTACTGAGTTTAGAACGACTCGCCTTTCGTAATTTTACTGGATTGGTTTCTGTAGGAAAGTTCCCAAAGGTGCTTTGAGGGACACGCCTACCCCCCCACACCTGTTCCAAATCTTAAGGCGGTTTTTTTTTTTTTTAAAGGTGTGCTCTACGGTCCTGTAGCAGAAATTAAATAATGAAAATGAAATTATACCTGACATTTGTTCTACTCTGAATTGCCCGAGGGATAAAAGTGCTTTGCCAAAGGGCGTGGGAGGACTTAATAAAATTTCAATACAGGGAGCATCCTGGGGTGGGGGTGGGGCTGGGCTACGTCTGTCTCTCTCCCTGATGTATTTTGGCATTACTTTTTTTTTCTTTTTAATCGTAGTGTTGTGGTGAACCTGTGTGCACGGAGGCTTTGGGGTTGGGCATGAATGGGCACCCGCACGCACATAATCTCCATGGAGAGATTGCTGTGAGCTATCAGGGTGCTACAGGAAATCTTAGCACAGAGGCTCCTCAAGATTGTTCTGGGCGTTTTCTATTTCTAATTATTTACTATTTAAAGGCTCGTTATCATTTCCAATTAAAAGCGTGTTAGACGTATAGCTAAATCCCACCCACAATTGCACCAGAAGTTGGTTTACATTTTAATTAATTTTGATGGGTACTTTTGTCTTAAATTTTTTTTCTGATTATGAAAGTATTACATGATCATTTGCAGAAAAGGTGGACTATACAGAACTGAGAAAGAAGTAAACGGCTATTCATAACAATAACATTTATATTGTATGTTAAGGCCTAGTTTTTCATAGACGCCTAGTCATTTGAAAACTTTGCAGCTATGGACATTTTTTTACTTGTTAATGAATTTGGTTAAGGAACTAAAACTAGGAAACGTCAAGGAAATAAACTTGTATTTTAAAAAAAGGTTCTAACCAACAGTAACTTCTCCACATGGTTCATGGAACAGAATTTATTGTGGCAATTTCTCTTGATTCAACTTCCCACATCTGCTCCTGACAAATGGTTTCTGTTTGTGTAGCCTGTTTTGTAAATACATCTCTCTACCATTAAGACAAAGGGCCCAAACACATCCCTTATCAGTGCTTGTAGCTAGCTAGGCTCACAGAGTTAATATTTTTATTGGTTTCTACATCAGAACTTCTTCACTGTATGCTTGATAAAACCCTGGAGAAGGTTACCAAGGGATGTTGTGGAGAATTTACTTCCCTGGAGGTTTTAAGAATAGGATAAACATCCATCTGCTTTCAGTGCAGCGCTGTCTGGATAAAGGAAGACTGGGTCACCTCTCCAAACCCCAAACTGAGGAATTCTAAGTATATTTCAGTCTTCAATAACCTGGGACCAAAGGGTATAAAGATTCCCCCCAAAGCACCTGAGCCCACTGAAGCCCTGCTTTGATTTATGTAAAACAAAGATCCTCCTTTGGTAAGAAAGATTTATAATTATCCCTAGGACTTGCCAGTTCTTTTCCGTTTATGGATAGAAAATCAACAACGATATAATTTCTTTCTAAGAAGTTGTAGGTTGAATATAGTGTAAGTTGTGTGATTTAAAGTAAATGAATGAATTGATTGATTCACAGGAATTACAAGTTCTGCCTCAGGTGGGGAGGGGTATATGCGTCGTAAGCCTCTGAACTAAGGATGGTGTCCCTGAGAGCTCTCCCCACTCTGGATCCAACTTTCTTTTCAGTATCCTATTTTGTGTGTTAAATCTGAGTACGTTTTTGCATCAACATTACATTTGACTTTTTCCTCAAAATGTATTCTCGTGTCGCACTTTTGCCCAAACGGCGTATTCCCGTAGCTTCTGTGGGAGGCTGCTCCCCTGGGCCGGCAGGGCTGCCCTTTTGCTGGTTTCTTTCAGAAGGTCCGGATTTCACGGGCGGCTGCTTTTCTACCCCCTGTTCGATAGAAGTATCCTGTAATTCTAACCACTGTGTGACCTCCATTGCAGTGACCCCTTCCTCCCTTTCCGCGATGTCACTTGATCAGGAGCAGCCACCACGCTTTCTCCCCAAGGGGTCACCACTGGGAGGGGTTCACTTTCTAGGAAAGGTTCTGTCGAAAAGAAAATGGGGATGTCAAGAGTCTCCTGGCTGGGCGGTTTTTCACTTTGCTTGAATGAGCACTGCCTCCCCTTCACACCCGTCAGCTTGTCATATTTCTCCATGCATGCCAAGCATGTTTTCTTATGCTATAGTAACGCCCAAAGAAGGAACAGGAGTAGAACAATCGTCTTTCATTTGTTCAGCAAACATTTACTATGTGGGAGGCAGCCCAGGAAATGGAGATGGGTTCTTTGCCCTCAGGGAACTTGTCCTATAGGAGGAGAAATCAAATGTTAATAAGCTAGTGCCATTCTGAGGGAGTATAGGGGTTAAGCACTTAGGTTTATTATAAGTTAAACATATACCAACCCTATGACCCACCATTCCCCTGCCTCGCTATTTACCCAAGATAGATGAAAACAAATGTCCATAAAAAGACTTGTACAGAATGTTCATAGCAACTTTATTGATAATTGCCGACAACTGGAAACAACCCTGTGTCCATCAACAAGAAAATGGACGCACTGTGGTACATCCATACAATGGAATACTACTCAGCAGTCAAAAGGAATGAAGTCCTGATGTACACAACCAGCTAGATGAATCTCAGAATCATTATATCAAAGAAGCCAGACACAGAAGAATTCATAGGCAATTCTATTTATGAAGTACTAGAACAGGCAAAATTAATCTATGATAGAGAAGTTAGTGGTTGCCTCTGGGGGCCGTGGAGGGATTGATTGGAAAGACTTAAGAGGTTTTTCTGGAGCAAAGGAAAGGTTCTAGGTCTTGTTTTGAGTGATGGTTGCAGAGTTCTACACAATTATCAAGCTCCATCAAACTGAACACTTAGGACCTATGCATTTTATTGTATGCAAAGCATTAGTTCAATTAGAAGAAGAAAAGCATAGGTTCTAGAGCTTGACAAGGGTACACATCCCATCTCTGTCTCTCAGTACATATTGCCTTGGGGAAATGATTAAATAAATGCCTGTGAACCCGAAAGCATTGGACAGTAATGAAGCATCTTCATAGAGTCATTGTGTGGACTGAGTTTGATAATGAAAGTACTTAGCTTAGTAAGGACTCAATAAATGTCAACTAATAATCTCATGCACTGTGAGAAATAGAAATGTGGTTTTGGTGTTGATAAAATTATTTGTACTTTTTGTAAAAGCCATCTATCTCATTTATTTAAGATTATGAAGGATCCTGTAACCTATTAACTGATCTCCTTAGCATTATATGTATTTTCTTTTTAGTAAGTTCTTTCTTTGAGGTTGCAGGGAATTTAAAGTTCTTGCCTGCAGCCTACCTTTTCAAAATACCAGTGGGGCCCTTTATTGCCAGCAGAGGTAAAAAAGAGAGGAAATACCCACTAGGCAAACCCCTCTGTTTCTGAGGACTGATTTAATGAAATTTGTTGAAGCTGAATGACCAGACCAGGCTTTCAGCTTTCTCTGGGAATCCACACGAAAAGGTTACATTTTACACCCTCTTTCTAAAGATGTAGGTGGACAAAAACTCTTGAACTCTGTATCAAATTGATATTGTGCTTTTTTTTAAAGGGGCAAACTAACTTGAATTTTCAATAGGATACCTTGGACAGAGTGGTAAATATGATAATAGTTTACTTAATCCATTAAGCTTCAATTATTTCAGTTCAACAAAGTGCTTAGGAAAGACATTATTTACTTTGCCAACTCCAACAGAGGCATTTTGTTGTTGGGTTGGTGTAATTCATTCAGTAAACATTTATCACACATTTACTGAGAACATATTAGCCCTGGGAATTCAATCATGACTGATAAGATGTTTTACACTCATGGGTTCATAGACACCTTGACTGTAAGTGTGAATGTGTATCCATTTCTCTTGGAACTTTTTTCAGAGCAGAGGGCTCTGTCTTAGGCTAGTCTTGTTGGTTTTTTTGGTTTGTTTTTGTTTTGTTTTGTTTTAAGCCTCTTGAGGTTTAAATCCTGGTTTTTGTTTTGTTTTTGTTTTTTGCCATTGGTACTGTTTTCTTAAACATCAGAGTTACTCGCGAAGGTTTTTTCTTATTATCTTCCTAAGAATAAGAACAACAAAATGTTCTATAAAAAGGCAGTTGAGTATAGTGAAAAGGTCTTAGACTGTGGAGACCGAGCACCTCACATCTGAATCTGAGCTCTGCTACCTCCCAGTGGTTTGGGGCTTAATATCTTTAAGCCTCAGTTCCCTTATCTGTAGAAGGGTGATGATAATACCTTGAAAGAGGTATTAATACTATCAGATTGAGGCCATCCTAACCATTCAATGACACAACACATGTAAAGGTAAATAGCTAGGCACCTGGTGGGTGTTAATTTCTGAAATTTACTGAGTACTTGCTCAGAGGGAAGCACTGCCTGAGAGTCTTCTTGTATCTTCTTCACACTCCTGTGAGGTAGGCACTCTTGTTACCCCCCTTTAGAGGCGAGGAAACCCCAAGCCCAAGAGATTAAATAGTTTGCTGAGGGCATGGAGCTGCCAGGGTTGGAACTCCACAGGATCGTGCTGCTCAACTGATGAGTCTCGTAGGGGAGGTCACTTGCTTTTCCCTTTTAGGTAAAATTATTTTTAAGATTTAATTACTGCAGTAAGTGGCGCTAGCGCCACCATTATGGGATGCACACAAGTGAACGCTGGTGATGGAGGGTTTGGTTGATCGTGGCGGGGGCGGGGGGGTGGGGGGGTGGTAATGAATGTGTCAGATTCTTTTCCCAGGCCCTCAAAAGTCTGTCAGTGGCCCTCTCTGAGCCCTGTCCTTCACCCTCCTACCACCCCAATGGCTCCAACTAAGAAGTCAATCCAGGAACAAAGACAGCCGGAGAACTAGGCCACCTGTTAGAATTTGGCCTAGATTTTGTGAAGCCCTTGTAGGGAAAGACATAGATGTGGTATTACCTTGGTCTCCAAAAGCAAGGCCAGGTGAAAGGTGGTGTCCAGAGCCCTGCCACAGTAAGAGGGGAAGGTAAGCTGACCCGGGGTGTTTGTACTCCCTATTTCCATTGGCATTTCCTCAATAGATTCTGGAGAACCCTGAGCTAGACTTTAAAAATGAATGAATGTCAGGTGTACATTGAGAACCCTACTGATTTAATGAAGGCTTAGGTCACATTGGCCAATTAAAATAACGTGTGGAGGGGGTGCCTGGGTGGCTCAGTTGGTTGCACGTCCGACTCTTGGTTTCGGCTCACGTCATGGTCTCATGGGTCGTGGGATCAAGCCCTGCATCAGGCTCCGCGCTCAGCAGGGAGTCTGCTTGAGGGGTTCTCTCTCTCTACCCCTCTCTAAAACAGGTAAATAAATCTTAAAAAAAAAAAAAATGTGTGGAGGCCTAGGGGGAGCATGTAGTTAAATAAATTATAGATACGATTTCCTGTTTAGATAAGAGCCTTTGCACTAGATCTGCCCCACCCGCTGCTTCCGTAACATCCTGGTTGTTGTGCAAGACGCTCTGTATTATCATTCTCATCATCTAGGCCTCTCCTTGGCAGTGCAGCTCAACAGCCAGAATCTCAGGACTTTTTCCTCAACTACCCAAATGGTGCCCTGTCTCCTTACAGACCCACCAGAGAAGCTCCCTGGGCAGTAGGGGAAGTCCCACCCGAGGCAGTGGGCTGTGGGGAGGGGTCCCATTGGGAAGTGTTGCTTGCAGCCCTGTATGTGAAGGAATGCCGTTGTGTACCAGCTCCGTACGCCCACGTGAGCCACATTATCACAGGGCAACCTTCCTGAGAGAGGAAACTGCTCTCTGAAGGGGAAAAAAGAAATCGGGAGGAAAACCCTGCAAGGATCTTGGCTCTCTGGCTGTCTGAGCCTTTAAAGCTGCTCTGCTGTGTACGAGCTCCACTTCTGGTCTTTGAGTCTGACTCACAATAGATGTGCATGGCTCAAGTGAGGAGAACGGAGGGCACTTAAGTCCCTCTCTGCCTCTTCACCATTGCCTCCAGTCTCTGCCCCTCAACTTTAAGCCCTTTGTGTCGGTTCCTATGGTTACCTCTTCACACCCCCACCCCCCAGCAGCTGGAATACCACAGTGAGTCGAGGCTGCCTCCCCTCCTGAGCCAGATCTGGCTGGGCTGAGGCCACCGCTCTGTGGCTGGATTCGTGACATGGGGTCGCAGTCCGGAACCTTCTCTTTGTCATGGGTTCTGTACCTTTCCCAGGCTTGGCAGGCTCAAGTTGCAGCTGGAGGGGAGGGGGGGTAACATACAGGGTATTTCTTGCCCTAGGCCAGCCTGGCTGCCCCATGACCTGTCACACTCCTGCCTGATGCCATCTTCTTTTGTGTGTTAGTGCTCAGTGGAGGAGAAAGGACCTGCTCTGCCCAGAGAAGAGTGATCCCTCGCTTCCCCACCTGCTCTCACTTTTAAATACAGACATACCTCATTTTATCGCACTTCGCTTTATTGCGCTTCATAGGTACTGTGTTTTTTACAAAGGGTTTGTGGCAACCCCGCAGTGAGCAAGCCTAACAGCACCATTTCCCCAACAGCATTTCGTTACTTCCTGGCACCGTGGCCCATTTTGATATTCTTGCAGTATTTCAAACTTTTTCAGTATTATAATATTATGGTAATCCGTGATCAGTGATTACAACTTGCTGAAAGCTTAGATGATAGCATTTTTAGCAATAAAGTATTTTTTAGAGATTTTATTTATTTGACACACAGAGAGAGAGAGAGAGAGAGAGCACAGACAGGGGGGAGTGGGAGAGGGAGAAGCAGACTCCCTCCTGAGCAAGGAGCCCAATGAGGGACTTGATCCTAGGACACTGGGATCACGCCCTGAGCTGGAGGCAGATGCTTAACCAACTGAGCCACCCAGTTGCCCCAGTTTGTAATATTTTTAAATGATGTTTTGAGAATGCTATGCTAAACTCAAGACATAGATTTTGTCAGTCCCACTTTTGTGTTACACGTTAGTGGGTCCAGAATTCCCTTGGAGGATATAGGATAGTATTGGGGTGAGTAGGGACATACTGGATTAAAAAAACCCAAAAACTCTAGACCCTGTTACACTAATCCTGTAGTAACCAAAGGAAAGGAAAAATGTTGGGGACAAGTAGAAACTCAGCCTGTAGAACCATAATTACAAACACCTTGAAAAGGTATATTGTAAACCACAATTACTTTTCCACAAATTGTCTGCATGGGGGCACCTAGTTGGCTCAGTTGGTTAAGCTACTGCCTTTGGCTCAGGTCATGATCCCAGGGTCCTGGGATGGAGCCCCACATCGGGCTCCCTGCTGGGCAGGAAGCCTGCTTCTCCCTCTGCCTGCCCCTCCCCCCGCGCATGCGCTCTCGCACTCTCTCCTCAAAATCTTTAAAAACAACAAACAAACAAAAAACAAATTGTCTGCATTTTGGTACCTTGCCTTCCATTCAGACCTGCTTCCCAAAAATACAATGCAACAGCTGCGGGAAAGCTTGGGAGACAGATTCCTGCTTTGGGTGAGAGCAGAGGTTGGAAACATTTAGGTTTGTGATTCGGAGGCATTTAAATAGCATGGAATGTCTGTTATCTACCCTAAACAGCAGAATGAATCTTGCATATTGTGGACACAAATGCAGTTGGCATGAGCTTAAAAAAAGTGCATGTGAGCTTCTTTCTAAGACCCAATAATCCTCTTGGGCAAAGTGAGGATTAGGCCTTCCTCACAAACAAGGAGGGGGGAGGTGAGTTCATTTTTGCTAGGATTCCTCAGCTGATGCCAAATTTAGCAAGGGACCTATTTTCTCTCTAGGCAGGTTTAGGACAGGAGCAGCTTATTTTGTAGATGGAGAGGGAAACCTTGACTCCCATAGACCACATTGCGACCCCAGGAACCTTCCAGAACCAGAGTCCCTCCATGTCCTCCCGTCTGCAGGAGGGGAGGGGTGTCTTGCCCCAGAGACTGGTGCGGGGGGACTCCAGGCACTCAAGAAAGCTGGGCCCAAACTCCTGTTTTTAAGACAGCTGTGCGCGTACATTGGCTGAAGCGCCATTTCTGCCCGTTACCTGGGACTCCTCTGATGAGGGGAGGCCCCTGGAAGAGCTCCTCAGGCTAATTCTGACACCCCTGTACTTGAGGAACTCTTTCTTTCAGACCAGTGGCTGGGTTCTCTGTGCTAGTCTGTTCCCAAGGGGCCTTCCTCATGCTCCATATTCTTGTTCTTGTTGCCTGATCCTTCACTCTGGAGTTAAATATTTATTTCTGTGCCTCCCCAAAAGCTTTGGACCTTCGCAATTTTCCTTTTTTAAGGAATTCGAGAGCCCATCATTACACCAACCATCCTGTCACACCCTTTGGGTGACTTTTCCTGTCCCTCTCTCTCCTGTAGACCACTGTGATCGAATGGTAATAGCCGCATCTCATGGTGGTTATCACACGCCAGGCTCTTTTTGTCTCATGGAAGTAGCAAAAGGGTATGTGGAAGGAATGGCAGGCTCGCATGGCTTAGCATGTGGCAATTCCTTAGAAAAAAGTATTCAAAGCCCAGTGATCCTCGGGGGCAGTACGGAGAGGGCGTGGCCTTCAGTCATTCCTTTTTCTACTTGTTTTATTTCATTTTACTTTTTTAAATTTTATTTATTTGAGAGAGAAAGATAGGAAAAGAGAAAGCGAGAGAGAAAGAGTGTACACGTGGGGAGGAGAGGGAGAAGCAGGCTCCCTGCTGAGTAGGGAGCAGGGTGGGGGGCTCGATCATGACCTGAGCTGAAGGCAGACGCTTAACCGACTGAGCCACCCAGGCGCCCCTCATTTTGTTTTCTTTTTCTGTAATGAGGACCCTCACTGTTTCACATGATAAGAAAATTCACTGAATTTTGTTGTTACAGTATCTGGTGTATACCATGTGCCTAATAAATGTAAGTGTCTGTCCTATTGGTAGGAAGTTAGTATTTATTGCTAGGCTCTGTTCTAAGTGCTTTTTACACAGCAGCTTGTTCGAGCCTCCCAACTACCCTTTGATGCCTGTGCTCTTATTGCCCTGTCTTGTAGAGGAGGAAACTGAGGCACAAGAGGTTAAGTGATCTGCCAGAGGTCAAACACCTATTAGGTAAAAGAGCCTAAGCACGAACAAAAGCAGCTAGTTCCAGGGGCGCCTGGGTGGCTCAGTTGTTAAGCGTCTGCCTTCGGCTCAGGTCATGATCCCAAGGTCCTGGGATCGAGCCCCGCATCGGGCTCCCTGCTCAGAGGGGAGCCCGCTTCTCCCTCTCCCACTCCCCCTGCTTGTGTTCCCTCTCTCGCTGTGTCTCTCTGTCAAATAAATAAATAAAATCTTTAAAAAAAAAAAAAACAGCTAGTTCCAGACCCACATTAATACACCGTCTGCCACTTGTCAGAGCTGATTTAAGGGCAGACTCAGAGTTTGCAGCGAGGGCCATACCCCTCTAGTGGCGAAGATAACCTCAGTTTAACCGTAGGGCCTTGCATGAGGGCTCTTCCTTTTCTTACGCCCTCGCTCTGGGCTACCTATGTGTTTATAGGCTTCAGTGGGTGGAGGGATTTGAGTCAAAAGTCAATTCGAAGCAGATTCAATGTTTACTAGGTAGGTTAAAAGATTTGGCCAGTCATTTGGCTTTTTCCCCTACCCACCCTTTTCCAGTCCTGGTGCTAAGGTTGACATAGAAGTCATTGGCTAGGATCTGGAGGTGGTTAAGCTTATGGTTTCAAAAATCATCAGAAATACACTGAACGCCAGTGGTGTAAACTGTACATGTGGATCCAGTGGGAGGTTTCAGGGGATACCAAGTGAGAAAAAGCAGCAGCAAGAGCAGGAGGTACAAATGGACGCAGGTCTGAGCACTGCCGTTCACATCTCTGCATGACTGAAGGGTTACGTGGGGCCCTCCTGTAATCAGCAAGCGGCGAACCAGGGCGGGCGAGCAGAAAGAAGAGGCTTTTAAGTCCATGTCAGTGGTATGTATGCCGATGATGGAAAGCACCAGCTGGGGTTCAGGCCTGAGAGAATACAGTGAGCTTCCTAGATGGTAACGAGTGATTTAAAAAACAAAAAAGGATGGGGCACCTGGGTGGCTCAGTCGTTAAGAATCTGCCTCCGGCTCAGGTCATGATCCCAGGGTCCTGGGATCGAGCCCCGCATCCGGCTCCCTGCTCAGTGGGAAGCCTGCTTCTCCCTCTCCCACTCCCCCTGCTTGTGTTCCCTCTCTCGCTGTGTCTCTCTCTGTCAAATAAATAAAAAAATATTAAAAAAAATATTAAAAAACAGGGGCGCCTGGGTGGCTCAGATGGCTAAGCCTCTGCCTTCAGCTCAGGTCATGATCCCAGGGTCCTGGGATTGAGCCCCGCATCTGGCTCCCTGCTCAGTGGGGAGCCTGCTTCTCCCTCTCCCACTCCCCCTCCTTGTGTTCCCTCTGTGTCTCTCTCTGTCAAATAAATAAAATCTTAAAAAAAAAAAAGTTTCCTTTAAAAAAAATAAAATAAAAATTAAAAATTAAAAAAATTAAAAAACAAAACAAAGAGAGTAAGGGAGGGACAGTGACCCAGAAGGCTAGGTCTAAATATATAGACGTGTACATATACGAATATAGACCAAAAGGCGAGGAACAGTAACAGGAACAGGGGACTTTGAAAGAAAGGGCAGTTTCTTTCATAGTGTGAAAACTATGATAAATAGTCATCAGAAAACAGAGAACAGCTATGTTAGGCTAAGAACAGAGATCTGTACCCAATGGCATCAGTTCTTAAAATGTTCTTCCAGACCCTGGAGGAGCCGAGAATCCAGGCTTGCTTTCTCCCCTTCCCAGAGACCGAGGGGAGATCCGTGGGAAGCCTCTGGCGATGACACTCAGCCTGCTACCAGGAGAGAGATGATAGGCCAGCTTCATGCATGATGGACATGGAACAGGACAAGAAGAAGAAACATAGGAAACCAAGACCATGACTTTTAATAAGGCAAATTATGAAAATGAGTACACTCATGCATCTAGCCTAAATCCAAAGGAATTTCTCCAAAGGGCTCTGAGGTCCAACTCAGGCCTGTATAAATGCACTTCTGTCTGCTTAATCTCAAAAAGCATTCTGGCTGGTTCAAAACATAAGGCAGCGAAACTTCACAGAGCTTTGCCACCTGTTTGTTTGTGGGAGGGCTCAGGCACAGTCCCCCAACCCTGATCCTCTCTACCCCACAAAAGGCCACTGCTAGTGAGATGGACCAAAAAGGACCGAATATTGGACTTTCACAAAGAAATTGGCTGACAGTCTTATAGAGAAAACAATGAAAAGAAGAGAGACCCGCCTTCCCCAAAACGTGTATGGTAAATACCTTCAAGAGTTGATGGGCAGAGAACTCCATTCTGGATGTATCCCACAATTATTCCCTTTATAGTCTCCTATGATCCATTCAACAAATCTGTGTGTTATGTGCCTACTGTGATCCACTCACCGTGGTAGGCTCTAGGTGCATGGTGGTTTAAAAAGCAAAACCGAGGGCAAGCCAGCCGTGGGCCCAGACCTCACTGAGCTTGCTCTTCAGTAGAAGGAACAGACCATGTGCAGGTGAATGATCCCATTCAGCCATTAGTGCCATGAAGGAAAAGACCAGGTGCCTGGAAAGAGACTTCGGCCGTAGATGAGGTGGCCTCTGATGTTCGACCTGGGACCGGAAGGCTAAGGAGGAGCCAGCCAAGTGAAGAATTGGGAGGAAGACTGTTCCAGGCAGAGGGAACAGCGTGTGTGCAGGTGAAGAGTTCGGTGGGGTGGGGAGCTCAGGACAGAGCGGGAAGGTGATATGGAAGGGAGGACCAGAAGCCAAGTCACTTGGGCCTCAACAACCAAATGAAGGGACTTGAATTTTGTCCAAAGTGCAGGGGGCAGCTACACAGAGTTTTACCAGAGAATGATATAAGCCATTTCCATTTTTTAAAAAGTGTCACTGGCCGCTGGGTAGATGCTGGATTGAAGGGGGGCAGGAGTGGAAGTGGCCAGTGAGGAAGCTGTTCCCTGTTGGGTAAAACACAACAAAAAGGAAGAAACTGCTTGTTCTACAGATAAACCCAGCATGTCCCTAACGTGGTAACAGTCCATGCTAAGGAGATACGGTTCTTTGCCTCTCTACTGCAAGACAAAATAAAACTGTTTAAAGTCCACAGAAACCAGGAATCTAAAGGGATCTGGAGAGATCCTTTAAAAGACCTGGCTCAGTTCCTCCCAGCTTTCACTCCGGCCTCCCCAGGCATTCCCCAGTTTTTGTTCAGTTCAAGAGCGTCACAAGGAACAGAACGATTGGGAACTTTTTCTTCTAATATTGGCTGAAAGTCAGTTCAGAAATACCAAATGGTAAAGCAGCCAGTGTATATTCAAGAGTGGTGAATATTGGGGGTGGTGGGGGAGAGGGTGGAGGAAATAGGAAATAGAAATGTAGGTGGTTGGCCTGGATATCTTGTTTCTTTCTTTCTTTCTTTTTTTTTTTTTTAAGATTTTATTTATTTGACAGAGAGAGACACAGTGAGAGAGGGAACACAAGTAGTGGGGAGTGGGAGAGGGAGAAGCAGGCTTCCCGTGGAGCAGGGAGCCCGATGCGGGGCTCAATCCCAGGACCCTGGGATCCTGACCTGAGCCGAAGGCAGACGCTTAACGACTGAGCCACCCAGGCACCCCTGGATATCTTGTTTCTTAACTGGAGAAGAAAGATGACATTGGGATTGTGGATCACAGTTATTTCATTTATTTATTTTTTTAGCCCCTGCTAAACCTTCTTTGGTCTGCTTTGAGTCCTCTTTCATCGCTCAGTAATCTGTCATCTCGAGACTGGGGAAGAGCAGGAAGCAGTATAAAAACAGTGCCCCGGAATTCTCGTTAGCTTTCCCGGCGAGTTAAGTGAACTAAAAGGAGACAGGAGGGAAGAAATGTTACAGATCTGTTGAACATTTGGCAGTGTTTCATTTAACAAATAATTATCAAGCACGTCTGTGTGCCAGGCGGCAAGCTGGTTCGCTTGCCTGAGCCTGCCGCGGAAGAGAGGCCAGCAAGCAGGTGGTCAGAAGACAGTGTGGCTTGCACTTTGAAATGCACATCTGTAGTCAGCTTAGCTAGCATGGAGCGCAGCACCTCATCCCCAGCTTGCACCCAGAGAAGATGATGTCCAAACCGAATCCTGCAGGACAAGTACGGATAAGCCAGGAGAATATGGTACCTTTTGGGATCTTGGAAGTAGCCCCATAAGGCTGGAGAGCTGTTCGGTTTCTGTTTGTATTTTTCACTTGAACTTGTTTCATTGATTCCAAGGCTTCTGCAATGTATCTTTGGGTATTTTTAAGTAAAACAGTGTACCTTGGAATATCTTTTAAGTAAAAATTAGCTCATTTGGTAACATGTTTAATTAATGTCCCCACAGTCACCATTCTCCACCCAGTCTGGCCACATCTAGGTTAGTAATTCCAAGGCCTATAGAATTTGTGAGATAAACCTCAACATTTTTGAAGCTTTTAAACTGAAAGGAAGAAGAGGAAGTGGTTGTCAGTGATTGTTTTTTTTTTTTTTTTATCCCAAGCGAGTCTGATTCCATGTGTGGTTTGAACCAAGATATACAACTCCTCTGTCTCGGCTTGTTCATCTGGAAAAGGGGGCTAAAAGAATTAGTTCTTGCCTTTAGAGAAGTTATGAGAATAATTCATGATATATAGGAAAGCATATATATCCTTTTTTTTTTTTTTTTTAAGATTTTATTTATTTATTTGTCAGAGAGAGAGAGCAGAAGCAGGGGAAGCTGCAGGCAGAGGGAGAAGCAGACTCCCCACTGAGCGGGGAGCCCGATGCGGGACTCGATCCCAGGACCCTGAGATCACGACCCCAAGCTGAAGGCAGACGCTTAACCAACTGAGCCACCCAGGCGCCCAATACAGATCCTTCTGTAGGAAAGACTTGGAGTCTGTTCCGGTCAAGTGATAACCACGGTACCACTAATGGTGCACCACTTCCTGATGAGATCAAAGCACGTGCTAGGCTTTGTCAGTTCCAGTCTGTTGTGAGCCAGGTAACCTCAGGTGGGGTGGGACAATGTGCATTCCAGAGACAGCCCAAGTTCAGTGTGAGATAAGATAACTGGCGGGGGGAGGAAAGGGTGAAGTGAAGATTCCAAGGTGATAGGCTTCCCAACACTCATTCCAGGATTATTTTATGCCTCGGTTCACTATAGAATTTTTTTTCATTAGAACATATGAAGGGCGCCTGGGTGGCTCAGTTGGTTGGGCGACTGCCTTCAGCTCAGGTCATGATCCTGGAGTCCCGGGATCGAGTCCCACATCGGGCTCCCTGCTCGGCAGGGAGCCTGCTTCTCCCTCTGACCCTCCCCCCTCTCGTGCTCTCTCTCTCTCTCTCTCTCTCATTCTCTCTCTCAAATAAATAAATTAATTAAAAAAAAAAAAGAACATATGAAGTTTTTAAATGTTATTTGTTGTCCAGATTATTCCAGAAAGGCAGAAAAGCTGTGTTCTAGGTGCTGGTGATTCTTCCTGCACGCTCTCTAACCTCTTTTCTAGTTTGTTCTAGTTTGTATGATATAGCCAGAGAGCCCACTCGGGTGCCAGCCCATCCAGGGTGGGGGGAGGGGAAGATCAGCAGGGAGGCGGGGCTGTGATTTAGCCTGGGGGTTGCAGTGAGCAACAAGCCACATGGGTTCCACAAACCCTCACACGCAGGTGCTAACCTCAGCAGGTCCCCTGGAGGTGTCAGGTGACAGGACCACGTGTGGCCACGGAGAGCAGTGCTCTGCTTTCCTAGGGTTGCAAAGAATCACGTATTAAAAATCCTTAAAAAGAGGAGATCATCTCCTTTTTTAGATCATCTCCTGTTCTTTGTGCTTCCATCTTTTTCCCATTTGTCTGCTCTTGCTGCCAGCCCTTCAGTGGGACAGTGTACCCCTGGACCTTCCATCCCTTTGTGCCTCCCGGGAAGGGGGAGTAGGCAAGGAAAGAGGAAAGGGCTTAGCTATTGTGTGGCAGGGACAGAGCCAGCGATTGTGGTTTGGGCCAAAAATGAGGAAGTTATTAAATGCCACAAAGGTTTTATGAAAGTTCAGGCTTGGTCTTTGTTTGCCCGTAGCAGTCAACATCAGGAGCTAGCGGAGAGCTAGAAAGGAAAGCTTGCTGGCAGAACAGATTATACCAATGGGTGGTCTTGGGCGTGCTCCTTAGGTTCATATAATCTTTAAACTCGCACATCTGATGGTGAGATGCCTGTGAATCTACTTTCCGCCCCAGTTTAAGCTAGAGGGTTTGGTGCCACTGAGGGTTGTGTGAGTAATCCTAATTGGAGACCACATGATGAATTCTGCAAAACGCTTTGACATGTTAACTCTCTGGCCAGAGTTCTTTTCTTTTTTAAAGATTTTATTTGACAGAAAGAGTGCGCGCACAAGCAGGGGGAGCGGCAGGCAGAGGGAGAGGGAGAAGCAGGCTCCCCGCGGAGCAGAGAGCCCGATGTGGGGCTCGATCCCAGGACCCCGGGATCATGACCTGAGCCGAAGGCAGACACCTAACTGACTGAGCCACCCAGGCGCCCCTGGCCAGAGCTCTTCTTGCTCTTACTTCCAGCACAGATTAGGTCTCTTTAGTTGTGTCTATTTTGTATAACATCTTAGCTAGAAGAAGCTCTAAAATAGAGGTTCTGCAGTAAAATGATAATGAGAATAATTAGGCATATACCATGTGTAGGCAGGATGCTAAACAGTTAATAGACATCATCTAGAAACCTTACAGCAGCTTTGCAAGATAGGCATGGTAATGTTGGCTAATTTGCTGAGTGCTGAATATGTGCCAGGCTCTATTCTAAGTGCTTCATCGGAATTAGGTTAAGCGACTCAATAGCTCTGTAAAAGTGTGGGTGTTCTTTTACACCCATTTTAGAGACGAGAGAACTGGGGCACAGAGAGGACAGTGTCACAGGGCTGATCAGCAGGAAGAGCCAGGACTCCAGCTCAGAGAGGCTCCTAACCGTGGCATGCCGTCTTATTTTTACATTACGATGCAGAGCCGGAGGCTCAGAGGGCAGTTTTCCCAGTGTCTTTCGTTCATAAGTGACAGAACCTCAGACTTCAAGCTTCGGTTTATATTGACTGTATTAAAAGCCAGGAATCCTAAATTGGATGAGAAAAGTAATGTACAGAAATGGGTGATGGAAGCATATCTGAGAAATGGAAACTCCCTGGTCATCTCCCTCCATGACCTGAAATAAAAGGAGTGAGCAGCCGTTTGATAATCCCACCTCTTCTCAGCCGAGGCTCATGCAGAGGAGAAAGAGCACACATTTGCGTCTTCTCCGGATTCCTGCTCTCAGGACATGTGTGGGGGCGTAGGTTCTCAGAGTCTCAGAAAGATCCTCAGAAACAGATGCTGAAAACACACCACTGGTACGCAGCAAAGTGGAATGATGAACAAACCTGCTTTAGAGCCTGATGCAGGCGACCGTCTGATCAAGAGGAGACCTTAAAGTCAGGCATGTGGAAATTCGGGAGCGGAGATTCTCCTAAGGAGAAGAAATGCACCTGTTGTCACGGCAGAACACGTTGGCCACGCAGGGCTTAAAATCTTCTGACTGCCTGGGAGTGTGGAGGAAAAGAGTCAAGGGAATGGTGTTCGGGACCAGGGGTGGGGAGGGGTGGGTTTAAATGCACACATAAAAGGCTCGCCCCCAGCACAGTGGAATCTAGACAATCTGAAATAGCTCAGGCTCAGGAGTTGGCACGTTCCTCTGCGCGGCCACCTGCCGAACAAAGGAGGGCTGCTCCACTTGGGGGTCACTGTGCTAATAATGAAATTGAGAAGGGAGGCAGTAGGGGCTGGGTTTCAGGGACTAGGTCTGACCACTTGCTTCAGTGAGTCCAATTTCTCGCTTACCGACGGAGGCTGAATTATAGGGGGAGTTCACCTTCATTATAGTGTCTCTTTCTTCCCCCTTGGTTGGAAAACCTGGTGTTTGGAGACTGGGAAGTACATTTTCTTGCTTCACAGAGATGGAGATAGGAAAGGATGAAGACCCTCAGGAGCGGATTCACCTTCTTTGGGGCAGAGAGCTTCAGTGGGTGCAGGCTGGGAACTGTGCACTTAGCTCTGCCGCTTTGCTCTAACTCCACGGTTCATTTTCATACATTTTGCTTGTTGATTCATTTGTGCCCCTGCCCTTGAACACCGTCACACTCAGCTTCTCATTTTCCTCTTTCTGCCAGAGATGCGTGTGCAGACCCGGGCCCTGCGGGCACTGGCACGTCTGACACCAGCCCGGAGCACCCGGCCTCCCACCCCCAGCACAGGAAAGCAGCGTGGTCAGGAGGGGCTAAGCATCGGCCGAAGCACAGGTAAGAGGCGCAGAGGTCTGTGCCGAGTGGTTCAGAAAAAGGGACTCGACTGCTGGAAAAGGGAACGGGGAGCAAGACTGTGAGTCAAGAGACAGGCTAGGGAGCGAGGTCAGGAGGGGCTGGACAGGGAGGTCCCACAGAAGCTCAGAGTACATTCATGGCAGTTTTCAGACTAGGTTCTGAAGAACCCCAAAGTTCCTGGGAGGTGAGGTGGGGCTCGCAAATCATTTGATTCAGATCTCTTTTTAAAAACACAACTGTTTTTAAGACTGTAATTAAAAACACTCAAAGCAATAGACCAACCAATGTCTTAAACACTCTGGAAATGACTAATGGGTTACATTGTACAGTAAGATTAATTCATCTTTGAACTGATAGTCATTTAAAACTTCTCTTGTCATCTGTTAAAATGGAGGAATGTCCTGAGATTATGAAGTTAGCCCAGTAACAATTCGCAGCCACGTCCCTGTGCTTCCTCCATGCTCCTGCGTACTCGGTGGTGTGCTAGGCCTTTGCCTTTTTCATCAAATCCCCACGCCAGTCCTGTGATGTCCACCCCAGTATTCAGCAAGGAGGCGGTGGGTTCACATTCAGTTTGAGCTCACAGATGCCACCCTCTCTTGCCTCGACAATCAGCATTACGACCTACTTCCTAGTAAAACCCTGGGAATTCAGCGAGCTAAGGTAATCAAAGCACTAAGCACAGAGCCCACCCGTGGGGAATGGGGTCCATGGAAGCAAACCACCTAGATTCATGTGGCAATTCTGCCTCTTCCTGTGTAACCGTAGGCATGTTATAATCTGTAAAACGAGTTTAACAACTAATCCCGGGGCTGCTGAAAGACTGAATACACAGAAAGCACGTAGGGCAGTGCCCAGCACATCGTAAACCCTCAACACGTGCCGCTTATCGTTGTTCTCAATCATCCCGATTTCAGTTTGCGGGCTCTTTCTTGCAGACATGTTGACTTACATTATGAAGAAATAAACATTGTAAATTTGGATTTACACAATTATCCCTGTTTATGGATATGCAAATATACATGAACATATTTGTTATGTTTTTCATAATGAAACAACACTTGTATCCGGGGTCGACCTTAAAGTTGTCTGTAAGATTTCATTTGAAAAAAAGAGTCAAAAGAAGTTTGAGTGTACCGACAGAGGACAGGTCAGATTGGCAGAGGGCTCTGGCTACAAGGCAGCCAGCCTGAAGCAGCAGAGCCCTGAGCACTCTGCCCTCCGGCCTCCTTGGGTCATCACGGTGCAGAGAACCAGAGCCTTCTGTTCAGCAAGACTCCACTGGGCTGTGTAGGCTGGCGTGCCACAGGGCCAGAAAGTTGTGGTGAAGGAGTTACTGCAGTTGCCAGCCAGGGGAGAGAGTGATCGGGATTGAACCAAGCAAGTGGTGATGGGACAAAGGAGGAGATAAGATGGGAGATGAATTTGGGAGGCAGATGAGGATGGGAGAAGGGAGGAGAAAGAGGAAAGGGTGTGACTTCCAAGTTGCTGCCAGTGGGGCACTTGGGGCTGACCATGGGACCGTGAGGTGGGGTGATGCAGGCAGGAAGAGCAGAGATGAAGTGAACGCCTGCTTGAGCACGGGAATCACTAGACCTGCGTTTGAACTTGAAACAATGAGAAGATTTTATAAGGCAGTCTTTTTTTTTTTGTATTTTTTTTTATTATGTTATGTTAATCACCATACATTACATCATTAGTTTTTGTTGTAGCATTCCATGATTCATTGTTTGCGTATAGCACCCAGTGCTCCATTCAGCACGTGCCCTCTTTAATACCCATCACCGGGCTAACCCATCCCCCAAACCCCCTCCCCTCTAGAATCCTCAGTTTGTTTCTCAGAGTCCATAGTCCCTCTTGGTTCATCTCTCCCTCTGATTTCCCCCCCTTCATTTTTCCCTACCTGCTATCTTCTTCTTCTTTTTTTTTTTTTTTTAACATATAATGTATTATTTGTTTCAGAGGTACAGGTCTGTGATTCAACAGTCTTATACAATTCACAGCGCTCACCATAGCACCTACCCTCCCCAATGGCTATCACCCAGCCACCCCAACCCTCCCACCCGCCCCCCACTCCAGCAACCCTCAGTTTGTTTCCTGAGATTAAGAATTCCTCGTATCAGTGAGGTCATATGATACATGTCTTTCTCTGATGGACTTATTTCACTCAGCATAATACCCTCCAGTTCCATCCACGTCGTTGCAAACAGCAAGATTTCATTCCTTTTGATGGCTGCATAATATTCCATTGTGTATATATACCACATCTTCTTTATCCATTCATCTGTCGATGGACATCTTGGCTCTTTCCACAGTTTGGCATATAAGGCAGCCTTTAGCAGTTGCATAAGACAAATGAACCTAATTGTATCCCCAGATGGTGTCCTAGCTAGCCACGAAGAGACTGTCTTTAAAACAAGCTGGGGTTGCCCTCACCAGCGTGGTCAAACCTGGCCAACGGTGCTCTGTGTGAAGGGGGACTGGAGGGTGCAGATGGGCAAGCAATTGTGTTTTTAAAAAGTCATGACCTATATGTTGCAGACATTGTTCCCACTCATATCCCTTTAACTCCAAATACTCTAGGAATTTTACATGTGTGTCTTGACTGCACAACTATATTTATTGTAAGCCCCTGCAGTAGTTGGTTTCTTTCCTAGAGGAAGAGATCTCTGTACCCCAAGTGTACCCTGGTGTAGGACTGAACTTGGAAGTTGGAGTGGTTCTCATCCAATTACACTCCAATCCTAAATCCTGTCCATTTTGGTTTTTACTTTTTATTCTGAAATAATTGTAGCTCTCCTAAAGTTAACATCTCTTATAACCATAGTCCAAATAGCAAAACTAAGAAATTGGCATTGGTGAAATGCTATTAACTATAGACGCTAAGACTTACAAACTATAGACTTTATCATTTTTTTCTCCTACGAGTGTCCCTTTTTTGTTCCAGGATTCCATGTTGTATTTGTCATGTTTCCTTAGTTTCCTCTCATCTGTGATATTTCCTCAGGTTTTCCTGGTCTTTTCTGACCTTGACACATTGGAAGAGTATGAGCCAGTTATTTTGTAGAATGCCTTTTATTTGGGTTTGTTTGATATTACCTCATGGTTAGATTGAAGTTCTACATTTTTGGCAAGAATACCACAGAAGTGATGTGTCCTTCTAAGCACGTCCTGTCAGGGATTACATGATGTCAGTATGTTTTATTCCTGGTGATGTCAACCTTGATTACTTGGTTGAGGTGAAGTCGGCCACGTTTCTCTGCTGTACAGTTATTATTTGTCTCTTTGTAATGGATAAATATCTTGGAGGAGATAATTTTGAGGCTATGTAAATATCCTTGTTTCTCCTCAGACTTTCTCCATTGGTGGATATATTCCCTGTAACACTTATTACTATAATATTCTAAGATGACTCTGTATTTCCTTCATTCCTTCTATATTTATTAATTGGAATTTTTCTGGAAGAAAGAGCCATCTCTTTCCCCACTTATTTAAACTGTTTTATATCAGTAAGGACTCCTTCACATTTATTTTATTCTGTGGCTTGTAATCCATGATACTGTTATTTTATCGCTTACATTATTCCGGTTTTGGTCATTGGCAGCTCTTTCAGGCTGGCTCTGGTCTAAATCCTGTCTTGAATTATGGAAAGGGGTAAGGTGCTGATGTCCTGGTCTTCCACGTGGAGCAGAAGTGACATGCTTATCAGCTTCTTAGGAGTCTTCCCGTTGTTGAGGTGGGAGGTTAGTAGTGGGCGTTGAGCAAATCTAATTCGTGACAGGTCACAGATTTTGGAATTGAAAAGTGCCACCTCATGAGCCAATTCCAAGTGCCCTGGGTCATAGTTATAGATAGTTCCTTTTTTGTAGAGAAAATAGCCAGGAGGGATTTTCTCATTTATGTATAAGAAAAATGAAAGAGTTAAAGCCAGAAACCCCATCCCCCTAGGTGTAGACCGGGACCAGCCAAGAAACCAGGTTTAAAGAGAGAAACTCTTGGTGGCCCAGGGCTTAATATGCTCGCAGATCCAATCCCATCCTTCCCTTCCTGCTTAGACCCCTGAATGCTCTCTTACTTGTCAGTAGGAATCCTGTGATCTCACTCACCTTAACAGAAACGTCTCCATAAAATCTGTCAGGCCTAGGCCAGGGTTGTTCAGGGGGTTGGAAAAGGAAACAAAATGTTCCAACTTAAAACTCAAGATTTCCTGAGCTAGCGCTTCCCCCCCAGAAACTTCTCAGCCCTTCCCCAACCAGTCACCACCATCCTTACAATAACTCTCTCATCTGCTTACTAAGCATTTGCCACATGGTGGTCTGGGCTCTGTAAAATAAGTCAAGACAAGTCCTAATAGGAGCTCAGGTTTTGACCCCTAATTCATTCTCCATTGAGCAGTGAGGCTGGTTCACCAGGCACTTTGTACTTCCTTGGCAGTGAGTTTTGTCCCGGTGCCACTGACTTAGCTTTCACAGGGCAGTGTGCCTTAGGAGGTTTAGTGGATGTTGATTTCGACCCTGGCTTCCGTAGCCTCCCAAACTGTGGGAAGCTTAAAGCAGTTAACACACGCTTTTGCGGACAGTGGCATTTTTGCATGTGGAGGAGGGAGCGGGTTTGGCAGAGATCATTCAAGGAAACTTCCTGATTCCAGTTTGATGCATTTTATCAGCAGATGGTTTTGCTTGCTTTTCTCCTCCTCCTGCCCCAAAAATGGAATTCTAGCATTTCCAAGCTGCGTGCTCTTGTCTAAGATGCTCATCTTCTCAGGAAGAGTTACTAAGGGTCACCTTCTCTTCTTCACTCGGATTTGGCAGGAATTGAATTTGAATTGGCCAATTTGCAGAGGTGACTGGGAATGAAAGTCCCACGCAGCTGCATGCTTGGTGAGTTCAGGGCGGCTCAGGCTGTCTGACAGGAGGCACAGAGGATCGTTGGGAAGAGGAGAGAGCAGGAATAGGGCGAAATGGCTTTTTATCCCAACCCTGAATATGACATGCAGTTGGCCAGAGGGCTGTTATCTAGGATGCTTCTATTTGCCACCAGGTGAGTTCATTACTATGTGGGAATGAGCTTTAGCATTTTCTTTGCTGGACTCACGACTGCGAAGCCTTTCACAGGTGTCTTTTTGATGTTGTGCTGTATGTCTTTATAACGAAAAAGGACCACATGTTTAGTTTAAGCCTGTTTTTCTAAATTGTCATTGAAAATTCTTTTTATTTGAGCACTCACGTAATTCAGTACTGTTAGTATTTCTGCTTGGGAATTTTCACTCATTCTCTCTCCTCTGTATATAGTCACCGTATTTCTTATAATGTGCATATTTGGAGTGGCTTTTATCTTATTCAGATTAGCAGTTGCTTTGTGTCGTGCACTTCATGGTTTTGCTCCCCCCCCCCCGCCCCGCCATTTCCCTGGGGAATTCCACAGTTAACTATTTCGGTTTCTCACAAGGAATGATTATCTGTGTACTAAAAGCCAAGTTCTTCTCTATTCTCATTGCCAACACTTGTTTGAAGAGAAGGAACCTGTGAATATATTCTCAGTTTTAAAGACAAGGTGTGGTCTTCTCATTGAACTTTGAATTTAAATGAAGAGTTTATTGAGATTGCCAATCGTACATTATGTAAGTCCATCACAGTTGCAGGTGTAAATGCTTATCTTTTCCCTATTCACAATCATTTGAATCAGCTTTTATTCTTTTTTGTTTTAAGATCTTATTTATTTATTTGAGAGAAAGAAGAGAGATAATGAGCAGGGGGAGGGGCGGAGGGAGAAGCAGGCTCCCCACTGAGCAGGGAACCTGACACGGGCTGGATCCCAGGACCCTGGGATCATGACCTGAGCCGAAGGCAGACGCTTAACCGACTGAGCCACCCAGGCGCCCCTGAATCAGCTTTTATTCTTACATAATCCTGATTCAAGGTTTTTGTTCAGAGCTATGCTTAATGCCAATGCTTGTTTCTAGGGATACTATTACTTAAAAGAACCTGTGGCATATGGAAAAGAGGATGTGGCAGTCATGGTAATGTTCTAGATCTCAAGGTGATTTAAATATTTATTACTACGGGAATTCATCTTGCTTTTATACCATGTAAAAGGTAAAAAAAAGAAAATATGAACTGCTTATATTATAGAACACAGAGAGAGAGGGATCACAAGGCTGGTTTTTCAAGTTTTATTTGGCATTCTTTCACTTGAAAGTGAATAAGAGAGAAGCATTCTTCGGAGTTGTATTATTTTCTCCCCCACCAGTGTCAGGTTATGTGAGTCGTGGTAGTCAAACTCCTGTTGTAAAATTTATTATGAAGATATTG
This sequence comes from Mirounga leonina, assembly GCF_011800145.1. Taxonomy (NCBI): domain Eukaryota; kingdom Metazoa; phylum Chordata; class Mammalia; order Carnivora; family Phocidae; genus Mirounga; species Mirounga leonina. Next base: position 20,237,643 of record NW_023270323.1, on the reverse strand, counting down.
GTAGGGTAGGCACTGAGGGGCTGGAGCAAGTATTCCGAAAGCTTTCAGCCTGTCTTCTTTTCATTCAGGTTTCTATAATATTTAAAAGCGTTCGTTTAGTGAACAATCCCTTTCTGGTACGATTCTAAAATGTAGATTCTTTTGACCACTGTTGAAGATTTTTCCCTAAAATGAATTCTTTCTGTCCTTTCCTTTGTTTTCTTGTTGTCTTTAATTGCTTATTTGTGGCCTCGTTCTTGAAATGACAAGAAAGTGAATTAGAGAAGAGAAAAACAATGCAATGCATCATACTTACCCCCAAAAAGAATTCAGTTTCTTTAGTGTTAGAGGTTTGGGGGCCATCTATTTGTTTTTGTTTAATGGAATAGTATTTGGAAAAAAGTAACTTCCAAAAGGTAAGGCTTTTGCCTCACAAAAAACAAACAAAAAAGAAACAAAAAAACTTTCTTCACTTGTTTTGGCAAATGAAATTCGATTTATACTTTGGGGGGCACCTGTGTGGCTCAGTCGGTTAAGTGTCTGCCTTCGGCTCAGGTCATGATCCCAGGGACTTGGGATTGAGCCCCTCATCGGGCTCCCTGCTCGGCGGGGAGTCTGCTTCTCCCTCTCCTTCTCCCTGCCGCTCCCCCTGCTTGTGCTCTCTCTCTCTCCCTCTGTCAAATAAATAAATAAAATCTTTAAAAAATTTATACTTTTGCATTATATAAAAATTAGCTTAATTTTGAAATACCTTAGTTGGTATTTGGACTCCTTTAAACTCCAGAGGACGATCTTGTGGGTTTATACACAAAGGAGGAGGAGTGTGTCCAGCTAGTGGTAGCGTACCCTTCCCCTCCTGCCTCTCAGCCCTGCAGCCCACTGGGTGGAGGGGAAGAGCCATGCACACCTTTTATTGCGCCCTGCTGAACTGCTTCTGATTTATCCAACAAGAGTCCTCTGGCAGAGACCTCAAGCAACTTCTCCTTACAGGTGGCAGTAATTCAGGGGCACACACAATATTTCTGGTTCTCTGCAACTATCTGACACTCTCTGAGATCCATGAGTATGTTTGTGGGTGTCTGTGTGGAAGATAAAAACAAACCAGCATGGAAATGATTTATCTGAGCTCTAGCTACATATTCTATGGCACAGAGAGGTAGAGAAGAAAATTCTAAAATCATAATATCTGCTATCTGAAGAAATCGGTAAGAGCCAGTCCCTCCTTCCTTCCTCCAACAAATGTCTGATCGCAAATTGAGATTTGAGAAGAATAAATTATTGATAATTAGAACTTAGGCTATTCCATGGTAATTGAATTTTGAAAGTCAGTGAAAGACAAAATGAATGCTATTACAGATCGGAGCTGTTACGGTGTTTGCATCAACTTCTGCCGTGGCTTATTTGCACACGTTGAAGTATGGGAAGGAGAGTTGACTATTCTGATTCCTCAGAGTTGAGAGGAGGAGGGTAGAAAGAGAGGGCTATTGAGAGAAAGACATTTCAACACCATCACCCACCCCCATTGCCAGTCCCTCTTCTTTACGATAATAGTCTTCTTTTGTCATCGATAAAATTTAAATCTTTTTGGGGCGCCTGGGTGGCTCAGATGGTTGAGCGTCTGCCTTCGGCTCAGGTCATGATCTCAGGGTCCTGGGATCAAGTCCTGCATCGGGCTTCCTGCTCCTTGGGAGCCTGCTTCTCCCTCTGCCTCTCTCTCTCTCTCTGTCTCTCATGAATAAATAAATAAAATCTTTAAAAAAAAATTTTTTTTTAAAATTTAAATCTTTTCAAAAACATGTCAGAATAGAGAGTGGGGAAGAGATAAACCAGTAGTGAAAGAATGTTGGGATAGGTGTAAGGAGTGGGATAAAGCATCTTACTAGATGTGCTTGGACCAGGGTAAAGCAGGTTTCCTAAACCAAAAGGTTTTTCATCTTTTCTGCAAATTTTAGATGTTAGAGGCTTCTGTCGGTCAGTTAGCACACTTCACTCTTACTTGTGTGTGATTCCGTTGTCACAGCCAGAAGTCCCCAGGGCATATTATCAGGATGTGACATTTAAAAAGAACTTCTCTTTCCAGAAAGGATTGTGTTGCTCTGGGGTTATATTACCTAATGCATACCTTTCTACCCACTGAACCACTTGTTTAAGACACAGATGTTAGTGAGGCAATTATAAAAGCCTTAGAAAATTTTGCTTGGATTTTTCTGTGAATCCGAAAAGTCTGAAATACAACCTTGAAGGGCCTGTAGTCCTAGAAACTGGAGGCTAAGGGTGCTTTAAGGGGGGTAAAGGATTTCTCAAAAACAATGTCTTTGGGGCGCCTGGGTGGCTCAGTCGTTAAGCGTCTGCCTTCGGCTCAGGTCATGATCCTAGGATCCAGGGATCGAGTCCTGCAACGGGCTCCCTGTTCGGCGGGGAGCCTGCTTCTCCCTCTCCCACTCCCCCTGCTTGTGTTCCCTCTCTCGCTGTGCCTCTCTCTGTCAAATAAATAAATAAAATCTTAAAAAAAAAAACAACAAAAACAATGTCTTTGACAACAGTGTGTGAATGCACAATTACCACCTTTATTTTTTTTCTTCTTTTTTTTTTTTTTTGTATTTTGGAAGATAGGCTTTTTCAACTCTTTAAAAATTTTGACAGCTTTTCTCCTGTGAACATGTAGAAAACTGATCTCAATATAGGGTAATTTTTATTGCAGAGAGTGCCATCTGGATCTATGGAATGAAACAATGTTATGAGTACAGCTCAGTTTGCTTGGCTTGGTCATCGTTTTTCTTTTCTTTTCTTTTTTTTTAAGATTTTATCTATTTATTTGACAGAGAGATAGCGCCAGAGCACAAGTGGAGGGAATGACAGAGGGAGAAGCAGGCTCTCTGCTGAGCAGGGAGCCCGACGCGGGGCTCGATCCCAGGACCCTGGGATCATGACCTGAGCCGAAGGCAGATGCTGAACCATCTGAGCCACCAAGGCTCCCCTGGTCATCGTTTTCAATTGCTAAATATTTTTGTCATCAGTATTTGGGGCCTATCATTGTCCTGTAAACAGGAAATGCCTAAAAGGGCATTGTTGTTCCTATCATCTGTTCTACCACACTACAGATATAATCTCCCCCCCCCAAGTACTTGTACAGTGACATTTAATTGTTCATATTGAGTTTGCTTCCTCTTTAAAGTTACGTGAAAGGGGCAATTTAGCATTTACTAGCAAAACCGCAAGTGCCAATTTTGATCCAACAATTCTACTGGGAATTTCTGCCGTGATATGTCAGCATAGATAGAAAACAGTGTGTGGGCGTGGTTATTCACTGAAGCATTATTTGTAATAGCAAAAGACTGGAAATCAAAATATCTACAGAAAGGGTCTGGTTAAATAAATATGATATATGCACAGAAGGGAATATGAGGCAGCCAAAAGGAAAAAATGGCACAAGGAAACTAAGTCCTGAAGAGATATGGGGAGTGCAGGCTGGGAATCGTGGAGTAAGACTTCTCAGTGGCTTTGATCTTTTTTTATTTTAAACTATATGAATTAATTACCTATTCAAAAGAACACCTGAAATAAATGGGAAAATATTAAGACTTGATTAATTTTGGTGATGAGTACATGGGTGTTCTTTATATGAATATGTTTGAAGTACTTTATAATTTTAAAAACAGATGGGGAAAAATAGCAGTGACACACAAAAAGAAACTTAGGAAACCTGCTTTACCCTGGTCCAAGCACATGGTGCTCAGTGAGTATATTAGGAAGACCCCTCGACCCAAATCCATGACACATTAATTCAAATAGACCTAATTTGCAGAATATATTGATATATTGGGGTTTTTTGGGGGGGGGGTGGTTAAGACCAGAACCTTGTTAAATTGGACTTGGTCATCTGTTAAAGCTTATCGTGCACTAAACAGACGATGGATGGGCAGGTAGGTAGGTTAGTGAGCATATTAGAAAATGGGATGTTTTATTTGATAGTGCTGGTAGTCTACTTTGTATTCTTACATATTCAACTCATGTCCAGGTGATAACTGGCATGGTTTTAGCATGTTGGTGCGCCCAGAAGAGTCGACACAAAGTGTCAGTCATAACAGCTTGTCAAAGCACAGCATCAACGAAAAAATGAACTCTAGCTCTTAGAATTTTTTATGTTCCGAGTTAAGGCTCTCACCTTCTCCATTTATCCCACTAAGCATACCAATCCTTTGAGGTCATGTGAAGTCCCGCTCTACCTCTAGGCCATTTGGCCAACTTCAGACCCTGTTCTTGACCGTGAGCAGCATGTGAGTTGTTTGATGCTTATATCCCAAATCCCTTTAGATCCACATGGCCCAGTATGATCTGATGACTTCTCCTGCCGTCTGCTCTTCACTCCGGTCACACATCCATGCTAAATATTCTGCCCCCCTCTCTTGCATAGTTGACTCTCATCATTTAGATCTTGGTTCAAATGTCATTCTCAAAGAGGCTGTTCCTGATCCAAAAGCAGACACCCTCAGTCACACTCTCACAGTACCCAGTTTTATTGCTTTCGGAACTCTTATACAGGATATTTTCATACAGTTCTATTTGCTTATTGTCTGTCTCTCTACTCTGCCCAGCAGACCTTTTTGCTTAGATGTTAAGAGCGCAGGCTCTGGGGACAAATGTGTGAGTTTAATACCAGCTCTGCCCCTCACCACCCTTGTGACTGTGGACAAGTTGCTTAGTTTTTTGTTTTTGTTTTTTTTTAAGATTTTATTTATTTATTTGACACAGAGCACAAGTAGGTAGAGAGGCAGGCAGAGGGGGAGAAGCAGACTCCCTGCTGAGCAGGGAGCCCGATGCGGGACTCCATCCTAGGATCCTGGGATCATGATCTAAGCCAAAGGCAGACACTTAACCAACTGAGCCACCCAGGTGTCCCAAGTTGCTTAGTTTTTCTTATTTACTTCATTTTCTCATTAATTGCCCTGTAACATAAAGACAGTACAAAGAGTGAGAAAACACACACCAAGTGTCTACAATGGGCTTGGCACTCAGCAGGCACTGAAATATTTTTTGAATCTATAAATAATGATTCTGTTTAATACTTTTTCTTGCATCTAAGGCTCCCCAACAAGATTATAAACTCCTGTGGCCATCTGTGACCTCTCAGAACTCCAACTAGAATTCATCAAGGTAGAATTCACATAGTAGGTGATCGGTGAATACAGCTTGCAATACCTGAACTTGATTATAGATTTCTCAGAAATATGCTCTGCATTCCTGAATCAGTGTTAGGGCACAATCATCTAAGAAGGACATCATGTCACTTGTTAGCTCCAGTTCCATCAGCCTACCCATCCCACACAGTTGAGCTTCCTTGTTTGTGGTCAGGAATGCAACAAAAGAGCTTTGTTTGAATTATGCCCACACACAAAACTTGGTTAGCTCAAATTTTAAAATTAAAAGAGCCTTCTGACTCTTTTTGGTATGCTCATGCTGTAATGCCCTTTAGGAAAGTATTTCCTTATCTTCTTAAAGATCAAAGTGATCCCCAAATATGAAAGCATGCCGTGCTCTTTAGGAATGTTTATTAAATTATTTGCATCATTGAAAAAGTCAGCCAACAGCTGTTTGACTTTTTTTGGTTATCTCAAGATACAATGTGATATATTTGTAAAATGAGAGGCTATTTTTGGGGAAATACTGTGCCTTTTAATAGGTAATAGGTATGCATGGTACACAAGTCAAAAGTTACAGAGAAAACATACAGTGAAAAATAAATTTTCCTCCCAGAGGCAGTCATTGTTTCTAGTTTCACAAGCATCGCTCTGGAATATTCTCTACACTAATAAACATAGAAGGAGTTACATGTATTTGCCCCTTCTGTACTGCAGCATGCTGTACTCACAGTGCCACACCTTACTGTCATCATCTAACCATATATTTTGGAGATCTTCACATGCCAATATGAATAGAGCTACTCCATTCTTTCAATGGCCACAAAAGTATTCTATTCTATGGATGTATTGCAGTGATTTAACGAGTCTGCTACTGATGAGCATTTAGCTTGTTTTTCAATCTTTTGATAGATCTGTTATTTAAAACATTTTTTCCTAGATGTTGCCAAACTGTTCTTTCTTCAGGTTGTGCTGATGTATATATATTCCCCTTAGCAAGGCATGAGAGTTGGTGGGCTAGATTTCGGTCCTCTTTTTCATTGTTCTTTTCCCTCATTTCATCACTTAACTGTCCATGTGGAAGAAAAGACTTATCTCTGAAGCCTTCTTCCAACATACATGTTTTTGTTTTTGTCTTTTAGGACCTTTTGATTGTTTAAAGATCTCTCTGTTCTTAATGTTTTAGGTCTGTGAGGAGATCTGACACCCCACCCCAGGGCAGGTAGTTACCTCTCCAAGCTCCAGAGAAAAAAGCTCCCCAAGTTGGGTTTCCGATCTTGGCATTGCAAGTCTTGGACATTTATCTTTACTGTAGGAATTATTTCTTTGTGATTTATTATTTACTGTAGGAACTGCCTCATTTGGTCTGGCTACATGGATGTAAGCTCCTTAAGGGCAGGACCCTATCTTAGTCATTAATTCTTTGAAATATCTCTTGTCAAGTTTCAACTCTTCTAGTATTCACTGTTGTGCTCCTTGAGCCCCAACCCACCACATTCAACCCCCTCAATTTTTCCTCCTCTGGCATCATCATGAGAATAGAGGACACTGGGTGCGAAGTCTCTCTGATCTTCCTCTACCCCGCTGTCTTTCATACTTAGGAGCATCAACATTTTACCTCCTCCTTTCTTATTTCAGTGGATCTGGCTTTACTCCTACATAAATAAGGCTGTACTCCCCACATGCGCTCTAGAATGCCATCCCTTCCTATGTCCTCATGAGCCTTGAGGAGTGTCATCCTTTTTGTCCTGTATCCTGGAGCTCCCTGTCTCACATACACTTGCTCATACTTGTTTAAAACAAAACAGCAAGAACAAAATCATTCCCTCCCTGATCACCTCTAGATTTCTAGCTACCACCCTCTTTCTCTCCTTTAGAGCCAAGTGTTTAAAAGAATGATCTGCCCTTGCTGTTTCCGTTTTCTCTCTCATTCCCCTCTTACTCCACCCTAGTCAGGCGTCTGCCCCCCTGCAGTTCCACAGGAAAGACTTACTAGTTGTCAAATCCACTGCACATGCATCCACCCTCATCAAACTGCCTTCTCGGTAGCAGTTGGAATGGCTGGTAGTTCCTCCTCCTTATTCTCTCCACTAGGAACCTGTGAAACTCCTGTACTCTCCCTAGTTTTTCTATTTCTCTAGAAGCTTTTTCTTGGGCTTCTCCCTTGGCTTCCTCTCCCCTAATTCATAATGGTTCTCAAAGATCCATCCTTTAACTCCTTCCTTTGTCTCCCTATGCATTCTCCCCAAGCAACTTGCCTTTTCTCAAAGGCCACGTGTCTTTATGAATCCTCATATCTAAATGCAGCCCAGGCTTCAGTCCTCTAGACCCTCCTGCCTGCCATATTCCTCCGTGGGAAAACTCCACAGGCTCCTCATATTTGCATGCCCCAGAGCGAGCCAACCACTTCCCCACTCAGGTTCCCTCCTCCCTCTCTCTATTCCCACCTCCTCCATCTAATGTTCTTGATATAAGTTAATTTTATTATCATTCTAGCTCAAGCTAGAAACATAAACACCATCCTTCCTCCTTGGCTATCCTCCCTTCCACACCACCTACATCCAAGTAGTTGCTGGCTGGGCATTCTCTTTAAGTTCACTGCCTACCACCTTAGTGCCAGGCCCTCAGACCCTGGCCAATAGAATAGCCTCCAATCTTGTCTCAAATTTATTCTCCTTGTTATTGGCGATTTCTTACTGATACCTGAACATGCCCTTCCCTGGCTAAGGTTATTTGGTGGTTTCTAAATCCATAGGATACTGTCCAAACCTTTTAGTGAGGTCTGTAAGATCTAGCCCCTCCCACCTCTTCACCTTTGTCTACTGCTCTTCCCTTACTCATCATCTCCTTCCCAGCTTCTCTGAGTTGTTTTACCATTTGCTTGCACATTTCCATGCATTTGTTGTGCTATTTCTTCTAGCCGGATGGCCTTCCCTTCCTTTTCCCATCCTTTTCCATCTAGGAAATCTTTCATGATGTAGGTAAAAGTGAAGCTTTCTTGACCTCACCCCACAGTGTTAGTGAGTCCCTCCTCTGTGTTCGCCAGGCATCTTGTACGGGTCTCTATTATGGAACCCATCTCATCGCAGTTAACTTCGCTGTCATCCTCTATATTTTGAATTATTTGGGTCTCATGATACTTTGTTGTTCTTTGTATCCCCAGTGCCAGCATAGTGGCTGGGATATAGAAAGTGTCCTTGGATGTCCCCTGAACGAATGGGAAAGAAACCAAGGAAACGTCTGGATAGGTTACATTTTTTAAAAAGCTTTGCTCTTGGGCGCCTGGGTGGCTCAGTTGGTTAAGCAACTGCCTTCGGCTGAGGTCATGATCCTGGAGTCCCTGGATCGAGTCCCGCGTCGGGCTCCCTGCTCGGCAGGGGGTCTGCTTCTCCCTCTGACCCTCCCGACCCTCCCCCCCCTCATGCTCTTTCTCTCAGTCTCTCTCTCAAATAAATAAAAAAATCTTAAAAAAAAAAAAAAAAAGCTTTGCTCTTGTCTTCAAAGCACAAAGAAAAATTTTCCTCCCTTAAAACAGCTCCATCTGTCTTCATTGTTCTATGGAGAGCCTCTTGTACACTTGGGAGTCTGATTCAAAACTTCCAGCAAGATGTCTGATCCTTCATGAAGGTGGTGTACCAACTGATATAGGAAGTCTGGGTAGCTATATTGTGCTTAGGGCAGCTCCCCTTTTCTTTCCTGGGAGGCATCAGTCTAGAGGGCTTCTCTGGAACCCTTGAAATTGTCAGGAAACAGTAGCTCACACCTCATCTCCTTGACTAGAAGAGGGATCTTTCTGTGGCACCTGTGGAATTTATCAGGGCCTGTCCATTTCTCTTGGGTTGGAAAGACTTGTCAGCACCCAGTCTTTGTAGGCATGGTCAGATGTGGTTGGTGGATGAAGCTGCCAAAGAGTCATCCCCAGCATTACCACACTCAGGTGTCAGGACAAGTTCGCTCTTCAGCTACACCCATTGGCTTCTCGAAGCCTGTCCCTAGTCACAGGGCTCGCTAGCATCTTACTCTGAGAGGGGTCCTGCCAACTCCTCCCACTGAGGTAACCAGAACACGAGATGGGAAGATGACAGTTTTTCTTTCTCCTTATGTATTTTGGACCCGTTTGGATCATTTGGGCCCATATGAAGTGTCTCCAGGTGCCTCATGCAAAAGACACTTTATATTTTTTCATTAAGTTCTGTATGGTTTTTCAGCCGCATTTGTTGAGTATCTGAAGTCCTAGGTAACTGGGTTTGAATCCTGGCTATGGGACTTAGGGCTGCGTGATTTGGGCCAGCCTTTGAGGGGCTCGGTGCACCAGGAAGGATTTCTAATCCCTGGATGGAACTGGAAGATAAAGCAGGAATCTAAGTTAGTGAGGAACTGGGGTTCAAGGGAGGTAGCCTGGCTTCAAGGAACTAGGTGAGGAACCTAGTTTTTGGGGGGCTGCATGTTCAAGGTCAGAGTGAGGCTAGTGGCAAAAATGCCAGACTGTGAAGACAGCCATTACCCTGGGGCTCCCTGGTGGCCTTCTGAGATGAGGAGAGGTTCAACTTTGGGGCAGTCCCAAACCCAGAGGCATGTGTTACCTGGGACCTGTTATGGGGATTAGAGAAGTAGGGGGCAAGGAGCCAGACAAATTGTAATGTTTTGCCTTCCACTGTTGGTCTCTTGTGTTTGCACCCTACTTGATCTCTTTAGGCCAAGGCTGTGTTACTACTTGCTTTCTTTCCTGGCTTCCAGGTAGGCAAGGTCTAGTCCCTCCTGGCCTGTGTCTACCTCCCTGACTAGAGGTCACAGCCATCGTCCTGCAGCTCCCTGCCTTACCACTGTGGCCAGGGTCCTTCAGGCTGCGAGCACAGTAACCCTCTGCTGTAATTATCTACTCTGGGTACTTTATTAGGGAGTTCAGAAGTGGGTGACTCATCACCATCAATAGTTCCTGCCCATTCTGCTCACCTCCACCATTCACTTCTGGCTTCTCTCTCCCCTTTCCTGTCCTGCATTGTAGATCTCTCTGGCAGGCTTGTCTCCCTATCCTCTAGTTTTCACCAATTCTTTAATAATGAATGACTGAAGATAATCATACTTAACATTTATTGAGCTCTACTATGTGCCGGGTATATTAGCTCATTTTTTATCTTACAAAAACCCTATTTATAGGTTCTGTGATAATCTGCCTTTTTCAGATGAGGAAGCTCAGAATGGTTAAGAAAGTTACCACCGGTTTTTAGCTTTTGGATTTTAGGTATCAGGATTAGAATCCAGGTTTGTCTGATAGCAGAGCTGATAACTTTTAGCCACATTTCAGCTTCTTTCTATCCCCAGCATTTTATCGAGATATTTCAGTGAGATATTTCTCACTTTCCTTGGCCTCTGTAGCAACACAGATATTAGTCTGACTATAGGTTCCTTCATTTCAATAAACACTGACCGCTAAAAATCTTGTGTGTCTGTATCCCTTGCTTTGCACAAGATCATTTTCCTATCACCCCAACCTCTCTTCAGAAAAAATATATGTATTTTTGGGGAATGATTTTCTCTCTTGGCAAGTCCTCCATACTCTCTTACAGATTTTTAAAGTTGCTTCAGATTAAAATGAGGTTAATACACCCTCTTTGATTAATGTCTTTATCTTTTACATGAACAAAGGCTTATGGAGAAGTAATTTATACAGGGTCGTATAGTAAGTTAATAAAGTCAGGGTGAGAACCCATGTCTGACACCTGGGCTAGTATTATTCTGATATACTTAACACTCGAAATTTTACTGGTATCAGGGGAATGAATTTTCATTTATATAACATAAGCTATTTTTTCAGAAAATAGGTGGATGTACTTACAGCTTTATCATCAGTGTATCAAAGTGGATTCCTGGATCCCATACTCATGTTTCTAAACTGTAGGAAAATTCCTCTACAGTCAGAGAGTTCAGACGTTTTCAGTATGAAATTCCTGATAGCTCACCTCACTTTTTTCCCAGAAAAAGGCACATTCACTCTCTCCTGTCTCAGACCTTCTATAGTAGTGTAATTCTTCTTACCAAATTTATTCTTCAGTATTGCTGTTGAAGGACACCCACTTTTTCCCTTTGGCTTTGTAAACACTTTGTGTTATAAGGGCAGGATATTTAAAAGTTGAAGTCATTGACTTGCAAAATGAAAAATGACTTTTGAGAGCATCTTGCTGTTTGTTTATACCACGTAACTGAGAGCAGTGCTAACACTGAGGTAGCTGCTAATTTTTATGTAGTTCTTACCAAGAAATTAAAAGAATGTCATTTATGCAGCATCAGGATATGACAGAGGACTTCAAAATCCCCAGAAAGCTTTTTTACCATATATCCACACACAGTCTCTTGGGATGTGGGAAGGAATTATTGCTCACATTTTTATACATGGATAAACAGAGGCAACTCCGGCATTAGGTGAAGGATATGTGGGAATTTTTTTTCCAGTTTTATTGGGATATAATTGCAAAAGAACATTGTGTAAGTTTAAGGTGTACAATGTATAGATTTGTTACATTTATAAATTGCAAAATGATTCCCTCCATAGCATTAGCTACCACCTCTATCCTGTCACATAGTTAAAATTTCTTTTTTGTGGTGAGAACGTTTAAGACCTACTTTCTTAGCAACACTCCAAGTATATAATATAGTAGTATTAGTTATAATCACCATCCTGTACACTAGATCCCCAGTCTTGTAAATCTCATAACTTGAAGTTTATACTCTTTGACCCAATCTCCAACTCCCCAGCCCCACTCTAGTCTGTTATTCTGAGTTTGTCTTTTTTAGATTCCACATAGAAGTGAGATATATTTATCTTTCTCTGTCTGCCTATTTCACTTAGCATTATGTCTTCAGGGTCCATCCAAGTTGTTGCAAACAGCAGGATCTCCTTCCTTGTCGTGCCTGAATAATATTCCACTGTGCGTGTGTGTGTGTTTGTACATACCACATCTTCTTTGTCCATTCATCAGTTGGTAGACATTTAGGCTGTTTCCTTATCTTGGCTCTTGTGAGTAATGCGGCAGTGAACATGGGAGTGCAGATATATCTATGAGATCCTGATTTAAATTTCTTTGGATATATACCCAGAAGTGGGGTTGCTGGATCATATGGTAGTTCTGTTTTTAATTTTTTAAAGGAACCTCCATACTGTTTTCCATAGTGACTATACCAATTTGCATTCACACCAACAGTGCACTAGGGTTTATGTAGGAATTCTTTATACTAAGTTTGCAACATTTTTATGTAAGCCTGAAATTATGTCAAAATGAAAATAAAAATATTAATAAAGCAGAGAGTAGCAATGGTTAATAAGAGAAATAAGCAGTAAGATCTACTTTCCAGTATTTACTTATTTTTGATCTCTGAGGATACAGCAGTGTCTGTTTTTAAATCTATAAATCCCATCAATAAAGAAACTCAGCTGAGAATGCTCCTAATGTTGAGAGGTCCCTCTCCTGTAACTCCCCAGGCGCAGTGACCCTACCGGCCGACCTCACTCTTGGCATTTAACCAAATTTGGGGAGAACCAACCAGATGCCAGCATGATGCAAATAACTCCGGGCACGATTGGCACTCCTTGGCCCCAGAGATACCATTCCAGGTAAGTGGCCCCAGCTGAGACTCGGGGCTTTTTTTCTTTCCGAGGTCTTGAGAACATTTTCTTACACTCACTTCGAGTATTAAACCTCTCTACCCACCAGCTTCCTCATCCTCTTAAAACTCCGAATGTATACCAGTTATCTTCATATCCTGGGCTAGGCTGGCACAAAGGGAGGCCATTTGAGTTAATTACAGGGTCTGTCCATTCTCAGACACTTCTCAATTACACATGGTAACACTACTAGAAAAATTGACGAGCTTCTTCCCTCACGGCTTACTGCCCTTCTTAGCCAAATATGCATCTGCTTTTTACTGAATGATCTTATTCTTGTATTTGAACTCCCCACTCGTTTTTATCCTTCTGTTAAGCCAGTTATCCAACTTAGCTCCAACCCAGAAAGTTAACACACTTAGGGCTGCTCAGGGTACACATTGTCTCATGTGATATGACATGCTTTCTTCTGTGTAAAACACACACAGTAGTCTTAACCCCATTTTACAGAACAGGAAGTTGAAGCTTGCAGAGACTAATTTGTCCAAGGTCAAACAACTGATCAGGACCTGAGTCTAGACTCAAATTCAAGCCAGGGGTCAGAGCCATGGCCTATAACTAACTACTAGTTCTACCTCCTCTCTTTCTCTAGTCATTGTATCAGTCAAGGTTCAGTCAGAAAAAGGCAAGGCCACTGCAGTGTCATGGGAGAAGGGACGGACTATAGTAATCAGACCTGACACAGTTGAGAGGGAAGCCAAACTTGACCACCAGACATATTAAAGTACTCAGTCAGGACTCCCCTACATTTACTATGGATTCAGAATCCATGCAAATTAGAATCCATCTTCTGATGCCAGGGAGTTTGACCCTGTTGCTTCAGGCTTTTTGAAAGTGCTTATATAAGGGTAATGGCAGGGATGGGAGGGTAAAGAGGATATGGGTCCTATATGCAAATGAGATGCAGGTGCTGATGGGTCAGGTGGGGGGAGGGGCAAGACTTCTGGAAGGATTACTTAACTAACAGATGGTGGCTCCACATTTGGCAAGGTCAGGACTCGGAACCCTTAACTCATGTCCAGTCAAATCAAGGGCCAATTCCTAGACTCCTCACTGATGGACGTGGCTCCTGGCACATCAGGGTAGGCTTCAGGCCACAGAAAAGAATTTCATGGTGACCCTCCTTGTTAGACACTCCTCTCCCTTGCCCGTGTCCCTCCCACTAACCCTGAAAGAATTTATTCTTGCCATCTGGGCTCAGAGAACAGGGCCCCTCGCTGGGCGCCGCCTGCACCCAGGCATAGCACTTTCGCTCTCTGGGCCTTTGGAAGGTAAGATGTGGAGGGCCCTGCAGTGCGAAGGAAAGAAAGCATAGTGGGAAGGCACTTGGGCTTAAATCCCAACTTCACTGCTTACTAGATGAGCTTGAGCAAGTCATTTAACCTCTTTGATCTTGTTTTTCTTGTCTGTAAGATGAAATTAATAATATGTATCCCACTGGATCCATGTAAAACATTTAGTGCAGTTCCTGGAACGTAATAAGCACTCAGTAATTACAACAGTTACAATAATTAGGCTGAAGACTTATCAGAGGCACAGTGAAACCTGATAATAAATTTCAAGGTTAATAGCATAAACCGGCACGCACATAAAATGCAATTGTGTATTAGCAGAGTGCTCCTCAACAGTGGGGCCCTGTGCAGCCTCCCAACGCCTCACCTCCCCAGGAGGCCCTGAACCTGCTCATACTGTAAACTAAAACACATGAGCAGAAGGTAAGAGTGCTGCAGTTGGTGCTCAGAAGAGCTGCCTCCAGGCACTAAGAGAGTTGGCCACTGGAGAACTGTGCAGCTGGTGCTAGAAGATTAGCGCTCTGAAGGCTGCGTGTCCGCACCTCCCGTGTCCTCTGCCCCGTCCCAACCTCCACAGGGAGTCAGGCAGGTGGATCCATCACTGCGCTTCTAATGCAAGCTTCAGGACAGATGCCGCCGAGCGTTGCACAAAGGACCACGTAGGGTACGAGGACAAAGGCAAGCTCACGTTCCCCACAGCACTACAGACCTGAGGATTCTCTTCTTCGCCAGCACAGGTCACGCTGTGGTCTGTTAGGTCCACGCCTCAGGCTTGCAGCGCTGACAGATGCCTCACCCCAACTCCGTGTTCTCTCAGAGGGCCTGACGTGGGTGGCTGTCGGTGGAGACGCGCTCCAGGCACCTTTCCAAGGAGCACAGTAACATCCAGTGGTCTGGTGCGCCAAACCAGCTGTTTGGCATCCCTCTGACAGCCTGCCTTTGGTTCTAGAAGCCCAATCTCAGTCCTGAGTTTATGGATCTGTTTCTCATATAGAAGCTGGTGCACCAGGGAGCTTAGGGGAGAGGGAAGCACAGGACAAGTGATTTTAAGTGCCTGCAAGCTGGTTTAGATCTGGATTTCATCGGCTTCCTGTCAGACCTGGCTCACAGTCTTTTTTGCTGTCCTGCAGAACTCTCACACAATTAAAGTATACTTCAGAAGAGATCTGGAAAAGTCATGTAATCTAGCCCCTCAGCGGAGGCTGAAATAACAGTATCAAAATGCTGAAGAACCAGTACTACCTCTCAGGTGATTTCTGGTTACTAGGGGTATAATACTGAACAAGACCAAAAAAGCGCCCACCTTATAATATTTGTTGACCAAGGTCTGTTCCATGGATTAATCATCCATTAGATGCTCCTTGGAAAAAAGTTCCTAGGATCAAATTAATTTAGAAGACACTGTTTACTATAGTTTCCTTTTAGAACATCACATGAACAACAGTTTATTAAAGACTCAGAAGTCTTATAGCAAATAGAATTAATTTACTTAGCTCGGCATTTTCCAAACATTTCATCATCTAAGGAATCCACATTCTATGAGTGCACTTTAGAAAATGTTTTCATACACTTGTTTTGTGCTCTTTGCTGTGTGTTTTAAGTATTTAGAAAATACATGTAAACACACAAAAGAGTAATATAAGAATTATAAGTAATATTATAAGACTACGTGGATCGACCACAAAAGTAACATTTTGTCATATTTGCTTCAGATCTTAAGCATTACAGACACTGTTGAAGTCTCTCTCATATAATGAAAGGGATATAAGGTAATGTCAAGTAGTGGTAAGTACTATGAAGGAAATAAGCAGAGTAACAAGTGGTAAAGATGGGGGAGATGCTCTTTAGATGCTCTTGCGTTCAGGAAGTCTCCCAAGCAGAGACTTGAATCAGGTGAAGAGCATACCATGTGGTGGGAACAGTGGGTACAAAGGCCCTAAGACACTGGAAGAGCTTTCGTGGGTTTGAATTACAGGAAGGAGGCCATTACACTGCAGTGCAGTGAGCAAGAGGGGACCAGTAGAAAATGAGGTTGGGAGCTAGCCAGACCACGATAAGAAGCTTGACACACTTACTTGACAGTAGGGCTGTCTCTGTATGGGCTGGAACTGTTCCAGGGAATGAAGACCTCATCCCAAGTTCTTCTTCCCCACCATTAAAAGTGCGATCTTGGAAGCAAGAACGGCAAAGATAATCAGAATGACGACTTCCAGAAAGTGGTGGAAGAACTCCGTAGAGGGTGATGTCAGTGCACTCGATGGCACAGCATGCCACTTGGGTCTGTTCCCCACTCAGCTTTGGAGTGGAGATTTCCAAGGGATAGTACATGGTACATTCCACCTGAGGTTTGGTGGGTTAAGTTTCCTTTAGCCACAGGATGGAACCCATTGTACCCTTGCTCTGCCTAAAGATATTTACACCAGCGATTTTGTATTTCTAGACATCTACATTTTGAGATGTTAGTAATGACACTTCTTGCCCTTCAGTCGTGAGAGTTTCAGTTATTCCGTCTCTTCGCTTTGACTTTTTGTGTGTCCCTAAGTAGATCTGAATTATCCTTTCAGTGAAAGACTGCTAAAATTCCCAGCAGTTGGGGATTAAGTGGTGCCTACCACCTGCATGGAACTGGTGAGCAAAAGGGCCATGATGGGGTATACGGCTCCCATTTCCACTCGAAGCATTAGCTCTGTATCTCCTGTTAGAAGAGATGAAGGGAAGCGTAAGTGGGTCATAGGAGATTATCCTCAACTGAGCTGTCATGTACGTTAACACAGTCTTCATTTGAAGGGGAACTGGGAAGAGGGGGAGGGGGTAAAATCTGGCAGTGACATATGCCACACCGTTGAGTGCCAGGACTGGTATCTTTAGTCTGGCTGGCTCAAGAGCTGTTCCTTCTTTTCTCCCTTGAATTTACACCTGTCCCTCCCGAAGGGGGAGGCTCCATTCAGTAAACGGACTCTGTCTAAAAAAGAAAAATTACATCCTTGAGGTGAACTGCTGAAAATGTAGTCTTCCTTGAATTCCAGTGCCAGTTTTGAATCAGAATATGGTCCTTCCGGTCTCTTGCCATAGACCCTGGATTTAGGCCAGCCATAAAACATTATCCTATGCTTAGTCAGGAAGACACTGTATTTACTTCAATGAGATCCAGAAATATAATCATAGCCCCATGAATTTTAATAGTGCTTAAACACCTATTCATTTAAAAGTACAAAAGCTTAGCAAAAAGTTTTAGTGTTTACCCTTCTGTAGAGAATGGTGAGTCACAAACATTTGAACAGTTTCGAGACTGTTTGATTTTTGAACCACTTACTCCTTTCTGTATGCCCTCACTCCCTCCCCCCAACGTGCTGGGTGAAGTATATTTTAACATTTGTAACTAAAGCTAATTAGAAGTAATTTTGTTTTGAGGCAACTCTCTGGGGGATGCCATGTCAGGATTGAGAATCTGAAAAATCACCTGGAGGACTGTGTAAAGGAGAAGGTCTTACCTTTCTAAGTGTTTGAAGGAGGCTTTGCTCGGGCTTTGGGAAGCCATCCACAGGTGATAGACTCCTGTAATTAAGATTTCTTTTAACGCTTCCCTCTCCTGTCAGCTTTTTCTGACTTTGCCATTTCTCTGAATTTCTCTCATTCAGCTTTGTGTTTAGCTTTCTCACTACAATCAAATTGTCTCTAGTAGTTGAGATTCCAGGAAGATTGCCAGGGTATAGCCCTTCAATTCCATAAAAAGGAAAGATTAACTAAAAACACACACGTGCACACAGTCTCCCTCACCCGGTGCACGTGCCTGGTCTCTTACTAAGCTCTTCCCCTTCTTCCCACAAAGAGCCCTAAGAGACACAAAACTGCAGTCTCTCTCACTCCTCCTCCTCCTCTCTTCTTTCCTCCCCCATCGCTCATTTCTTGGCACACACAGAATGTCACTTGCAGCACGCAGCAAGTCACATCAACGTGTTGCCTCTACCCAGAGGCTGCGCGGCTTCCTCCACGCCCCCCGTTCTGCCCCTTGCAAGCCCGGGTGATTAATTAGAGGCGCACAGGTTACAGTGTTGGGCAATTACTCCTCGTGACAACACACAAGGAGGCTGAGCAAGGCCCAAATTGGCCCTTTTCACCCACCCTTCCAAAAACCAAACATCTTGCACAAGAGTACATTTATAAGCTAGGCCCTGTGCCTGTGAGCCTCCCAAACGCTATTGTCTCCCTTTCTTCTAGCTCCTCTACCAGTGACCTCTCCAGCTTTGACCATGCTTATCTGAGGCGAAGCCCTGACCGCTGCAGTTCCCAGGGGAGCATGGAGAGCCTGGAGCCCAGTGGGGGATACCCACCCTGCCATCTTCTTTCCCCTGCCAAGTCCACTGGCAGCATTGACCAGCTCAGCCACCTCCATAACAAGAGAGACTCGGCATACAGCTCCTTCTCCACCAGTTCTAGCATCCTAGAGTATCCACCCCCTGGCATCTCTAGCCGGGAGCGGTCAGGCTCCATGGACACCACTAATGCTCGGGGTGGCCTCCTAGAAGGGATGAGGCAGGCTGACATTCGCTATGTCAAGACAGTCTATGATCCCCGGAGGGGAGTCTCGGCCGAGTATGAGGTGAACTCTTCAGCCCTCCTTCTCCAAGGGAGGGAGGCCCGAGCGTCAGCAGATGGTCAGGGCTATGATAAATGGCATAATGTTCCTCGGGGCAAGGGAGCACCACCCCCATCCTGGAGCCAGCAGTGCCCCAGTGCCTTGGAGACCACTCCCAACCTGCCTCCTAAAGTGGGCGCACCCCTGCCCCCAGCTCGGAGCGACAGTTACACAGCCTTTCGGCAGCGAGAACGACCCAGCTCGTGGTCTAGCCTCGATCAGAAGCGGTTCTGTCGGCCTCAGGCAAACCCGGCAGGCTCCCTGAAATCTCCCTTCATAGAGGAACAGCTGCATACCGTGCTAGAGAAGAGTCCAGAGAACAGCCCCCCAGCGAAGCCCAAGCACAGTTATCCCCAGAAGGCCCAACCTGGCCAACCTCTGCTGCCAACTGGCATCTACCCAGTCCCTTCTCTGGAGCCACACTTTGCCCAGGTGCCCCAGCCTTCTGTGAGTAGTAACGGCACGCTCTACCCAGCACTGGCCAAGGAGAGTGGGTATACAGCTCCTCATGGAGCTTGTGACAAGATGGCTACCTTTGACGAGAATGGGAACCAAAATGGATCTAGCAGGCCTGGGTTCGCCTTCTACCAGCCTCTAGAACATGATTCAGTGTCCCCAGGAGAGAGGAAACCTGAAACTTCAGCCAGATGTGTCCCCTACAAAGTCCATTTCCCTTCAGTACCTGAAAATGAGGAGGATACCTTCCTGGAGAGACAGCTCACACCTCTCCGAGGCAACAGCCCACATCCCAATGAGAGAAGGAGCACCCACAGCAACAAACCATATTCTAGTTACCACAGCCTCAGATCCCCTCAGGCCTGGCAAGTGGGTGAAGACAAGAGGTCCTCCAGGCCCTCAGAGCCTTGGGAGGGTGATTTACATGAAGACCACAATGCCAACCTGCAGCAGAGGCTGGAGAGGGAAAGCCTAGGCCAGAGCCTGTCGAACAACTTTGGCAGGACCAAGCCAGGCTTTTCCTCTCTCCAAAACATTCCTGAGAGTCTAAGAGGGCAAAGCAGATTGGAGCTAGGAGGAGGAGCCCAGGAGGGCTACCTGGAGGGCTGGTCTACCTCTGTAGTCAACAGCAAGGTAGAAGACTCTGGAAGGAAAGCTGTTCCTGACCACAGGAGCCAGCTGGACAGGCCAGTCTCCTATCCAAGGCCTGAGGCAAGAACCAGTGCCTTGGCCTCTTTCCCCAGTTCAGACCCAAGGTATGAGGAGCCTCCCTCCCCACCCCACCAGCAGACATCTAGTCTGGGCAGGAGGCGGCTCAGCTCCAGCAGCACCTCCGCTCTGCAGGGCTTTCAGTATGGGAACCCCCACTGCTCCGTGCTGGAGAAGGTTTCCAAGATCGAGCAGCGAGAGCAAGGGAGCCAGAGACCCCCAAGTGTGAGCAGCTCTACTTACGGCCACAACTACAGGCCCAACAGGACGCTTGCGACTTCTAATACTTTTGGGAATGACTTTGACGAGACAAAAGCCAATGTCCGTTTTTCTGAACCCACTGAACCCATAGGCAATGGGGAGCAGCACTTCAAAAACGAGGAGCCAAAGCTGGAAGAGGTTTCCTGGCAGCCATGTGGTCAGCAGTTGAGGCGGGGTGCCGATGTCGGCCGTGGCCCCCAACTTCACGGCAGTGAGCCCCCGAGGCGGGACCCTCACCTGCTCCGCAGCCAGAGCACCTTTCAGCTCTTCGGCGAGGCGGAGAAGGAGCCCGTGTGGCTGGACGAGAGGCCCGGCACGCCCGAGTCGCCGGTGCTGGACGCCCCCTTCAGCCGTGCCTACCGGAACAGCATCAAGGACGCGCAGTCCCGTGTCCTGGGGGCCACCTCCTTTCGACGCCGGGACCTCGAGCTGGGGACACCCGCAACTTCGAGACCCTGGCGCCCGCGGCCCGCCTCGGCGCACGTGGGGCTGCGGAGCCCGGAGGCAGCGGCATCCGCCTCCCCACACACGCCTCGTGAGCGGCACAGTGTGACCCCGGCCGAGGGCGACCCTGCCCGACCCGCGCCCCCTGCCGCCCGAAGGGGGCCGCGCCGCCGCCTGACCCCCGAGCAGAAGAAGCGCTCCTACTCAGAGCCTGAGAAGATGAACGAGGTGGGGATCTCGGAGGAGGCCGAGCCGGCGCCCTCGAGCCCGCAGAGGAAGGGGCTGCGTTTCCCCGAGAGCGCGGTGGCGGACCGGCGCCGCATCTTCGAGCGCGACGGCAAGGCCTGCTCCACGCTCAGCCTGTCGGGCCCGGAGCTCAAGCAGTTCCAGCAGAGCGCTCTGGCCGACTACATTCAGCGCAAGACCGGCAAGCGGCCTTCCTCCGCCGCCGGCTGCGGCCTCCAGGAGCCCGGGCTGCTGCGGGAGCGCGCCCAGAGCACCTACCTGCAGCCTGGCCCCGCGGCGCCCGAAGGCCCCAGCCTCGCCTCGGCCTCCAGCCTCTGCTCCCTGCGGGAAGCCAGTCTGCAGCCCCGCAGGGAGGCCGTCCTCCTGCCGGCCGCAGCAGTGGGGGGCGCGGGGGAGTCCCCGCGGGCGCCCAGAGATCGCAGCAGCTCCTTCGCTGGAGGCCGCCTCCTAGGGGAACGGCGACGTGGGGACCAAGCCCCAAGGGAGCAGCTCGGTGGAGCTAGTAACTATGGACCAATGAGCACCCAGAGGGTGGACAGAACCCCTGGGGAGCCCTCCGCGTGGGGAGCCGCGGCCAAGAGGGCTGGGAAGTCCATGTCTGCAGAGGACCTGCTGGAGCGCTCCGATGTCCTGGCGGTCCCTGTCCATGTGAGATCACGGTCCTCGCCCACTGCAGACAAGAAGTGTCAGGTAAGTGCAACCAGAGGGTCTTAGAATGGGGCCCTTCGGCCCCAGAACTTTTGTGAGGCTCCCCTATCCTCCTGCTTCTCCCCACTCTAATTTTACTGTTATATGCAAAAGGGTAGCATTTGTTTTCATGGAGTGATTTCTTTCTCCATGCCGTGATACCCTTACAGAGATACAGATAGAGTTGTATAGATATCTGTGTGTGTGTGTGTGTGTCTGTGTGTACCCTTCATTTTAGGAAGTTACCCACCTCTCAGGGCAAGAATGCATGGTTAGGAAAAGTTAGGGATTGTCTTTTTTGCTGGTTTGGTTTTTTTATATTCACGGAATAGAGACTGTCTCAGTATTTTAAAGATTTTAGCTTTGCACCCTCTGTTTCTGACTTTTACATTTACAAAACAAGAATTATTAACTCTAATAAGTTACTGGCTATCAAACTCCTGGCCCTCAGCTAAGTATGCTTTACATTTGTTATCTCATTAAGCCTCAATCCTCCTGTGTAGGATATTGCCCACATCAAACCTATCTGAATTCTTGGAGTGCACCACTTTGGTGAGATAGGAGAATCAGACTTTCCAATTCTCACATAAAAGGATTTTCTAATAAAGATTTCAAACTATTCAAAGATTATGAAGTGCTTTCCACTGAAGATTTCAGCATAGCTAAGCAATAGAACCTGAGCACTAACTCCCAGGAGTCTACTAATTGCCCTAATTCTTAGTCACTCCTTGCTGCGAGTGCACTGCAGATCAAAGGCCTACCTCATGGTTCCCTTCCCACCTCAGAAGATATTAGGAATTCACATCTAGGTCAGCACAGGGGAGAACACTCCTCCACTGTCCCTTCTCGCATTCTGTTTTCCCAGCAGAGAAGTCAGTCGTTTAGCAAGACTTTGTAGAGCATGTGTTGTATGAAAAGCACTGTACTACGAGGTTGAAGGAAACACAGAAAGACGTAAGGCTCATGCCTTTCTGGGGTTCACAGCTGAGCAAGGAGTATGATGAACTTCTATATAAATGACACACAGGACTAGCGAATGCTTTGGGAGCAATGATAAATAATATGCTATGGAGGGGAGAGTGATTAATTCTAACTGAGGAGATCTAAGGGCTTCTCTTGAAGGAGATGGTATTTGAACCAGGCTGTGAAGGATGGGTAAGATGTTAAAGGATTGGGGTTGGTAGAAACAGCTGCAAAGAAAGAAAAATTCAGACATTACTGCCTGAGAAGTTTTTTGCTGCACTGCTTCTGAAACAAAATACTGTACCCATCTAGATATTTTGTTTCAAAACACCCAGAAATACTTTCTCTCCAGGATAAATGCACAAAAAATTGTATAGAGGCAGTCCTCCACAAGCTTTCACTAACCATTTTCTTCCCCTCAGAATGAAGCACAGAGCTAATTTCTACTCCTTATCCTACCACTAAAACACTTAAAATCCATGTATGTAACATACAATTTCAGCTAGTTTGATGAACTTCAGTAGCATAATGACCCCAACATTAATTTTTCTTCCCATGTTCTCTAAAGAAAAGAGAAATGTTGAGGTGAAAACTAAGTCATATTCGGCTATTTATTTCTTACTATATTTCATTATTCTCCCTTGGGGAATTGGTTGGATGGCTCTGAATGTTACTCTGCTTTCTCCCCAGATATTGAGAAAGTGGTAAACTGGGAAATAAAGCTAAAACATAGGTGTAGGGAAATGACGAAATTCCTCCAAATCCCAGCTGAATACGTTATTTGAAAAACTTTTAGAAAAGTACAGAACATTATTTACATCCTCTTCAATAAAGAGAATACCATATTTAGATATTTAATTTGGGGACTCTGATGCCAGAAGGGGAATATTTTCAAAATGAAATACTTTCTCTGTGCTGCTTTGCTCCTACAAATTCTGAAAACAGATTACCAGCCCCCAGATTGTAATTGTGCCGGGACTGTGCTCTGGAGCATCCTTCTCCCATTCTCCCACCAGCAACCAGACCTTGCCTGCCCCAAGACCTGGTCCACGGCAAGGTCTTCGCCTTGCATCTTCTTCATATAGCCGTCCTCTACCCTATTTGTAGAACTAGTTAAAAAACAAAACTAGTCTCTACACAATTACTGTGGTTCTTATTTCAGGATATTGTATTTTTTTAATGTGCATGAATTCTAGAGACTTTACAATTATTATTAAGCTTTAATGAAGGTATTCAATAAGAATTTGTCTCATCCCAGCTTTAGAGAACTCTGAGAAATTAAGTAACCCTGCAGAAACTGTCTGCCTACTAAGTTAAAGCCAAAATATGAAGTCGTTTTCTGGGGCTGGCTCATTCCATGGCATCCTGAACAAATGTTCCTTGCTCCTGCCAGCCAGATGCTTATAGAGCAGGATTTTATAAGCTTTTGACAAGGATTCAGTTCCTTTTCAGAAGTCCATTAGTGAGGACAGTTTCTGCCTCCCAGACAAGGTCAACATGGAAATCAGTTTCTCTGTTTATACAAATTGATCATTCTTGCACCTAAATAACTGCAGAAGGCTGCCACCACTCGTAGCCTGAGACCTGCTCAGACACTCAGGAGGCCTGGGCCTCTCCTTAGCCAGCGATGGTTCTCTCTGAAACATGCAACCTTTTACTACTTCTCTCTTAATTCTTCTTCATTTGAAAAGTGTAACTGCAGAACAAATGGATATTAGTGATGGCGCTGAAGGACACATCAAATTCTTGCCTATTTCCTACTTTCTATGAAACTTTGGAAAACTTAACCTTTTTAAAATGGGTGGGCCCTGAAAAAGCTGCCAGAAAATACCCAAATATTCCTGCTTCAGAGATGAAAATTTACACCTATTCATTGCATAGATTTAGAATCCAGCAAAGGCTATAAAAAGAAACCTTTGGAGAAATAAGATTTCTGGCTGGGAGTTGCTTTTTCCAGATGCTGAGTTAGAGGTTTCTCTGGTTCTCACTGTATTTACAGAGACCTTGGTTCGTGATATATAAGATATTCACCATGTGATGGTGTGACAAACATTTAATTGCTGAGGAAATTGCTTAGTTCATCCCACAGTGTTTGGATATAGGCTTGATTCTGTAGAATGCAGCTTGTAAATCATTTTAGCACCCCTCAGGAAGCACCCATTCAAGCTTGTGCATAAACAGAATCACCTTTCCACAAAATGTGAAGTTACAAATTGCTAGTAATAATAAAAGTCTACTGTGTATGCACCAGTCATTGTTCTACGTGTCTTATAAGCATAAAAATAATCCTCACATCTACGCAAAGAAGTAGATACTATGGTTCTCTCTGTATTACAGATGAGGGATCTGAGACACAGAAGGGATGAGAAATTTGCCCAAGGTAGTGGGAGGGAGGTTTTTGACCCCATGCTGTCTGACTCCAGATTCTGCAAGTCACTATACCATACTCCCTCCTTGAATAAAAAAAGACTGGGGGAGGGAGGAGGCAAGAGTTAAATATCTGAAAACTTCAAGCCAATGAATTGATTTCATTTTAACATTTACTGATTACTGTTATTCACATTTAAATAAAATTTTAAGATTTCTCAAATGGATTCCTAATTCATTTTTGCAGATACTTGGAAACTGATATCCAAAGTAGATGAATACTATCATCATCATATTTCACTGGCCACAGAGTTAGTAGGATATCTAACTCCGAACCCAAAGCAAGAGTGTAAGGATTGGGACTCAACTTTAGGTTTATAAAGTTTGCTATGCCTAACGAAGACTAAGAACAGGGGTATTTTTTTAGGTCAGTCATCAGAAGTCAGATAACTAACAAACACAAATAGACATTTACCCAAGTATCTATTGGAATATACCTCGTATTTCTCCCATAGCCATTGCTGTTTCCTAAATTGCCGTAAGTAGTTTATTTTCTATAAACTGGTAGGAAGTATAAAGTCTTCTTTGGCAGTGAATATATGCCCAAATCAGAACAAGTAAATGTAACAGAAACTGATCTCCTTGGGCTTGTACGAGGTTGGACTTCTGTCCAAATGATATTGTCATCGACAGAGTTAGAGAGTTTTCTTAATGGCCTATTAGTGGATCTAACTTCCTTTATCTTGTGCACACCCACATAAATATCAACTTAAGCTTGATATTCTGGGGGCCAACTCATGTGACTGCAGAGGTTAAACTCCTTCTCATACTGAAATTCAAAGGAAATAAGAAAATGGGAAAATAGACTTAATTGTTAGTGGGCAAGGACCTCACAGGGGATCTAGAGGCATTCCCAGTTAATTGCACATTCTTGTCAAGAGGGGGGTGGAGTGGGGAAAGATTTTAGAAGGACCATAAGGTTCCATGGAGAGCGGGAATTCCCATTCCCTAGAGTGATATTTGAGCAAATCGGAGACGCATGGAACTCCTTTTTCTCAGAGTATTCAAATCTGATTGCATCCAGCCCAGCCTCTACACACTTATGAAGATGCCAAGGACAGATCTTGGGCTTTGAAGACATCATGGTTTGAATGCTCGCTCCTCCACTTTAACTGTGGGTAAATACTTCACCTCTCTGAGCTGCAGTTACCTCCCTCACCTTAGTGTTATAGATTAAATCACAGAGGGACTACTAAGTTACCTGATACAATTCCAGGCACATAATTTGAGGATTTTAAGGTACTTTGCAGTGTCTGGGACTCAGTAAATGCAATAAGGGATAACTGCAGTTCACAATATTCATGTGTTTGTTTTCCCTTCAGGCCTACTACCACCTTTGGCTCTTTTTTTCTATTGCCTTTCAGTACTTCTACCACTGACTGGAACAACAACAACAAAAGGTGGACAGATTAATGGTGAAATAAGTTGCTAAAACTAAGGGTAGGGATCAATTAAATTAAATATGGATTTAATTTCTCTGTTATTTATAAATAATTGAAAATTAAATGTATTATCAATAACAACATCCTTGTCTGCATCAAGACCTGTTCACATGGGCCAAATTTTATGCTATCAAAAACTCACCAAAAAAACCAAAGAACACCTCACCTATCACCCTTTCAGGAAACCAGTCTATATACCCTTACTAAAAACAAAAACAAGTCATGACTACCCCTGAAAAGTTACCAGAGTTACTGATATTACATGTGGGTGAGATGTTTTTTCCTGAAGGGAATATACTTCAACCTGATTACAAGCCAGATGCATATCTTTTCTCTAATTAGAACTCAGAACATTTGAGATTTTTTGCTACATTCAATAAACGATCCTTTTCCTTGTCATCTCCCATATTTTCCTATTGCTGTTTCGAAAGTTTGGCCCTCTGAAATCATTTTCATCATTGTATTTCAAGTATAGTGGTTATTCTGAACCCTGGAGGTAACTGTCATCAGACTTCTGCTTAGAAAACGTCTTTGTGAGGAGAGACACCTGGGGAGACAGACTGAGGTGCAGATCCTAGCTCTGCCACTTGGGAAGGGTAACTGCTCTGGGCCCATGTCATCCTCACTGCTCTGGGGTTGACAGTGTTGCTGGGGCCGTGGGGGTGAAGTGGATAGTATGCAACAGTGCTGTGTTGGGGCCTGACACTAAGTAGTAGGCCTCCAACAAAGGTTCCTTCTCCTTTCTACCTCCAGCCTCTTGGTAAATTTAAATGCCTCTTTGTTGGTCATAATGCTGTGCCTTTCTTGTGTTTCAAGGATGTGGTTTTGGGGGAAAGCAACAGCTTTGGTCTTGTGAAGGATCCATGTTATCTGGCTGGCCCTGGGTCCAGGTACGTACATGTATTTATGAGGCCCTCTGCCTTATGAATGCTGGAGTTAAATGCTTCTCTTCTGCTCTACGAGAAAGGGAAATGTGACATTAAGATGTTTCGTGTTATTGTGTGCCGCCTTTTCAATTTGTCTAGGCCATAGGAAACGTCTAAATTTTTTATTTATAGGTGACTTTCTCTAAGAATGATACTTATTCAGAATGGGTTTTGATTGTGCACTAGGGAGGCAGTAGTTGACTTCAGTTAAGGTTAGCCTTAGAGTAGTTCCTGGAGATGCTCTTCTCAAGCATATCCTGTGGCTCACAACTGGGGCCTCACTTGTGCGGCTCTCTCCGGGTTCTGTGCACAAAGGATCAAGTCTGGTGACTAAAGCACTAGCAGAAGAATGAGCATCTCATGAACAGCTTCACAGAGCAAGACAAATTTATCAGAAGCACACGAGGTAAAAAATAAAGCTCCCAATCATAATTTTTAGGCACTGAGGGATAGGAAATAGAGTTAGTTTAAAATTGCCATCAAGGGGTGCCTGGGTGGCTCAGTTGGTTAAGAGCCAGCCTTTGGCTCAGGGTTCGAGCCCGGAGTTGGGCTCCCTGCTCAGTGGGGAGTCTGCTCCCCCCTCCACTCACTCTCTCTCTCTTAAAAAAAAAAAAAAAAAAAAAAAAAAAAGGCAGCCCATGTGGTGTCAGGAAGAGGGTATTAAGTTACCTTCTTTACTAGCAGACTTCCCCAGCTATTTGCTCTTGCTCCCATAGTTGTGCTTAAAGTGAAGAAAGTATTCAAGGTGAGGCTCAGAACTTTGGTTAGTTTCAGTGCATTGCTTAAAAGCTAGAGACAAGGGAAAACTGACAGTGACCTAGAGCATTGCCAAAAGAGAATTGTCTAAAGTCAAAGGTGAAACTCAACTCAACCACAAAAAATCAAATACCTCAATTACAAAAAGAACTTGAGTAGACATTTCTCCAGAGATGATAAAAAATGGCCAGCAAGCATATGAAAAGATGCTCAACATCACTCTCAGAGAAACATAAATCAAAACCACAATAAGATACCACCTCATACCTATTGGGATGGCTACTATAAAACAAAACAAAACAAAACAAAAACAAAACCGTAAGAAAACAAGTGTTGGTGAGCATCTGAAGACATTGGACCCCTTGTGCAAACATGACTACTAGGCTCCTTTCCCCCCCTCCCCCGCTGCCTACCACCCCTAATTTATAGCCTGGTAATAAATGTCTTTCCCCCCACCAAAAACAATTGTTGGTAGGATTGCAAAAATGGTCCAACTGCCTTGGAAAACAGGATGTAGGTTCCTCAAAAAAAACTAAAAAAAGATCTACCATATCCCTTAGCAGTCCCACTTCTGAGTCTGTATCGGGAAGAGTTGAAAGCAATGTCTCAAAGAGGTATTTTCATACCCATGTTCATAGCATCACTACTCACAATAGTAAAGAAGTGAAAGCAACAAAAATGTCCATCAATAGATTTTAAAAATGTGGTACATTCATATAATAGAGTATTATTTAGTCTTAAAAGGGGAATTCTGGTACATGCTACAATATGGATGAACCTTGAGGACATCATGCTAAATGAAATACATCAGAGACAATAAGACAAATACTCTAATTCCACTTATATAAGGCATCTTAAAGTAGTCAAATCCATAGAAACAGGAAGTAGAGGTGATAAGGGCTGGGAGGAGTTGTTACTTAGTAGGTATAGTGTTTCAGATTTACAAGAAGAGAGAGTTCTGGAGATCTGTTGCACAACAATATGGATATTCTTAACACTACTGAACCAAACATTTAAAAATAGACTAGTAAATTTTATGTTTATCACATTTAAAAAAAAAAAGCTATGAAGAAAAAAAAAAAGAGACTAAATGCTTTCAAACTCCATTCTTGAATGTTAGGATTCCTAGATACCTATCAACAGCTGTTTGCCTCTCACACTCTAGTATAAAAGAGACTCAAGGATGGCTCGGTGGCTCAGTCGGTTAAGCGTCTGTCTTCGGCTCAGGTCATGAACCCAGGGTCCTGGGATCGAGTCCCACATTGGGCTCCCTGCTCAGCGGGAAGCCTGCCTCTCCCTCTGCCTGCCACTCCCCCTGCTTGTGTGCTTGCTCTGACAAATAAATAAAATCTTCAAAAAATAATAAAAATAAAAGACACCCAAACAAAATCTTTTACCCTATCCTTTGTTCTTGAAAAAATACAATCACCAAGGAGACGCATTCTCAACCAGGCTAAGCATTTAACTCAAATATTACCTTCAAGAATACCCAATTTAAGTATGGTTCTTATAAACTAAGAAGATTAAACAAAAACTAAAAATACATCAACGTTTATTTGGGCTTTATTTTAAATAAAGGATAAATAATTATTTTGGTTTTTAACGATGTCTCTCCTTTTAAAAAAGCCTCAAGATACAAATATAATAAAATGAAGGTACCCAAGTTAGTCATTAAAACAGATTCCAGTTATTCCATGTCCAATTAGAGGATGCTGAGTTTAAAGAATAGTTTATATCCTAGTCTAAACAGCAATTGGGCAGAGACATTGCTTGTTCAGCAGACATTTACTGAGAGGGTACTTTGAACCAAGTACTGAGGATACCAAAATGAATACGGAAGGAAAGCACCCAGCAGGTCCCCTGCCTTTGGATTTTCAGTTCACCCATTTGGGAACCCACCAAGAAGTACAGAGTAGCCAATCTTAGATATTGAGAGGTTCCTGGTAAATAAACTGCCTCTACATGAAAAGGATATTTCAGAGGAAGGGCAAGTTTGCATCTGAGAGAGATGGGCCCCTTAACCATCTGCATGTATAATACAGAAAAAATAACATCACGAGAAGAGCTAATTTGGTTCTTTGCCGTCTTTCCCTTCCATATGCCGTGTTACCCTTGCCTGGTGCTTGGATGGTTTTATGCAGGCCTGTGCTGGGGCTCTGCCCGGGGACTGAACCACAGCTCCCTCAAGACTCAGATCTGCAAAATGAAAAGTTCCATCTGCTCTCCAGATTCACTTGCATACCAGTCAGGGAACTCCAAATGTGGAATTTTCAAATTAGGATGGGTTTGCTGGAGGTTGGTTCTATGCTCACATTAACTTGCAGGGTAGCAGGCAGTGCTGCGGATTTCTGTTGTCCTATGGAACATAGTAACAAAAGTATTGGAAATTGTTGGGTTTGTCCTCAGAGCCAAGGTAGAGGACAGGGGTTTAAATTACCGTGTACCCTATTTGCTCCTTATGATCAATCTCTCTCTCCAGAGATAATTGCTTATTAGCTCCTTGGGTGAGACTCTCCCCCTCCTTCTTACTTTCCATTCTAAAAAATGAAAACACTAGGAGACTAAGCGAAAATGGTAAATCCTTCAGATTCAGCAGCCCTCGCTGATGCTTTCCAAACAGACCTCTCCCATGGGGATCACACTGGGAGAGAATAAGGCAGCCCTCTTTTCCCAAAGCAGTCCTAAAAGGGGCTGAAGAAATGTACCTGTTTCCTTTTAGATCCTGAAGTCTGCCCTGCAAAGCTGGGATATGTGTGCTGGGGGCGGGGCGGTGAGCAGTGAGAGCGAGCTAATAATAGGAAATGCCTTGTGGCCCCAGGTCTACCATTTGACATTTTCCTGTAGGAGTTTATGCCTGTTTGGCATCTTTTTAAAACTCGGTTCTTTGTATGAGCAGCTTCTCTGGAATCCTTTTCCCTAAATGCTTTCCCATCTGTGTAATGAACTCTGGGTTCAGTATCTGCCCCTTTCTTCTGAGCCATAACCCTGTGTTTGTATCCTGCTCCAGGTCATTCAGTTGTTCAGAAAGAGGCCATGAGGACATGTCGTTGCTCAAACACCATCCCAGCCCTCGTTGGGGTGGTCCAGGCTGCAAAGCAGTTGGTGGTGCCTCTGTCCCCAGCAAATGTCCTGGACCCCTGGACCCTCAAAGGCAGGCTAGCAGAACAATGCCTTGCCCTGGGCTGCTCCCCACAGGAATGCCAGGGCACCTCACAGACAGCAGGGCTGCACCCTTGACCCCACTCGGCTCCGCTCTGCCTTCCCCTGCACCCTTGAGCTCTCAGGCTGCAACCGATCAGCCAACTGGAAGGGATGGTCCAATGGGGCAACAGCCTCTTCCGCCCCACACCCAAGCAGTGACCCACAGAAGTGACGGTCACGGCCTCGTCCAGCCTGCCAGTCCAAGAGGCCGTGAGCCCAACAGCCCAGAGCATGGGATGGAAGAGGCAACAAGGAGGCGGGTCTCGCTGCCTCAGCGGCCTGCCCCGCCTCGGGTGAAGTGGGCCCACGCAGTCAGAGAGGACAGCCTCCCTGAGGACTCTTCGTCACCTGAGTTTGCAAACCTGAAGCACTACAAAACACGGCAGGCTCCTCCAAGCTCAAGCAGCACTCTTGAGGACACGCCTCTTGGGACCCCAAGCACTCCAGGGAGGCTCTCCCTCCGAATATCTGAGTCAGTCCTGCAGGCCTCCCCACCACCTCGGGAGGACATTGATGATGAAGTGTTTGTGAAGGACTTGTACCCCAATGCCACTTCCAGTCCCACATTTGACCTGCCCCCACCCCCACCGCCTCCACTGAGCCAGGACACACCTGTGAATAGCTTGGACGACTTCCCTCCACCTCCTCCCCAAGCTATGTATGAGGCAGAGCTGGTCAGTGAGGATTACAAGGAGCCCTGTACCAGGTAAAGTGGGCAGACTCTGTGTAGAGCAAGCCCCCCAGCTGAGGAAGGAAAGGATGGCCCTCTTGTGAGAGATTTTCACACTGCAGACTCCCCAGATCCTCCTTCCATTGGCCACTGGAGAGCCCTGGTGTGGAGATTTTCTATACAGTTAAGTCATGAAACTAGCAGAACGGTTTCATTTGTTTACCTTGGCTGGTCGTTACCGTAGTACCCAAGACTAGCACTGGGAACAAAGGAACAAGAGTACTGACAATGAACACCAAAGCCCAAAAGGCATAGTTCACTCTATGGACAGGATAAATTCAAAGGGTCCAAATAAATAACATGCCTCTTCCCTGCTTGAGTTCTGAATCAGTTAAGAAGACAAAGGAGGAAGACATAGAAGACAAAAATATCATTTTTATTACCGATAGAGCTGATACTAGAAAATAGGGCTTCTCTGTGAGTGTACGTGGGCCTTGTGATGCTGAGGCCTAGCAGGTTTACCTGCCTAGCCTCAGGCCATGCTAGACACACACTGGGTGTGTGTGTGTGTGTGCAGGGAGACGTGTGTGTGTGTGTGTGTGTGTGTGTGTGTGTGTGTAGGGAGAGAGACATAGATTAGCCTAGAGGCAGCCTCACTCAAAAGAAAAAGAGGCTGGACTATGGACAGGCTATGGTCAGCTTTCTTATCAAAGTCACGCCATGTCCATCAGAAAGGATAAAGAATAGAGCGGTCAGTTAATGTGTAGGGAAAACCTTGTGAAAGCCAAAAGAATGGGTAGAAGCCCTTCCCAACAAATAGTCCCTGGGACAAGTGATCTCTGAACCCCAGAAGAACACTATGCCTCTGTGGTAACCCCCTCTAAACACCACAGGAATGATGTACCAGCCCTGCCCTCTGTTCCCCTGGACCTTTCAGAAAGCTCTGGAATCTCACTGCCACATTCACCAAAGCTGAATTCCTACTAGATCCATCCCCCTTAAAAAGTCACACAGCTTCCCTGTACCAACTGCTGGGCTGAGGAGAACGCCCTTTAGGACCCTGCAGTTTGGGGGGAATGATAACCTCAGAGGACTACCTTGTCCCCACCATTCCTCATGTGAGAAACCACAGCCCTGATGTGGAAAACTTCCCCCTAGTCTTCCTACCTTTCTGCTGACTCCTCTCTTACCCTCTCTTTTTTAATATCCCTAGCAGCTCCAGCAAATTTGCCAAGGTGACAGTTGCCAAGGAAAGGCCCATTCCCGGTACAGTCCATTTAGTTGGTAGTCAGATACTGGCTTCCAGATCCCAAACTTCAATCAAGGTTTCAGAGGCCAACGAGACCAACCCACCTTCCAGCATGGGTGCTCTGCCCCAACTTGATGGGGCTCTTGGCAAGCAGCCAAGCCCCGGGCAGCCACCTCCCATCCATGACCCAGTCTGTGGGACTCAGGGTTTAGAAAAGAATGTCAGTTCTGGCCCTCAAAAGACCTCAGAAGACATTAGAACAGAGGCTCTGGCCAAGGAAATTGTCCACCAGGACAAATCTCTGGCAGACATTTTGGATCCAGACTCCAGAATGAAGACAACTATGGACCTGATGGAAGGTTTATTTCCCCGAGATGTTAACTTGCTGAAGGAGAACAGCATAAAGAGAAAGGCCATGCAGAGAACTGTCAACTGTGCAGAATATGAAGGCAAGAGGTAAGTCCCTGGCAATGCCCACAAAGAGACTTACATTTAAACTCCTTCCAGGGGGTGGTGGTAAGTCTAGGACAACTTACCTGATGTTTTCCTGCCTCCAGAGATTCTGACCCAAAAGTGACACTCCATCTCAGTCTTAGGAGAATGGCTCTGAGGAGTAGGACGTGGGACTGACCGCCCTTGAGTTACCAGGCACTTGCCCAACAACAAAAATGCTCCTGGTACATCATTCCTGTGGTGTTTAGAGGGGGTTACCACAGAGGCATTGTGTTCTTCTGGGTTTCAGAAAAAGAGGCTGGACTATGGACAGGCTGTGGTCAGCTTTCTTATCAAAGTCACGCCATGTCCATCAGAAAGGATAAAGAATAGAGCGGTCAGTTAATAATATAATAATATTATTATTTTATTAATAGTGGTGACAACTGCCATTAATACCGTTAATATTGTTCACATTCTTTGTGTTAATCATTGTATTAATTTATATAAACATTATTTCATTCAGTCTTCACAAGAACCTCCTGACATAGCTACCAATTGTATCTCCCTTTTACAAGTGAGCAAACTGAAGCACAGAGAAATTAAGACCATGCCCGACCAAAGTCCTAGAACATGTGAGAGTGGTGGCATCTGAATTTGAACTCGGCACTATGACCGTGCCCGCTCTCTTAATGATTTTACAGTGCCCCCAACTCAGTAAGCAAGCAACTGCCCATTCTCTGTCCGAGTCACCTTGATAGAGAGCCCCCCAGGGGTCCGTGCGGAGAGAGGCAGGGGGAGTGAGCCCATCAGAGGCCTCCGCAAGGCAGAGGTGAGCACAGACTGTAAGAAGGATGAAGCCTAGACAAATGGGTTTATTTACTACACTGACATCCATCCACGTTCCAAGAGTTAGGATGGATGTTCGCTTCAGCCTGAACAGCAAGAAAGACCAGAATGTCTGTCTAGACGCTCTTACGGTTTTGTTCAGCTGCCTGCGCGTGTGTTTACTGTGGTGTGATGCGTCCCAGACCCCAGGCACCGGGGTGAGCCGTCTGTATTTGCCGTTCTTCTGCTTTCTCCTGGGTTATTGCAGTATTTTCTTGCACGTTTGATTTCCTTAAAGGATGACTATGGGAAAGGTTTAGGGTGGTTTTTGTTTTCTTTTTAATTTTCAGTGAAAGCTATGTGGATTGATGGACTGGAACTCCACAGTTAGTGGCTTCTAGACTAAATAAAAACAGCATTTCATCTAAATTCAGTCTTGCCTTTTAGAAATTTCCAACTAATCCTAACTAAATTACTAACAGGAATACTATGTTTTGATTTGCGGGAGGGGGAAAAAGGAAAGAGTTATGGAGTCCTTATGAGCTCTTTGAATGTTTGTTGGAGACTCTCCTAATATGAGGCCTTAACCATCCCCTTATCCATCCCCTTCTTCAGACTTGGCAGAGACTAACTGAGGTGAAGTGATTTATCCAGGGTCATGTGTTTAGCAAACATTTACTGAGTTCCTACAATGTGCAGGGCAGTCCACTGGGTTCCATGAGGGACCCAAAGATGTGTCTCTGTGGGTGTGCCAGTCACTTAAGTATGGGTGTTTGTAGTAGATCAAAGTTAGGAGCTTCCATTCATTCTGTTCTCTGACCACTTGCTTTAGAAAGTCCAAAGGAACTTACAAATACATCCTTAGCAAAGCATTTCCTAGCATTTCCTTGCGTTCTCTCAGTCAATTTAGAAGTGAAATGGTCATGTAACTTTTGCTGCAGAGACCTTCTGGAGAAATTTCAAAAGGGTGGCATGCGCCATCTTCTGGTGGAAAGGAGCATTGCCCTGTTGTGCGTGAGACTCGGCAAAGAGCCTTTGTGAGGGGTAGTTAATTAAATGCCTGAGAAGCCAATTTGTAATGCAATGAATATATCTGGGGGAAAAGCGTATCAAAAGACCTTTTCCAGTTTCTTCAATTAACTGAATTAAATGTTGCTTAGAACATTTATCATTAAACTATATTGCTTAGAAAAATAGTCCTAGCAAGGAGGAAACTAGTAAAAATGACTTTTTTTTTTTTTTTGTGGTTCTTTATTCCTCAGTAAAACGATAGCCTAGATGTTAAATAAAGTCACCAGATTGAAATACCTCTCCCAGAGAACCTAACCCACTTCCACAGCGTCATTTCTTCACTGGTAGCATCTGACCTATACTCTGAGAGACAGCTTGGTTATAGTAAAACAGAGAGCACTAGATACTGGGTTTCTCAATTCCTGGTTTGTTCTCCAAACTCTCAAAACCCCTGCTGTGTAACTAAGGAGTCGACTTCACATCTTGTCCTCACTGACCAGCACAGGCTCTAGGTCTCTTAGGCTCATCTGGTGCATCATGCTTACATGAGACGGAAAAGTGGTAAGTGTCCAGGCAGCAATTAGAGCAGGCGTCAGGAAGATTATGGTGGCCCTGGAAGACTAGGTAACAACTTGCAATCTGAGATGTGTGCAGCACCTTGGAAATACCTTCACAGTCATGGAGTCACAGTTCCCCCGTGGTCTGTGAAATAGGGAGTCAACACCATCCTTATATTTATCACAGAAGGAGAAACCTGCAGGGAGGTTAAATGACTCGCCCAGAGTCAACTGGCAGATGCATAAGCCTGACTCCCAGGCTTCTTCCATGGTACTGCCTTTGGCGTTTTCCAGCCTAGGTCTGCCTGAATCAAGAGCCCTATGCAGAGTAGTTGCTCCTTAGTAAATATTTATTCATCCTGATCTCTGGGAAGGGACTGAATAGAACTTTTTACACGTTTCTGAATGGACAGGCAGGTGGTGACATGAAGCTCCTGGAATGTGCTATGAACTTTTTTGTTCTTTATGGTGCAGGAGTGAAGACAAGGAAGCAGTGGGCATGTTGGTCACCTGCCCTGCCTACTACAGTGTGTCTGCTCCCAAGGCCGAACTTCTGAACAAGATCAAAGATATGCCAGAAGAGGCCAACGAGGGAGAGGAGCCGGTGGATGTCAATGAAAAGAAGGTAAAGGAAGAACTGGGGCCTGTGTTCTCCCCAAAAAGAGAGTCAAGGTCCTAGCAAGGCTACTGGCCCCTTAGGGCAGGAGAGTGAGAAGGGCCTATCACATCACCAGTCCTGCCCGTACCGTCACTGGACCCTCAGCTTCTTGGCACTCAGTGATTTCTCACAGCTTTCCTGTCATTTTCAGTTTTACAGATGACAAAAGTCAAGGTTACTGCCTAAAAGTCACATAGCTGAGACTAAAACCCAGGTTCCCTACCTCTTAATCCAACACAGAGACACCCCAACACTCTTCTCAGAGCTGACCAGCCAAAGCCCATGGTCGGGGTCATTTTCCTTTCATGTTTCATGGTCAGAAGGACCATGGAAACCAGAAAACGTAGAAACTTTAAGGGAAAAGAGCGATTGTCAAAAGACACTTGTGAGAAGAGGTAACGTTAATCTTTAGGTTCCCCAGCGCTCTCTGCAATACCCCAGGAAAGAGCCTGGAAGCACTGTTGGAATTCAGCTGTTAGCAGCTGATACCGCCACAGAAATTTTAAATGTAAAGCATTTTACAAATGCCTGTGATGCCGCCTGTCTTCCCGCATACCCTGGAGATCTGAGCCCCACGGTGCCTGCAGGGGAGAAAGTGCTTGCCATTCCACTTTCCCTACAGCCCCAGAGGGGCCGCCTGCCTGCCCCCCTGCTTTCAGCTCTCCATACGAGTCAGGGTCAGGCCTGCATGCTGAAAAAGGACTCTTTGTTAAAGCTTGTCTCTTGCTGAGCTTGGAATGTAAGTGGTTCTCAGTGGTACCAATTTCAGGAGCAGCTTTCTTATGTGATTCTATTTCATTTACTCTCTGTGTCCTAAGTTCTCTGGTTTCGGTGTGGGTTGAGACCACAGGATATAGACCCTGGGAGCAGGGAGTCATGGGGCAGGAGGATTTAGGGATTTTGGAAGCCCCTCCATCAGGGGGATTCCTCCCTTCCCACTGCTCTAGGTCCTCTGGCTCCGCGGGCCCCCGAGCATATGGCTGACACACTGACGGGCCACTCTAGTGACACACTCTCCCAGCCCAAGGTTTTCCTGTGTGAACACCTACCTCGTGGCACCTTCTGGCACGTCCTTTACTTCAGTGCCGCCAAATGCCCCCATTTAATGGGTCCTCTGGTCAGGAAAAAAAACCCACCTGCTCTGGTCTCTCCATATTTATCCCAAAGAGGGAGCTCTATAAACACCATTACAGGTACCAGGTTGTCATGACCCCTTTCACTGAATATTTGACAGGTTTTTGTTTTGTTTTGTTTTTTTTACATGTAGACATACCCTATTTTACAGTAGCAGTGGGACAAATTACTCATTGCTTTAAAAAAAAAAAAAAGCGTTTCCATCACTTTATTATCAGCCTCTCACTCTGATGATTATGTGGCAAAAGTATTTTTAGACCAAGAATATAAAGGCAGAGGATGAAAACTCACAGGAAGTAGCAGCAGGTACCATGTACCGAGCACTGCTTGTTACGCGGGGGCCATGTTTTTCATAGTGCCGTATTATCTTTATTTCCACAAAACTGCTCTCACACCTGTATTGCCACATTTTACACTGAAGTCATCAGAATGAGTCAGGGTGAGAGGAGGAGACAAGGCATGCAAGACAAAGGACTGGCCTAGAAAAAGACCTGGAAAAACACAGGGAGCGTATGTACACTGAAGAAAGCTTTTGCCAGAAGTTTGATATTTTGTGATGTAAAACAAAAAGGCCCCTGCCTCAGTCAGAAATTACCAAATTTAGAGGATCACAAAGGAAGGTGACGAATCCCAGACGATGAGGCTGGGAGGCTCCACAGGGACCAGAAGGTCATGGAGGTCACATGGGGCTCTGTGTAAAAGGCTGAAGCGTTTGGATCTTACCGTTGGGCAGTAGAAGACCCTGGGAGATTTTTTTAATGAACTACAAGCTTATTCATGTGTGACAGAATTTTCACTGGTGTCACTTGCATTTACATATCTGATTTGGAAACAGAAAATATGTGAGTTTTAAACAATGTTGTGGAAGGCATCTATTAGTATTCTCAGCAGAGAGTTGAAAATGCAGTTCCCTTCCTGATATACAACAAACTTTCCTAAGGGTGATTTTAAAAACTGATGCTGGGTCAAGATTGTTCCAAGGCAGAGTACAGCTGTCTGCTAACTTTCACAAAGTAATAGTTTATTACCTAATATTTAAAGTTATTAATAACCTGAGATATACTTCTAGGCATGAAATTCACCAAGAGTCTGTGGAAACTAGAGTCCCAATTTATTAATAAATATTTTAAAAAATTGAAATTAGCCTTTGAGATCAATTCTACTTTAACATTTTTATGTATACATCATAGATGATGGATTATAACATTCCAAGTAAATGTAAGCATTAAGGTATGAAACCCTTTCATCGTCTGAACTTCTGTCTGAACTAAAGACAGTCTAATAACTAGAATTTTAAATTATTTGCCTAACCCTGCCATATCTAATAGGCAAAAATTTGCTTCAACAGATCCCATGATTCTTTATTCTGAAGGCCAAAAGGCTTTGGCTTAGAGACTTAATGGAATATTTCCAAAGGCAAAAAGAATCTGTTGTTTCTCAGAATTGGCTTTCCCCAAGAGATCATTAGCGACCCAGATGGGCTCTCAGCTGCCCATTTCTGTTGCTCTTCTTCATTCCTCAAGTTCCAGATTTCTCTGTGGTCTTTCTGTCTTTCAGCCTGAAAGATTTGCTTCAGCATTTCTTTTAAAATAGGGTCTGCTGGTGAGAGTTTCTCTTAGCCTAATTCTTCATCTAAGAATGTCTTTATTCTGCTGCCATTCCTGAAGGATATTCTCACTGGATATGGGATTCTAGGTTGACTGTTCTTTCTCTTTTAGCACTTTAAAATTGTTGTTCCACTTTCTTGCTCCCATGGTTTCTGATGAGAAATGCACAGTCATTTAAGTATTGTTTCTCCTATATGCCATGTGTTGTTTTTCTCTGGCTGCTTTCAAAATTTTTTTTCTCTTTCATTTTCAGCAGTTTCATTATGATCGTGTGGGCCTGATTTTCTTTGGTTTCCCCTATTTGGCACTTACTAACTTCTTGATTCTGTAAATTTATGTCTTTCACCAAATTCAGGAAGTCCTCAGCCATTATGTCTTCAAATATTTTTTATGCACTAATCTCTTTTCTCCTTTTGGGACTTGAGTACTACAAATATTAGACCTTTTGATATTGCCCCACAAGTCCCTGAAGCTCTGTTCAGATTGGATCATTTCTATAGGTCTGTCTTCATTCTGCCAGTGATTTTCTTAATTTCAAATATAGTTTTTAGTTAGAAAATTTCCATTCAGTTAGGTTTTTTGTTTTAGATTTTATTTATTTGAGAGAGAGCGAGAATGAGGGGGTGGAGGGCCAGAGGGACAGGGAGAGAGAGAATCAAAGCAGATTCTGTGCTGAGCAGAGAGCCTGACACGGGGCTCAATCTCATGACCCTGAGATCATGACCTGAGCTGAAATCAAGAGTCGGATGTTTGACCGACTGAGCCACCCAGGTAGTCCCCATTCAGTTAGTTTTTTGTAGTGTCTGTTTCTTTGCCAACAACTTATGTCTTCATTCCAAGGGTGTTTCTTTTACCATGGAGAAAAGTTATAAAAGCTATTTTAAGGGCCTTGGTAATCCCAGCATTGGGGTTCTCTCAGGGTTAGCACCAGTTAATGGTCTTCCCCTGGGAACTGCTCACGGTTTTACTATTTGTGGTTTTTGTTTTTTATATTGGGTAATTTTGTATTGTATTCTGCACATTTGGGGAATTATGTTGTGAGACCCTGAGTTCTGTTAAAATCCTCTAAAGAATGTGGATTTTTTTTGTTTTTGTTTTAGCAGGCGGACTATTTAGCTTCAGAGTACAGGTTCCGTCCCACCTTTAGGTACAGATTCCAATGTCATTTCTGTTTTCAGAGCCTTTGCTGTATTGTACAGGTCTGTCCCCAAATATGCACCATTCAGAGGTTAGTCTGGGACTTGGGTAGTTGCTTCTATCATAGTTCAGTTCTCAAAGCCTTTGCTGTGCTGCTTTGGTTCTGTCCTACACACGTGCAGCTTGAGGCTGTGCCTAGGCTTTATGTCAGTTCTTATACAGACTTTGGGGATCTTCTTTCCAGATCTCGCCTATTCAGTATTTTCCCCCACATTCTCTGGCTCCCAGCGGCCTCTCTGCCTGGGCCTCTGGCTGGAAAGACAAGTTCTCCTGATTATAGCAGCCCGTGCCGTTCTGCATGACCGGGACCACCCTCAATAAAAGAGAAAAAAGAAATAGTAGGCATTCCCCTGACACTCTTCAGGCCAGTGCCTCTGACCAGAAAGAAGGGTTTTTCTCCTGCGGTTTTCAGCTCGGGGATGGGAGCTACTCTTGGAAACCAGGGCCAGCGGAAGAAAAAAGGGACGGTTCAAACAGGATTTTCCCCCCATTCTTGACCTCACAGAGGCCCCTTTTCTGGTCTGCTTGTTTTAAAGGCAGGGCTTTTCTCAGAGTTGTGCTGCCACACCCTGCGTGCAATTCTGCACCGGTCAGAGCGAGAGCATCAAAGGGGGAGGCAGGAAATGAACCCCCGCTCTGGGTCATACTTCACATTTGGCTCCCTGCCCCAACACACTGCCGTCCTTAACTTGACAGAGCCCCCCTTCAGAGTCCAGGGATGTTAGCTGGGCCAAATGGGGAGGGAGGCTGCAGTGGGTGTATGCCATCTTGGCCAAGGTCACGAGTTGTTCGCTCTTCCCCCTCCCCAGGACGTACCAGGAGGGAGACAGCTGTGGCACATTTGCATTTTAGAACAGTCTCTGGCCACTGTGGAGGTAGACCAGAGGCCGAGGTGGTCGTTGGGAGGCCGTTACAGGAAAGTGAGGACACCTGTGTAAGGGCAATATGAGCCGTGAGAAACAGATGGGTTTTTAAAAAGGGGGTGGGGGGAGCCAAGTGGACAGAACCTGGGGACAGATTAGACGTGGAGCATGGTAGAGAGAAGAGGGTCAAGGCTGCCTCTCGAGTTCCTGGCCTACATGGCTGTCCTAACTGAAACAGGGAGGTCCTTTAGGGAAGGAGGATGACGGGCTTAGTTGAATTTAAAGAAATTCAATATTGTTTCTTGTGTGTCAGAGATTCCTGATACCCAGAACCAAGAGACCATGCTGAGTAATAGATCAGCTTTCTGATCACAAGCCCTCCTGAGAGGAAATGAATGATAAAGAACCACTCTTGACAGAGAATGTGCCAGAGAACATTTGAAATGGCAGTTGAGTCCCCAGGATCTTTCTGTTTTGCTCAGGTCAGCCAGCAGGGGGTAGAGGTTTGATCCCATTTCTGTCACTGGGACAAAAATCACCCCTGACTTTTCTCTCTTGGATGAAATTCGGCTGAGAAAACCATGTGCTACTGCCTAGATCCTCTTCCATTTAAAACCAAAGAAACAACAGCAAAGCCTATGGCTGAAATACCTTTATCCTTCTCATTTTTACTAGCAGGAGCCTGAACTCCACTCTGCCCCCAAACGCCAGCCATGGGGCTAGGAGTCCCGAATTACTCTTACTTGAGATGAAGACGGTCCGCCGGCAGAGGCCAGCTGTGTTAGTAGGGCTGTGATTGGCCATGCTGTCAGCCTAAGTCCTTGAGCAGAAGGCAAAGTGGTGTCGCCATGCAGGGGAGAAGCTTAGTATTCCCCTGCAGAGGTCGCCCTCCAACGAGGGTGTGTGTTGTTCAGCCTGTTGACAGATCAATGATAGCACGAAAAGTAGTAATAACGCAAACATGTGTACAGTACTTTTCTATTTCCCGGAATGCTTGCACAAGCTTTATTGTATTTGAGCCTCATAACGTTCCTATAAACTATTTTAAGGTAGTGATCAAAAAGCCTGACCTGAGCCTCATAACATTCCTATAAACTATTTTAAGGTAGTGATCAAAAAAGCCAGGTCGTCTGGCTCTGGCAAGTTAACTAACCTCTGTCCACCTTACTTTCCTCATTAGTAAAACCAGGATAATAATAGTACCTAGCTCATCGGGTTGTTGTGAGTAGTAATCGAATAGAACACTTAAATAGTGCCTGGCACAGAGAAAAAGCTTAATATTTAAACATTATTAGCTTTAGGCATGTATTATTATCCCCTTGCTCTGAGTGAGAAAGCGGAGGCCCAAAAGGTCAGGTAGCTTGCCCAATGGTGAGTTTTCTGTCAGAGCCTCCGCTCCTGACTCCTGGAGCAGTGAAGAGGTGGGAAGGGGCCCAGCAGGGTTTCTGCAAACAGATGGTGAGGTGGGAGGGGAGGGTCTGTTAAACTATATTTAGAGAAAGAACCTTTATAAATAGCATCTCACACTGGGTGACCATGCTAACAGTTTACACCCATTGAGAAGTTAAGGGAATAAATGTCAGTGATCTTGCAAATTAAGTAGCTCCCGAGAGACTAGTATGTTACTAAAACAAACCCCTCCAAAAAGACCTCTATTGTCTCTGCCACAGCAAATTCTGTAGATAGGAGTTGGTAGGATTTTGTTTTTTGGTTTTTTTTTTTTTTTTTTTGAAGAGGTCTGCCTGGCAGAGAAATGGTTGTTTGGTACAGCTAACTTTCCCTTGTTGCCTTCAGTTACTCACATCCCTTTTAACTGCGTTTTTTGAAGCCAAATTTCCATAATTTAAAGGCTTAGAAAAATTTTTTAAAAAATCAAATGCCACCCAAATATGCACCACTTGGGCCAGGCGTGACTGATGTGACTGCTCAGTAACTTACGTATCCCAACCTGGCCATATGTGCTCATACATGACATTACAGCCCAGCAAAGAGCTTTCAGAAATCAGAACGCCACAGAGTGGGTACTGGTTCATCCCACAGGATCCTCCCCGCATCATTCCCAGACACTTTGATCTCATTCCATTCCTTCTTACACCATGAAGCCCCCGTGTACACATTAGCTCCTGTACAGAGAGGCTTGCGGCTCTGCCCAGCATCGGTGTCTTTGAGAACTAAAACAGGGTGTGGTGCCGAGGACAGACGGAGGATTAGACTGCTGAGCCTGGTCCCCGGCTGCAGTTCAGCTGTGTCACATTCTTGGCCTGGGGCTCGCCCACCGGGCCATGCTTGCTCGGTAGCTCCCCTTTCGGCGCTGCTGGCCTGCATCGGAGCCCGAGAGCGCTGGTGAGCTGAGTCCAGCAGAAACCTAGCCCAACACGTGAGGGCAGACTTCTCCTAACCGGTCACTGCTCATTCACAGATTCAAAATCAGCACGCTTGTCCCTTAAAATATCAGCTTCTAAGGACACGATGAGGATTTTTTTTAACGATACCAATTCAATTATTAACAAAAGTGCTTTGAGTTCCAAAACCAATGACACAGTATTAGTTTCCAAAGAAGCCACAGTTCTAGGAATGAAAAAAACACGAGGCCATTACCCTCTTTCCTTTCTTCTATTTAGTTTCTTTAAAAGACTTTTCTAGAAACTGCTCAAGACATGAGGTTGAAATGGATCCCACAACATTTGAATACTCAGAGGCCTTTTCGTGAGGCTAGAGTGTAGCAGTGTTGCTGAGTAGTCACCTGCTTCTTTGGATTTGGTGCAACTGGTTTTCTCTGGGAAGGTGCCATCCGGAGACACTGAGAGTGGTGAGCCCAGGAAACGCAGCCTGTAAGTCCTGGGCTGACTTCATGCAGAGGTCAGCCTCTGTCTATCTGAAAAGCAGCAGTAAAGACGTTTGACTTCTCTTAACCCTGTCCAACAGGAATGTGGGAAGATGTAATAGCAGGCAGTGTTTATTTTTCCTACTGCTTTCTATCCGAGTCTCCTTGCTCTTCTTTTCATAGAACGGATCATCAGACCCTGCTGGGTGTTTTGCTGAAGC
The DNA here is from genome assembly GCF_011800145.1 of Mirounga leonina. Classification (NCBI taxonomy): domain Eukaryota; kingdom Metazoa; phylum Chordata; class Mammalia; order Carnivora; family Phocidae; genus Mirounga; species Mirounga leonina. The sequence continues at coordinate 20,193,170 of NW_023270323.1, read as the reverse complement.
TCCTTATTAGCTGGTTGTGTAGCAGGCAAATATGAGAGCTGCCAGCCAGAATTGGTGGGGGTTTTTTTGGAAAATGAAACAATATCCTCTCCCGCCTGCATTTTTCTGGGTTCAGACTCCTCTGTTGGGGAGTAATATAGACTGTACAGCTTTTTGCACTACTAAAATTATCCTTGATTGACTTTGTCTTAACTAAACAGCTTGAGGAAAGCCAAAGATGATAAGCCATGATGGGACAGTGCAGCAGATGGGAATATTTTAGTCACCCGTTAGCCTTTGGGATTAGGCAAGTCGAGAAGACAAGCTGTCACCATGAAAGCCAGAATTTGGTCATTTCAAGGACATTATGAACCTTACTTAGACTGGAAGACTGAAGTACCTCTGATGGCCTAGCTTCAAGATGCGCACATCATGAAGAAATAAATATTTCCCCATATCATTGTGATTATTGAATTTTCTGGTGATGAAGAAATTGTACAGAAAGTCCTCAGGACCCTTCAGTTCTGTGAGCCAAAATTTTTTCTATTTTTCCGCTTTCTTTTCCTTCCTCTAAAAATGAAGATTTGGTTTAACATCAAAAAATTGTGATCATTTTTTACCAAGTTTCCAATGGAAGTCATGTGGTTTGGTTTTATATATATGCATAAAAATTTTTCTTTGAGCTGGAACAATTTTAGTGGTTAAAGAAATAGGTTTTGGGTGCCTGGGTGGCTCAGTTGGTTAAGCGACTGCCTTCGGCTCAGGTCATGATCCTGGAGTCCCTGGATCGAGTCCCGCATCGGGCTCCCTGCTCGGCAGGGAGTCTGCTTCTCCCTCTGACCCTCCCCCCTCTCATGTGCTCTCTCATTCTCTCTGTCAAATAAATAAATAAAATAAAATCTTTAAAAAAAAAAAAAAGAAATAGGTTTTAACCAAAAAAAGATTATGTCCTTTCTCCATCTGGCTACCTTAGGCTAAGAGAAAAAACGAAAGACTAATTTAAAAATCACCAAGTTTAATTTCTCTTATAGCAAAGTAGTAGACATTTAATATAAATGTAGTCAAACTTGAAACCACTAAGACCCGTACTTCATTCCTTCAATTAAATATATTGGATATTTGTGTTAACTGTTTATATGTATAGAAATTGGCAATAAAGATGGCAAATTATGTAGCTCAGGCAACTGGAGCCCGTGGAGTGCAGTGGAAAGATCATGGGGCTGACTTCTGATAAAGGTCTCAGTGAATATTCACAAGGGTAAATCGTACAAGGTAGTTGCTAAAATCAGGCTGACTTGAGTTCAGGGCAGCCCCACTTAATGGTACGTGCATCTTGGCCCATCACCTCACCTAAGTCTGTTTCTTCACCTTGTGTATGTGGATAAAATAGTATCTACTGCATGACTGTTGGGATGACTAAATGAGATAATCCACCTAGAGTTCTGGCACATAGTAACTGCTCTAGTTAGTGGTAACTAGCATTAAGATTCAACTCCGCTCTCTGAGCTTGGGCAAGTCCCTTAATTCCTTCAACTCTTGGCTTCTCTATTTGTAAAACAAGAAATATTTACCCTACTTGCCTATATTACTGTAGTGAGGATCAAAAGAGAGCATGTCTTGAAAAGCCTTTCAAAAGTGAGTTAATAAGCCAATTGGGAAGGCAGAGGTGTATGTAGTATGACAACTGGGAAACATTACGAGGGGACATCTAGTCAAGCGTTGGCCTGTGAGGACTGCATAGACTCTGAGAAAGGCAGCTGTAGACAGTCAGGGAAAGGAAAGAATATTGTGGCCTAATGTTGGGGGGCAGTCCAGAGTAGGGGACCTTCAGCTGAGCCCTGAAAAGACAGGATGTGGCTGGGAGAAGTCAATCCTCCTTCCACTGACAACTCCACTGGCTAACCTTCGCTGTGTGTCTCCTCTGCGATTACAGGCCGAGCTCATTGGAAGCCTCACCCACAAGCTTGAGACCCTCCAGGAAGCGAAAGGGAGTCTGCTGATGGACATCAAGCTCAACAATGCCTTGGGGGAAGAGGTGGAGGCTTTGATCAGCGAGCTCTGCAAGCCCAATGAGTTTGACAAGTACAGGATGTTCATCGGGGACTTGGACAAGGTGGTAAACCTGCTGCTCTCCCTCTCAGGGCGCCTGGCCCGTGTGGAGAACGTCCTGAGCGGCCTCAGCGAGGATGCCAGTAACGAAGAAAGGGTAGGTGGCCTAGCGATTTAGTTCAGCAATTTTTCCCTCTGAAGCCACGTACACAGAGGGGTGCAATTAAACACAATCCCTTCTCTGGAGAAGATTACGATCTCTTTGGGGCAGAGAGTCCAATGTATAGGTTACCAGGAAACACAGAAGAAGGCATCTTGCAGGCGAAGAGGTAATGCTGACACTTCAGGCTCAGGGAATACTTAGGGAAGTAAAAACACAGGTGCGAGAATGTCTTTCCTTCCTTTCTGTCCCAGGAAAAAGAAGAGACAACAGCACGGTGGGGGTTGACATTAGAAAAAGAGAGAGGGACGGGGCGCCTGGGTGGCTCAGATGGTTAAGCGTCTGCCTTCGGCTCAGGTCATTATCCCAGGGTCCTGGGATCGAGCCCCGCATCGGGCTCCCTGTTCCGCAGGAAGCCTGCTTCTCCCTCCTCCACTCCCCCTGCTTGTGTTCCCTCTCTCGCTGTGTCTCTGTCATATAAAAAAAAACAAAAAAAAACCCCCAAAAAACTACAAAACAAAAAAGAAAGAGAGGGACAAAGAAACTGTTGGGACTGAGGAGAGGGCGCAGGAACAGGGGCTCAAGCTCCAGGGACTCTCCCGGGTCAGTGCGTGGCTGCAGGCCCTCCGTGAGGATGCACCCTCGTGTCCCCACTGCGCCCTCTGCTGGAAGGAAGAGGACAGGTAGCAACAGTGGTGCCCACACTGGATAACATTCAAGTCCTTCGTCTTTGCCTGGCACGGTGGGCTTACACACTTTATCTGCGGGCTCACTGAATCCTCACAACAGGCCAGTACGTGATGGAGCCAGGATAGAAGGGGTCCTGCTGCAGACCCCACGTTTTATTCACTAGGTTGAACTTAATTCTGTAGTTACGGAGCATTCTTCACCTGCTCATCTTTACCGCAAACACTGGCTGTCTGATGTATGCCACCAGGCTCATGGGATACAGCCGTGAGCAAAGCAGCCAGATCCCTGCCCGCAGGGAGCTTATCGAGAGAAGTCAGACAATCAACGCATCTGTAACTATTGTACTTTCATATTATGCTAGAAGGTGATAAGCACCCCAGCCATCAAGAGGCTTCTTTGCTTTCTGGCTCCTTCTCCTATCTACAGCTCTCTTTCAGTGCCATGAGGGATTTCCCAATTATTTCTCCTATACATTACATCAAAGGGGAAGATTCTTTTTTCCAAATAGAAAAAGTCTAGATCGTATTAAGAAACTGACAGCATACAAGAACTTTCTGCAGCGGCAACCCCCTTCCTGCATGTACGCTCCTCATGAGGCTGTGCTGAGCCTTAGCTTCCTCATCTGGAAATGTAGTGCCTGCCTGTCAAATACCCAGTGCTGTGCATGCTAGTGATGAACACCGACTAAAACGCAGGCCCCGCGCTCAAGGAACTCAGTGCAGAATGAGGAAAACCAGCATGGAAGCAGCGAGTGCATCCAATATGCCGCAACACGGCGACAAATTCAGCCCATGAGACACTTCTCAGGTGTTGGTGGGAGCCCAGGAAAGACTTGGCATACGTGACACTTGAACAGGGTATAGGAGAATTTCTTAATTCTACACAGACTAAGGGGAGGGCTTCACCATTTAGAGGGAATGTCATGGACAAAGTCAAGAAAGACCATGGCATGTTCTAGAACCATACACATATGATTGGTGTGTCTAAAACAGAGTGATTGCTTGGTTTTAAAAATCTCAAGTTACAGGAAATAATAGAAAAGTGTATAGTCAGGGAACTCACAGGAAGTAGAGAGTTCAATCAACCGGGGTAAGCAGAGAAAGTTCAGTGAAGGTGTGGGGAGGAGTAAGGAGGACCAAGAAGAGATAATGAAGCTCCCTATTCTCCCAGGGTTAGCATCACTTGGAGGAGGGAGTCCTTATTAGAACTCTGTGTCTGTCCTACAGCACTGAGGCCTTGGTGAGCTAATGTAGCTCCCACTACCTGGCAAGGAAGGAGCCAGAGATAGGGGCCCCAGGTTCTTCCTCCCTCCCTCCCTCCCGTCTCCTGCCCATGACTCCCGTTGGCCAAGCCCAGAGGGAAGGGAGCCCAGCTGGTGCAGCTTGCACCGTTCAGCTTCCTTAGACACAGAGCAGGGCTGAGAAGTGGATCTGGAGGGCCCAGCAGTATCCAGCACAGAAAACAGTCACAAAGACCTTGTGGGTTATACCTTATAGATAGGACTTCAGCCAGTAGGCCAGGAAGAGCCATAAACTAATTTTATAACCTAATCTGCCCGGGGAGGAGTGTGACTTATGCTAAGAGTCTAGCCAGAAGGAGTTAGGCTGTTCGTTTAGGCTGTTGTCATAGGGATAGAGACTAGGGAGTGAGAGAATGAGTTTGAATTAGTAAGGCGTGCTAGATGAGGGGAAGAGGAAAGCAGAAACTAAATTTTCGTTTCCTGTTTGGCCACTGGGATGGATGCCACAGGTATGTGAGAGAAGGAACACTGGTACAGTTAGTTAGGGGAAGAGGAGCTGTTCCAGAACTAAATTCAGCTCAACATTTAAACGTAACACACACACTCTTGAATACAAATATGTGCATGCTCCCATGCAAAATACATCCATAGTTTTTATAATGATTAATCTTAAACTGAAAGTATAAGTAGAAATGAGGGAAGGAAGAATAAGTGGCTCAACAAATGCCAATTGTAGGATAAAGGTCATGGGGGGTTGGGGGGATGGGAGAGTGTGTATCAGGCTTCAACTGAATCTCTAATTTTTGTTTTTAATCTGAAGAAAATATGATAAATGCTCCTGTTAAGAATTGGCACAGTTAAGGATGGGTACACAGGTCTTCTACTATTCTCTATACATTTCTAATGTGTAAAATATTTCATAATTTTTTTAAAGGTGAGGAAGAGGTTTTCACCTTTTAACTTCTCTACAGTATTTTGAAAGGTGTCTTCATTCAGATTAAGTCCCTAAGGGTTTTTTGGGGTTTAGTTTTATTCAAATTCCAGTTAGTTAACATACAGTGTTCTATTAGTTTCAGGTGTACAATATAGTGATTCAGCACTTCCATACATCACCCGGTGCTCATCACAAGTGCACTCCTTAATCCCATCACCTATTTGACCCATCCCCACCTACCTCCCCTCTGGTGACCATCAGTTTGTTCTCTGCAGTTAAGAGTCTGTTTCTTGGTTTGCCTCTTTTTTTCTCCCTTTGCTTGTTTTTTGTTTCTTAAATTCCACATATGAGTGAAATCACATGGTATTTGTCTTTCTCTGACTTATTTCACTTAGCATAATACTCTCTAGCTCCATCCATGTCATTGCAAATGGCAAGATTTAATTCTTTTTTATGGCTAATATTCCATGGTGTGTGTGTGTGTGTATAGATGAACGACGGATAAAGAAGATGCGGTGTGTGTATACTGATGGACACTTGGACTGCTTCCGTAATTTGGCTATTGTAGATAATGCTGCTATAAACGTTGGGGAGCATCTATCCCTAAGGGGTTTTTGTTCTTGAGAGAGAGAAAGTGCATGCAAGGGGGTAAGGGGAGACTTCAGCTGGTGGCAGGCAGAGGGAGAGGGAGAGAAAGAGAATCTTAAGCGGGTTCCACACACCAGCGTGGAGCCATACACACAGGGCTCAATCTCACAACTCTCAGGTCATGACATGAGCCTGAGCTGAAACCAAGCATTGGACACTTAATGGACTGAGCCACCCAGGCACCCCTAAGGGTTTTCTTTTTCCTTTTTTTTAAGATTTTATTCTTAAGCAATCTCTACACCCAACATGGGGCTCTAACAACTCTGAAATCAAGAGTTGCATGCTGCACTGATTGAGCCAGCCAGGTGCCCCATCTGGTGTGTTTTTCTGATTAGGGGAAGGAAGCCATGAAAATGGAGATATTTGTAAGATAAACCTATAGCTTTGTAGCTTTTCCCCTGGGCATTATTATGTAGGATCTGACAGGCTAGTTCAAGGGAAGTTAAGGTAAAAACACATGGTCTGTGAACTTTTCATAAGCCTACATATGAAATAAGATTAAAGATATACCTCTTGATTTTCATTTTAATGTTTCTCAATCACTTTGGCCTTAAAAGTCTAAATGATTAAATATAAAATGAAAAAAAATTTTAATGACATTCATTGTAAGTCAACATGTTGCATAAAAAGCCATGTTAAAGATTATTATAAAGTAAATTAGCCCTAAAGATAACATGCTACCTTACCATTGGGTTTGTATAAGAAATGCTCAGAATATGGGGCGCCTGGGTGGCTCAGTCGGTTAAGCGTCTGCTTTCGGCTCAGGTCATGATCCTGGGGTCCTGGGATTGAGCCCCATGTCCGGCTCCCTGCTCAGCGGAGAGCCTGCTTCTCCCTCTCCCTGCCACTCTGCCTACTTGTGCTCTCTCTCTATCCCTCTGTCAAATAAATAAATAAAATCTTTGGGAAAAAAAAAAAAGAAATGCTCAGAATATGAAATTGCCATTATTGTTAAATAGAATTTCTCTCATGTTAGATTCAGAGGCCTGAAAACTAGAAACATTTCTTTAGACATGGGAAATACGACATTCCCATTGTTATTTGTGGATCAGGGCAGAGGTTCTCAAACTTCAACTGCAGAAGAATCACCTGGAAAGCTTCAACCACAGCTTCTGGGCCCTAAGCTTTATATTCAGTAGGTGGAACAGGCCCTAAAAATTTGCATTTCTATGGTCCCAGGGTCCTGGGATCGAGCCTGCTTCTCTCTCTCCCTCTGCTTCTCTCTCTCCCTCTGCTTCTTCCCCAGCTTGTGCATGCTCTCTCTCACTCTTTCTCAAATAAATAAAATAAAATAAAATAAAATAATTTGCATTTCTAACAAATTCCCAGGAGATGTTGCTGCCGGTGGTCCACACTTTGAGAAACGCTATAAATGTAAATACTTGTAAATGCTCAAGGTAACTTAAAGATTGGTCTTTTTTTACCCCCTTCAGTTTTTTATCATGGTAAACTACACATAACCTAAAATTTGCCTTCTTAGCCATTTTAAAGTGTTCAGTTCAGTAGTGTTAAGTATATTCACATTGTTGTGCAACTGAGCTCTAAGAACTTTTTCTTCTTGCAGAACTAAAACTTTATATCCATTAAACAGCTCCATTCACCCCTTCCCTGCAGCTGTCAACCACCATTCTACTTTGTATCTCCATGCTTTTGACTACTCGTATAGGTACATGTAACCCCTAAGTACTTCATGTAAGTAGAGTCACTGATTGTCCTTTTAAATCTAGAAGCCTCAAGTCAAGCTTTTACCCCAGCCAATTTATGTCATCTCTCTTAAAGCTGCCATGTGACTTACAAGTTAGAGATCTATATACATGCAACAGAAGGGTAATAAACTGATTTTCAAAAAGAGTCTGTCTCCTTACTCTAGAGTGACAACTGAAATAGAAACTTGGACTTTTCACAGCCTGGAAAAGGTGTCTCTGCAGACAGTTCCTTCCTCTGCCTTGCCCTCTGCTGATCTGTTTGTTTCGCCTTGGCAGAGCTCTCTCAATGAGAAGAGGAAGGTCCTGGCTGGGCAGCACGAGGACGCCCGAGAGCTCAAGGAGAACCTGGATCGAAGGGAACGTGTGGTGTTGGACATCCTGGCCAACTACCTCTCAGAGGAGCAACTCCAGGATTACCAGCATTTTGTGAAAATGAAGTCAACACTCCTCATTGAGCAGCGAAAGCTGGACGACAAGATCAAGCTAGGCCAGGAACAAGTCAAATGTCTGCTGGAGAGTCTCCCCTCAGATTTCATTCCCAAGGCAGGGGCCCTGGCTCTGCCCCCAGACCTGGAGAGTGAGATGGCTCCTGCTGGGGGGTGTACTGTAAGTGGTGTTTTCCCGACATTAACCTCTCCACTTTAACCTCTTCTAAAAGACCCAACCAAAAGATCACCCTTTCTCTCAACACTATTTAATCTGAAAACTGTTTCAGTGCAAACCACCATTTAAACTCTATGGGTCATTGGGGTTTTTCTGGATAAAAGGAAAAAATTCTATCCAGGAAAAAGCCTGCTTTTTTGTTTTTTGTTTTTTTTCCTTCTCGCCCTACGTGATTGATCTGAGAGCTTGAATGCTGCTGGGAACTTAGCCCTTTCTATTCTCACTTTCTAGTAGAAGGAAAATTAATGAAACTGTGAGAACTGTTTGGAGGGCGTTTGATTGGTTAGTTTTTAGCAGGCTGAGGCAACATAGATGAGTGTGTGTCACCCTCAGGAATGTATCCACAGCGGCCTTCCTTGCTTGTGGGCAGTGTGTCCTGACGACAGATATAAGAACTCACTAATGAAGGGTCTGCAACATAAAGCCTTAAAAAGAAACATACACAGAAGAAAACTGTAAAACCTTGAACATTGTTGTTATTTATATTTTTTAAAATGAAAAAATCATTATGTTTGTGTGCTAACCACTTATTTGATTCTGTTTTGTGGTGGACGTAGACAATTGCGTTTGAGCTTTGTATTTTGTGCAAACCTTAATGAAATGAAGAATTCCAAAGATAGTCACATTGAGCGTGGAGACTTTTGGTTTTTTCTTCAACCCTTGGCTTGTTGCTCTTATTTGTACAAATATGAGCAGACCTTCTACACTTGTGTTAAAATTGGGGAATCCCAGTTTCCCCGGCTGCCAGTTGTCACCACTTTACTTCTGTAGTGTTCCTCTTGGAACACTACACCTTGCCCAGGAAGAAGGATTTGTGCAACATGGCTATCACATCATTTCCTAGTGCTTCTTGGCATTCCCACCCTGGTGGGGAGATAGAGCTCAATTTTACTAACAAGGACAACAGCTCTCCAATCTGTATACAAGGACAGTCAGAAACCAATTCAAAACTGAATTCATGCTGTCCTTCTGCATGGGATTTGGGCTAAATGTAACCTGTTTTAAGAGATATACTGTGAGGCTGTTTTAATGATTTTTTTTTTAAGATTTTATTTATTTGAGAGAGAAAGCATGAGAAGGGGAGCAGAATCCCTGGTGAGTGGGGAGACTGATGCAGGACTCGATCCTGGGACTCCAGGATTATGACCTGAGCCGAAGGCAGTCACTTAACCGACTGAGCCACCCTAGGCGCCCCCCACCTTTTTTTTTTCTTTAAAGATTTTATGTTTTAATGATGCTTTTAAAAGTTTTCCTAAATTGTTAAGCCTATCAACCACCATTAAAAACAGCCTTCTTAATATCTGAAGACTGATTTTGCACTATCAATCTGAAGTTTGCACAGTGCATCTGAAGACTAGGATTTTGCTTCACAATAATGACTTTCTGGAGGGTACTCTTGAGCCCAAGTTGTAAGTCTATTCAAACAGACTGGGAGGTGGAAGGAGGCTAGGGCCAGTGGCCAGGATAGCAGCAACCTCATACTTTACAGCAGGTGGGCTTTGGTTTAGTTTGTTGTTTTCATGTGCTCAACCCATGGCTAGTGGCCACCTCTGCTAATTTGGACTGCAAGTACTATAGAGAACTGAAGAGTAAAACTTGTATGAGAGACCAAATGCCCTTTCCTCCCCTAGTACATTTTAATTACTTGATGAACTGTATCTTCTGGTTAAGAACTTCAAAACTATAGTTTTGTTCCCCGATACAGATGTCTTTTGATGAGCTTAGAACCAAAGGCCACCCAGACGTTTCTTGTGCGCAATCAACCAAAGCTGTTGCTTCCCTTTTTGGAGGTTAGACGCTGACTCCCATTGGTACAGTGAGACAGCGCCTCTGTCTCCCAGGAATGTTGTCAGAAGCTGCTCTCTCACATCCAAAGGTCCCATTTCCCAGGGACTCGGTGGAACCTGTGGCGGCGTTCAGCAGCCACACCACATGGTCATTTTGAGGTAGAGAAAAACAGAGCATCTGACATTTCCTCAGGCTTAGGCCAACACGGGAGCCCCAGATCACCTCCAGTTGGTAAATAACTGTGTCTTGCTGACACTGAGTGACTCTTTCCATCAGATCAGGTGGGAGCCAGCCAATAAATGTCTTCAGCTGCTCCCAGTGAAATTCCTCAGGGGGATTCTGGGGCCGCCCACATTCCCAACACTCTCCAAAATGATTCTGCTGAAGGATTTGACTGGGCACACTTTGTAAGTCTTTTTCAATCACTTTTCTAATTTATACATGTCAAGCATAGGGCATGCCTAGGACATCATCCCTTCCTTTGCTACACTGAGATGTTCTGTCGTTAAGTGAAATGAGGGAGGTATCAGGTGCAACTATGAAAACTAATTCTTAGGGGATGTGATACTTCCTATAGCAGGACTTGACCTTTGCTTGACGAAAAGAAAACCACTAACTTAATTTTCATTATTAATTTTTAAATGCCTTTAGCTCAACAGTAAGTCTGTTCTCTATCCCTTTCCTATTTTTGCATTCTCTTTCCACTATCATCTTGAGGCGCCTGGGTGGCGCAGTCGGTTAAGTGTCTGCCTTCGGCTCAGGTCATGATCCGGGGTCTTGGGATCGAGTCCCACATTGGGCTCCCTGCTCAGTGGGGAGTCTGCTTCTCCCTCTCTCTCTCTGCCACTAACCCCTGCTTGTGCTCTCTCTCTCGCTTAAATAAAATCTTCAAGAACAAAAAGCAGTCATCTACAGAAGCCATCCTTTTTCCTCCCAACAATACCTTAGGCCAAGATCATAAGCAAATGAACCCTGAGCATGTTGTTGGTCAAGACTTCAAGGATGTATGTTCACAGTCAATAACTGTCCCTGTGGATGCAATCATTCCTGAAATACCAGGTCCCATCAGAAGTGGTGGGTGTGGGATGGCCTTGCAATAGTCCAAATGCTGATACTCAAGGAACCTGTGAAGTTCTAAGAAGGGACAAGGTCCTGCAACAAAATTGGGAGTCCTCCAACTTCTGGGCAGAAGTTCTGGGCATGTTGCTACACGCTGGTTGACTCAGGGCTTTCTCCTGCTGTTTTGTTTCTTGTGGTGGCTGCTTAACCCCAAAGAATGCCTGAAGGTTCCATAGTGAAAGTGTCTGAGGTTTTCCAAGAGACACTGGTGAAACCAAACATTTTTTCCTCTGCTCCAGGGGAACATTTTAGGTTTTGTTTTGCACAATTGGTTTCCAAAACTGAAGATTAGCAAGCATGGATCAACCCCTAAGAATCACAAGCTATTAAAGTGAGGAGTGAGGGCCTTCAAGACATACAAAAGAGAAATCAGGAGAAACCAGCCTGGTATACCCCAGTTTTCCTATTATTCCATTGTTAGTACCTGATCTACAATCACTTCTGAGTGTAAAAGTTAAGATCACAGTTGTTTCTAATATGAGTGCTACCTTAAGCTTATATTTTAAGTATCTTTTACCAAGATGTTGGGGTTTTTTCCTGGCTTTTTATTCTTATATGGTTCCAAATTTACTTGTCTTTAATTTTCCACATTATTCGTTTTAGTCTATTAGGTTGGAATTATTTTTTTTTTCCTTTAGAAGAGCATGAGTCTTAGTCACCTCATTACTGGCAAGAAAAAGGAAGAACTTCAGCCTGAAAGAACTCCCTCCCCAGCAAAGTGTAAAATGATCAGACAAATGTGAAGGGGCCGTTCCACACAGAAACAGTATACTGGGGACAAGGTATTCCTTGTTGCCTTAACTCTGGGATGAAGCATGAGATGAAATGATAAAGACCATTTTAAAATCAGAAAGGACACATGAACAGTTTTCTTATTCTTATTTCTAAATAAAGTTTCACTTTTCTTATGGAAGCTCATTCAGACACTAAATCATGGTTTCTCAAAAATACTTTGCATCAGAATCACAGGAGTGCTTGTTAAAAATGCCCATTGCTGGGGCGCCTGGGTGGGTCAGTCAGTTAAGCATGCAACTCGTGATTTCAGCTCAGATAATGATCTCATGGGTCATGAGATCCAGCCCCACATTGGGCTCCATCCTCAACCAGCAGTCTGCTTGGGATTCTCTCCCTCTGCCCTTCCCCCCCACTCATGTGTTCTCTCTCAAATAAATAAATCTTTTAAAAAATCCCTATTGCTGAGACACCACCATGGAGGCTGCAAATCTGCACCTATATAAGTTCCTTGGGTTGTCCTGATACACTTCACCATTTGAGATGAACTGATACCAACCATTTGTACAGTTTTTATCATCATCACAGAAAGACTAACATGAATTTATGTAATAACAATCCGAGAATTCAAAGCCCTGTCATGTTTACTCAACTACATCATTATGAGTTAATATTGTCCCCACTATTTTTGTATCATCCCCACAGTTACGATATGGGTTTTTTTTCCCTGCTCACTTTTTCTTAGATTGGCTTTAAATCTGAACAAGCTAAGCATGTATTCAGGCTCAATTGCACTATTTTTCCTCAAAAGGAATCAACCTATCACACAATGTCAGTAATTTGAAGTCCTGCCATGATATCTGCATTAACCTGAAATCGCAGCTGACCTTTACAGTGGGGCCTTTCTTCAGATTTCTGTTGCCCCTTCCCAAGTCTCAGGCTACTAGGAGAGGTAGAATTTCTCTTGGTGCGGATTTGATAGTCTAGCTTATGACACAAAAATATCAAATTTCAAAACCCTAAAGTCAAAACTATGTAAGAAAAAAAGTTGCAAATGAAGAAATCGGTTCACTTATTCCTACATCATTCTATAAATTCCTCTCTGATATTCTGTCATTTGGAAAAGCAGCTCTATTTCTTGCTAAAACATCAGTATTGCCACTCCTTGACAAAGCAGGTTGAACAGGGTAAGTTTAATATAAAGAATTATTAAACTCCAGTGAATGCCTATAGGCTATAAAGAAAGTTGATTACCCTGAGCTAAGGGAGAATACACAAGGAAAGATAAACTTGGAAAGGGTCTCCCTTCCCAAGACTGAGGTTCAGACCTCCTCGGAGAACTTAACCCACCCACAGCACAAGAGTTTGTTGGTTTACCCAGACCAGAGCTGGTCTGTGATCCCTGAGCAAGTAGGAAGCAACCCTCCAGAGTGCAAGCTGGGTGCGGCCAGTCAGCAACCAATGGCAAGACGTGGGGGCCCTGCAGAGGGGGTGGCCACTCAGTGGAAACCCTCTAAGTTGCAGATGATCTGCATGGGGGAGCAGGTGTTGGCAGAATGCCTTTGGGGCACTGAAGCAAGAATGAATTCTTCAGGGTGTAGGTTTCTAGTCCACAGGGCTGGGAGATGCTAATCACCTGCTAAGGCTGTAAGATCATCAAGACAAACCATGGTTGGGGCAGAACTCCATCAGATGCCCCATACCCACACCACTCATACACCAGTCAGTAGCCCGAGAGCAAGATAGTCCTTTTCTCCCTTCCTGCCCCACCAGCATCATCTAGGTGATGATTGAGATCCTCCTCTTTGGGACACTGACAGGTCTTAGCATGCCCTCAACTACTAGGGGACACAAAGAATGAAGAAAGCTGACTGGAAAACTACATAGGTTTGAAAGACAACCAAGAGCTAGGGTAGGGTAGGGTTGAATGATGAGTTTCATCTCCTTTGCAATGCCACTCTTTGAAGACTGGGAGCAGTGGCTGTTTTATCTAATGCACAGAAACCCACACAGAAAGTTAAAGAAATGAAGAAACAGAGGAATATGTTCCAAATGAAAGAATAAGATAAAAGCCCCAGAAAAAGACCTTAATGAGATGGGGATAAGTGACTTACCTGATAAAGAGTTCAAAATAAAGATGCTCACTGAGGTCAGGAGAACAATGCATGCACAAAGTGAGAATTTCAAAAAAGAGACAGAAAAATATAAGAAAACGCCAAACAAAAATCAGAGCTGAGAATACAATAACTGAAGTGAAAATTCAATAGAGGGGTTCAACAGAAGACTAGATGAAGTGGAAGCAAAGGTCAGCGAACTTGAAGACATGGTAGTGGAATTTATCCAAAGGAGCAAAAGGGGAAAAAAAAAAAAAATGAAAAGGAGTGAAGATAATTTAAGGGGCTTATGGGACAACATCAAGTGGACTAATATTCCTATTAGAGAGGTCCCAGAAGAAGAAGAGGGAGAAAGGGGCAGAAGCATTTTTGAAAAGATAATGACTGAAAACTTTCCTAAATGGAGAAGAAAACAGACATCCAGATCCAGGAATATGAGACTTCCAAGTAAGAGGAATCCCAAGAGACCACACCGAGACATGTTATAATGAAATTGTCAAAAGTTAAGCACAGGAAAGAATCTTAAGAGCAGCAAGAGAAAAATGACTTGTTATGTTCAAGGGAACCCCCAGAAGACGGTCAGCAGATTTTTCAGCAGAAACTTTGCAGGCCAGAAAAGACTGACCTGATATACTCAACATGCTGAAAGAAGAAGAAAAAAAACCTTGCCAACCAACAATACTTTACCCAGCAAAGCTGTCCTTCAGAACTGAAGGAGAGAGTTTTCCAGACAAGAAAATCTAAAAGAGTTTAATAGGCCAACCTTACAAGAAATGTAAAAGGGATTTCTTTAACCTGAAATGAAAGGGCACTAGTTAGTAATAGGGCAACATATAAAAATGTAAATCTCACTGGACACAGTAAGAATATAGTCAAATTCAGAGCAATACAATGTGGTGATGGAGGTGAGTGAATCACAGAAATCTGGTATGAAGGTTAAAATACATAAGTAATAAAAGTAACTATAACTACAATAACTTGTTAATTGATACACAAGATAAAAAGAAGAAAATGTGATATCAAAAGCATAAAATGTGTGGGGGAGAATAAAATGTAGAGTTTTAGAATGCATTTGAACTTAAGCTGTTATCAGCTTAAAATAGACTATTATAACTCTAAGATGTTTTATATAAGCTTCATGGTAACCACAAAAGAAAAATTTAGAGTAGACACACAAAAGATGAAGAGAAAGGAATCTAAGCATACCACTAAATAAAATTATCAAATCACAAAGGAAGAGAGCAAGAAAAGAATAAAGGAATGGAACTACAAAAAAGTCATAAAATAATTAACAATATGGCAATAAGTCCATACCTGTCAATAATCACTAAGTGTA
Source organism: Mirounga leonina (assembly GCF_011800145.1). Taxonomy (NCBI): domain Eukaryota; kingdom Metazoa; phylum Chordata; class Mammalia; order Carnivora; family Phocidae; genus Mirounga; species Mirounga leonina. The sequence continues at coordinate 20,178,012 of NW_023270323.1, read as the reverse complement.
AATGGACTAAATTCTCCAATCAAAAGACATAGAGTAGATGAATGGATTAAAAAAACAAGACCCAAGTATATGCTACCTACTAGAGACTCACTTCAGCTTTAAAGATGCACACAGACTGAAAGTGAAGAAATGGAAAACATGATCTATACAAATGGAGATCAAAAAGAAAGCTGGGAATAACCATACTTATATCAGACAAAACAGACTGTAAGAGAAAGATGATAATAAAGAGACAAAGAAGGTCATTATATAATGATAAAGGGGTCAATCCAACAAAAAGATGTAACATTTATAAATATTTATGCACCCCACATAGGAACACCTAAATACATAAAGCAAATATTAACAGACCTGAAAGGATAAATAGCAGTACAATAATAATAAGAGACTTCAATACCCTACTTTCCTCAGTGGACAAATCATCCAGACAGAAAAATCAATAAAGAACATAGGCTTTAAATGACACATTAGACCAGATGGACTTAACAGACATATACAGAACATCCCATTCAAAAACAACAGAATACACATTCTTCTCATGAGCACACAGAATATTCTCCAGGACAGATCGTATGTTAGACCACAAAACAGGTCTTAATAAATTTAAGAATACTTAAATCATATCAGGCATCATTTCTAACCACAATGGTCTGAAACTAGAAATCAATTACAAGAAGAAAACAGGAAAATTCAAAACACATGGAGATTAAACAAAATGCTACCAAGCAACCAATGCGTCAAAGAAGAAATCAAAAGAGAAATTTAAAATATCTTGAGACAAATGAAAATGGAACTACAAAATACCAAAACTTAAAGGATGCAGCAAAAGTAGTGCTAAGAGAGAAGTTCATACTGAAAACACCTATATTAAGAAACAAGAAAGAGCTCAAACAACCTAACTTTACACTTCAAGAAACTTGGGGGGGAAAAAAAAAAGAACTAAGCCCAAAGTTAGTAAAATGAAGAAAAGAGCAAGTTCCATCAGAATGGAAATAAGTTAATCAGCAACTAAAAAGACAATAGAAAATAAGTGAAACTAAGAGTGGATTGTTTAAAAAGAAATGTTTAGCTAGACTCACCAAGAAAAAAAAAGAGAAGAGTCAAAGAAATAAAATTAGAAAAGAAAGAGGATTCATTACAAGTGATATCACAGAAATACAAAGGATAAGAAACTGCAATAAACAATTATATCCCAACAAATTGGACAACCTAGAAGGAATGGATACCTTCATAGAAACACACAACCTATAAGACTGAATCATGAAGAAATAGAAAATCTGAACAGACCAACTACTAGGAAGTATATTAAGAGGTATTTGATTACTAATTCAATAAACAAAAGGCCAGGACCAGATGGCTTCATGAGTGAATCTACCAAACATTTAAGGAATACCAGTTCTTCTCAAACTCTTCCAAAAAATAGAAGAGAATACTTCCAAACTCATTATATGAGGCCAGCATTACCCTGATACCAAAACCAGACACTACAGGGAAAGAAAATTATAGGTTAATATCCCTGATGAACACAGCAAAGATCCTTGACAAAACAGAGCAAACCAAATTCAACAATACATTAAATGGATCATATACTATGATCAAATGGGATTTCTTCCAGGGATACAAGGATGGTTCAACGTCCACAAATCAATCAACTTCATACACATTAACAGAATGAAGGATAAAAATCATATAATCCTCTCAATATATGCAGAAAAACAAAATTTGACAAAATTCAAGATCCATCTATTTAAGATTTATTTTTAGAGAGAGAAAGAGCAAGTGAACACAGTGATGGGGAAGGGCAGAGGGAGAAGGAGAGAGAGAGTCTTAAGCAAACTCAGCACTCAGTGTGGAGCCCAACCCAGGGCTCAATCTCACGACCCTGAGATCACAATGCTTAACAGACTGTGCCACCCAGGCGCTCTCAAGATTCATTCATGATAAAAACTCTCAACAAAATAGGTACAGAGAGAACATACCTCAACATAAAAAAGGCTATATATGACAAACCCATAGCTAACATCGTACTGAACAGTGAAAAACTGAAAACTTCTCCTCCAAAATCAGGAACAAGACAAAGTTGCACAATCTTGCCACTCTTACTCATCATAGTATTAGAAATTCCAGCCACAGCAATAAGGCAAGGAAAAAACATAAAAGGCATCTACACTGGAAAGGAAGTAGCATTGTCACTATTTGCAACTGACATGATACCATATATAGAAAACTCTAAATATCTCCACAAAAAATTATTAGAATAAGTGCATTTGGTAAAGTTGCAGGATATAAGGTCAATATACAGAAATCTGTGGGATTTCTATACACTAACAATGAACTATCAGAAAGATAAATTAAGAAAGCAATTCTGTTTACAATAGCATCAAAAAGAATAAAATATCTAGAGGTACCTGGCTGGCTCAGTCAGTAAAGTATGCAGCTCTTGATCTCAGGGTCATGAGTTTGAGCCCCACGTTGGGTGTAGAGAGAACTAAAAAACAAAACAAAAACAAAAACAAAAAAACAAACTTTAAAAAAAAGGAATCAAATACCTAGGAATAAATCTAACCAAGGAGGTGAAAGACCTGTACAATGAACACTATAAGACACTTTTGAAAGAAACTGACACGAATAAGTGGCAAGATATTCCATGTTCATGGATTGGAAGACTTAATTTTTTTTACGGTTTTATTTTTAAGTAATCTCTACATCCAATGTGGGGATCAAACTCACAACCCTAAGAGTCAGATGCTCCACTGACCAAGCCAGCCAGGCGCCATGGAAAAACTAATATTGTTAAAATGTCCATACTACCCAAAGAAATCTACAGATTCAATGCAATCTGTATCAAAATTCCAGTGGTCTTTTCACAGAAATAGAATAATCTTAAAACATGTATGGAACTACAAAAGACCCTAAATAGCGTAGCAATTTTGAGAAAGAAGAACAAAGCTAGGGAGGCATCACACTTCCTGATTTCAAACTATATTACAGAACCATAATAATTGAAACAGTATATATTAACATTAAAACAGTATTTAGATCAGTGAACAGAGAGCCCAGAAATAATGTATATATGGTCAATTATTTATAACAAAGGAGCCAGGAATATATAATGAGGATAGACTCTTCAATAGATGATATTGGGAAAATTGGACAGCCAAATGCAAAAGAAGGAAACTGGACCCCACTTTACACCATACAAAAAAATCAATTCAAAATGAATAAAAGATTTGAACTTAAGAGCTGAAACCATATAAGTCCTCAAAGAAAACATAGGGGGTAAGCTCCTTGACATCAACCTTGGCAATGATTTTTTGGATTTGACACCAAAAGCAAAAATAAACAATGGGACTGCATCAAACTAAAAATCTTCTATACATCAACAAAATTAAAGGACAACTTATGGAATGGGAGAAAATATACGCAAACCACATATCTGACAATGGGTTAATATCCAAAATATATAAAGAATTCATACAACTCAGTAGCAAAAATCCCCTAACAATCCAATTTTTAAAATGAGCAGAGAGGAACTGAATAGGCATTTTCCCAAAGACACACAAATAGCCAACAGAGGGGTGCCTGGCTGGCTCAATCAGTAGAGCATGCAACTCTTGATCTTAGGGCTGTAGGTTCGGCTCCACATTGGGTGTAAAGATTACTTAAAAATAGAATCTTTAAAATAAAAAAAACGGCCGAGGGGTGCCTGGGTGGCTCAGTCATTAGGCGTCTGCCTTCAGCTCAGGTCATGATCCCGGGGTCCTGGGATCAAGCCCTGCATCGGGCTCCCTGCTCCGTGGGAAGTCTGCTTCTCCCTCTCCCACTCCCACTCTCCCTGCTTGTGTTCCCTCTCTCACTGTGTTTCTGTCAAATAAATAAATAAAATCTTTAAAATAAACAAAAGTTTAAAAAAACAGCCAAAAGATACATGAAAAGGTGCTCAACATCACTAATCATCAAGGAAGTGCATATCAAAATGACAATAGTAACTACCTCACACCTGTTAGAATGCTATTATCAAAAAAGCAAGAAATAACAAGTGTTGGTGAGGATGTGAAAAAAAAAGAGAACCCTTGTGCATTGTTGGTGGGAATGTAAATTGATGCAAACACTATGGAAAATAGTATGGAGTTTTCTCAAAAAGTTAAAAATAGAACTACCATATGATTCAGCAATTCCACTTCTGGGTATTTATATGAAGTAAACAAAATCTCTATCTCAAAAAAAATTGCATTCCCAATGTTCATGCAACATTACAAGAGCCAAGAAATGGAAACTACCTAAGTGTCCATCAGTAGATGAGTGGGTGAATGGGGGTGAGAGAAATGGGTGAAGGTTTCCAGAAAATATGAACTTTCAGTTATAAGATAAATAAGTCCTAGGGATGCAATGCAGAGTGTTCACTATAGTTAACAATGCAATATTGTGACTATATTGTACTGTATATTTGAAAGTTACTAAGAGATCTTAAAAGTTCTTGTCACAAGACAAAAAATGACACCACCAAAAAAACACAAATGATCCAATTAACAATGGGTAGAAAACATGACCAGACATTTCTCCAAAGAAGACATACAAATGGCCAACAGCCACATAAAAAGATGCTCAACATCACTCATCATCAGGGAAATGCAAATCAAAACCACAATATCACCTCACACCTTGTTAGAATGGTTAAAATAAGAAACACAAGAAACAAATGTTGGCAAGGATGTGGAGAAAAAAGATCACTCATGCACTGTTGGTGGGAATGCAAACTGGTGCAGCCACCATAGAAGACAGTACGGAGGTATCTCAAAAAATTAAATATAGAACTACCATATAATCCAGTAATCGCACTACTGGGTATTTATACAAAGAACAAAAACACTAATCCAAAAAGATATATGTACCCCTATGTTTATTGCTGCATTATTTACAAGAGCCAAATTATGGAAGCAGCCCAGGTGTCCATCAATAGATGAATGGATAAAGAAAATGTGATATATATATATACAGTGGAATATTGTTCAGCCATAAAAAGAATGAAATCTTGTCACATGCAACAACATGGATAGATCTAGAGCTTATAATGCTAAGCAAAACAAGCCAGTCAGAGAAAGGCAAATACCATATGATCTCACTCATATGAGGAATTTAAGAAGCAAAATAAATGAACAAAGGGGAAAAAAAGAGACAAACCAAAAAACAGACTCTTAAATATAGAGAAAAAAGTGATGGTTACCAGAGTGGGGGGTGGGGGAAAGAGGTGAAGGGGATTAAGAGTACAGTTATCATGATGAGCACTGAGTAATATATGGAATTGGTGAATCACTATATTGTACACCTGAAACTAATATCACACTATGTTAACTACACTGGAATTAAAATAAAAATTAAAAGAAGCCAGTGTTTTTTTAAATAACATTTTCAACTGTATTTGAGTCAGCAAAAGAATCGGAAATCTATGCATAAAATAGAAAATTCTGCATAATTTTAAGTTGTTAATGCCAGAAGTCTCCAGTAGCAAGAAACAGTAGTACTCATTGCACTCTACACAGTTAAAAAATGTACTTAAAATATTCCCACTTTAATTTTTTCATCTATTATTCTATTTGGATGCCTACATAAAGGGTAAGTGTATAGAGCACAAACACCATGTAACTTAAGAATTATCTTACCATATTTGTTTGATATGATGGTGTTCTTAAACATTATGTTCTACTCCTTATTACTGAATGAATTAAGAATACAGTATGGGCTTGTGGCAGATGTTAAGTGACTATCCTACTCCCTACCTCCTTAGAGTGTGCTGGCAATTTGGGTATCAATTTCTCATCAGAGGATGGGGATTAAATCCTGATTATTTACTATCACTAATGATCATCCTTTTCTGATTGCTAGCAATTGGCTTAGAGAAGTCATAGGACCCAATTCTAGACAGATAAACAAAGGAGGTATTTGACAGGTTTTTTTCTGGAAAAGGTTTCCTCAAAGATTCAAGAAACCATGTAGGGTGAAATGCAATCTTATCTTTTGTTGAACATCCCCTTGTCTGGATGTGATGCCTGGTTATGTCTTTCAAAAATGAATTTTTACTTAAGCTCAGATAATAGGGCTGGCTCCCAGCACTAGAGCTTCAGCAGGCGGCAGATACATGCTTCCAGAAGCAAAGCATCATTGATGGCATCCAAATCTGGCTTCTGATGCCAGCAGATCTGGCCCCATCGGGTAAGGGATGAATCCATGATATCATCTGATGCCAGGAAGAAAGCTTGAAGCAGTTCCACACACCAGCCCATAGTCAGGGCCCACCAGAGGCTATCAGCATCCTGCCTCCTTGGCTTCCCCAGCTCCTGAAATGCTATCAGCACTGTCAAAGCCTGCTGGTATTTGCCTTCAATAACATCATACTCCAAGACCTCCTCGAGCAATTGCATTTCCTGTCTCTGGGTGGCCCATGCCATCCTCGGTCAGCACCTTGACAATCTGGGAGAAGTGCTTGATGAAATCCTGCTCTTCTTGAGCTTTTCCTACAGAGGTCCTATCAGACTGAGATTGGACAGACCCTGGACCTCATCAAAGCCTCCCGGGGCAATGTGGATCTTGGCAGATTCACTGAAAAGAAGTACAAATCCATTGTCAAGTCCAAGACAGCTTTTCTATCTTCCTGTAGCTGCCACCATGTATATGGCAGGCAGTGACAAGGAGAAAGAACATGCCAATGCCAAGAAGATCCTGCTGGAGATGGGGCAGTTCTTTCAGATTCAGGATGATCACCTTGATCTCTTTGGGGAGCCCAGTGTGACAGGCAAGATTGGCACTGACATCCAGGACAACAAATGCAGCTGCCTGGTGGTTCAGTGTCTACGGCAGGCCTCTCCAGAAGAGCGCCAGATCCTTCTGGAGAATTATGGGCAAAAGGAGGCTGAGAAGGTGGCCTGGGTGAGGCCCTATACGAGGAGGTGAACCCCTCAGCTGTGTGCACGCAGTATGAAGAAGAGAGCTACAGCCACCTTGTGAGCCTCCTGGAGTGGGTACGCCACGCCCCTGGCCCTAGCCATTTTCCTGAGGCTAGCACAGGGGGAAAAAGTGACCTAGAGACTGTGAGGGTGGGAGGGGAAGTTCTCGATAAACTGTCTAACCCTCAAAAGAAAAAGAAAAAGAAAAAGAAAAAGAAAAAAAAAACCTGGTACCTGAATAATGTTACTGAGCCATTGAACCAACCAGCCTTATAGCTATTCCACCTTTGGACTATTTCTTTTGTGAAAGGCTAAATTTATTTTTAAGCCAGTTGACTTAGGGTGCCCTATTAGTAATAACTGAAGATAAAATTTCCACTTTTGTAGGAGTTCTGTAATTCAGATGTGGACTTTAAGTAAATCATTTATTTTGATGTCTTTGTATAGAGATCTGTTTTCTTACATTTTATTCCAACCACATTGTGTGTCAGAACAAAAATAGCAAAACTCCTTGGAGGAATATGTAACAGAAACAGTTTCCAGGATATACTATTCATATCATCCAAGTGAAAATCCAAAATTGCTTGATGTAGGAACAAGCAGCAATTTGTGATCCAATCTCAAGAAAAAAGATCATCAGCAAAGAGCAACCCCGAGATGACCCACAGGCTAGAATTAGCACAAAAAGATTTTAAACTGGCTACCATAACTATACACAGGGAGCTAAAGGAAAATGCTCATTATTGAAGGCTCATAGTGAACAAAGAGATAGTTTTTATTTATCTTGAGATTTCCTATTAAAAAACCCTGAAATTACAAAACTAAAATATACAATATCTGAAATGAAAAATACACTGAATGGATTTACAAGCAAAATAGAAGTGATGAAGTAAAGCATCAGTGAACTTGAGAAAACAGATCAATAAATATTTTCTAATTTGAAGAACAGGAAAAAAAATAATTTAATAAATTATAAAGCATCAAGACCTATAACTGTAATCCCTAAACTATCAAGTTAAAAATGCAAAAAGCTAGGCACTTGGATGGCTCAGTCAGGTAAGAGTCCAACTCTTGGTTTCCGCTCAGGTCATGATCTCAGGTTCTGAGAGAGAGCCCTGCATGGGGTTGGGCATGAAGCCTGCTTGGGATTCTCTTTCTCTCTCCCCCCTCTCCCTTGGCCCCTCCCCCCCCGCCCACTGCATGCACATGCTCTCTCTCTTAAAAAAAAAAAATGCAAAAAGCTATACCTACATAGGCAATTCATAAATTAAAATGGAATTTTAAAAACTACTCAATCCAAAATAAGGCAGGAAAGAAAAGAAAAAAACAGAGGCAAAGAAAGAACAATACTGTCCCTGTAACTCAAACTTACGAATAATTATATTTTAATGGCCTAAACACTCCAATTTAAAAGTGGAAATTATCGAAAAAATCAGGAAAATCAAGATCCAAGTGTATGTTTTCTGCAAGACACATTTATATAAAGAAACCAACAGACTGAAAGTCAATAGATGAGAAAAGATAAACCAAGCAAACACTAGTCATAAAACTGGAATGGCTATATTAATATCAGATGAAACAGACTTTGAAATTAAAAATATTACCACAGATAAAGGGGGACATTTCATAATGATAGAAGTGTCAATTCTTCAGAAAGATATAACAATTATAAATACCTATGTGCTATTTAAAAGAACTTAAAAAAATACACAAAGCAAAAACGGACAAATTGAAGAGAGAATATAAATCCACAATTGTAACATCTCTCCCTCATCAATAAACAGAAAAACTAGACCAAACAAATCGCAGTAAGAACATAGATAATTTGAACACTATCAATCAATATCTAAATGATATTTATAGAACATTACAACCAACAATAGAGAATACCATTATTTTTGTTACATATAATATGTACATCAAGGTAGACTAGATGAATGGCCATAAAATAAATCTCAAAAGGATTAAAGCCATACAGATTATGTTCTTTGACCATGGTATTAAGCTAGAAATTAATAACAGTAAGACACTTAGGAAAACCCCAAATATTTGGAAACTAAACAACACTTTTCTATAACATACCTGGATCAAAATACAAATCATAAGTAAAAATGGAAAATATTTTAAACTGATAATGAGGGACACCTGGGTGGCTCAGTCGGTTAAGCAACTGCCTTCAGCTCAGGTCATGATCCCAGTGTCCTAGGATCAAGTCCCACATCGGGCTCCTTGCTCAGCAGGGAGCCTGCTTCTCCCTCTGCCTGCAGCTCTCCCTGCCTGTACTCTCGCTCACTCTCTCTCACCTATGCTCTCTCTCTCTCTCTAGGAAATAAATAAATAAAATCTTTTAAAAAAATAAACTGATAATGAAACATCAAAAATTGTGTGATTACTGAAAAAAGTGAAAAGAAGGAAATTTATAGTTTTAAAAACTTAGAAAAGAATGCTCTGAAATCAATACTTAGGTTTCCACTTTCAAAAGCTAAAGAGGGATGCCTGGGTGGCTCAGTCAGTTAAGTGCCACCTTTGGCTCAGGTCATGATCTCAGGGTCCTGGGATGGAGTCCCACACTGGGCTCCTTGATCAATGGGGAGCCTGCTTCTCCCTCTGCCTGCCGCTCCCCCTGCTTGTGCTCTCTCTCTCTCTCTGACAAATAAAATCTTTTAAAAAATAAAAAGCTAAAGAAAGAACTATGTATACCATAAGTAAGGAGAAGGAAGGAAATAATAAGGACAAAAGTAGAAATCAACAAAATAAAAAAGCAATTGAAGAAATTAACAAAAGTGAAAGGCAACAAAATTGGGGGGGAGGAGCAAGATGGCAGAGGAGTAAGAGACCTAAATTTCCTCTGGTCCCAGGAATTCAGCTGGATAGGGATCAAACCATTCTGAACACCTATGAACTCAACAGGAGATCGAAGAAAAGAATAGCAGCAACTCTGAACAGAAAAGCAACCACTTTCTGGAAGGTAGGACGTGCGGAGAAGTGAATCTGAGGCAATATTCGGGAGGACCCCCGCGGGGAAGGGGGCCTCCGTCAGCCACTTCTGGCAAGTGATAGAGCCGCGGAGCACAAAATCAGAACTTTTAGAAGTCGGCTCTGCTGAGGGACGTCGCTCCAGTAGCTAAGTGGGGGGTGGAACCCTTGCTGGGACAGTGTGGTCTCAGGACCTTTGGGGTCACAGAAAGACTGGGGGTGCCTGAGTGCAGCAGAGCTCCCAGGTATCAGAGCGGGGAAGCCGGCTGCAGAGACGGAGCCGAGGAGTGGGCTGTCAGCTCAGGGTTGCCATAAACTGTGATCCGCAGCACAGTCGGGCCACTGCTCCTCCAGCAGGGACCCAACAAGCGGCAGATCCGGGGAGACTCCCCTTCCTCCCCCAGGAGGAGCGGCGCGGGAGCGCACCGCAGGGATCTGCTGGGTTTGGAGACTCCACCCGGGTCGGGTGCCAGAGATAGAAACGCTCAGGCACAGGCCGGGTGAGCACGGAGTGCAGCCGGAGACCGGGGAGATGGGGGTGATTGACGGATTTTCTCGGGGGGCTCAGAGGAGCGGGGCCGGAGTTCTCGGCTCCTCCGGGGCGGAGATTGGGAGGCCACCATTTTCACTCTCATCCTCCAAAGCCATATGGAAAGCTTGCAGGGAACAAAAGCTCCTGAGAGCAAACCGAGCAGATTACTTAGCCCTGACTGGGAAAGGCGGGGCAATTCCGCCTCCGGCAAAGACATCTGGGAACCACGGCAACAGACCCCTCCCCAAGAAGATCAGCAAGAACAGCCAGCCAAGACCAAGTTTACCGATCAATGAGAACGGCAGGACTCCAGCACTAGGGAATACTGCATATAGAATTCATGGCTTTTTTACCATGATTCTTTAGTCTTTCAGAGTTAATTTTTTTTTTTTACTTTCTTTTTTTTTTAATTTTTCTTTTTCCCTTTTTCAACCAACATCTTATCCCTTTTTTTAAAAAAAATCTTTTTTATTTTTCATTTTTAGAGTCATATTCTATCCCTTCATAGTAGTTAACCTTATTTGTGGTGTATATATATATATAACCTTATATAGATATATATACACACATATATATATAAGTTGTTCTCTCATTAAAATTTTGGGATACAGTTTCTTCTAACAGACCAAAATATACCCTAAAACTCTAGTGTATGGCTTTGTTCTAGTCTCTTGCCTGATCACATTCTCTTCTTTTGTTAATCCTCTTCTTTCTTCAACCAACTTCTTATCTTATCAATTCCTTTTATAAAATCTTTTATAATTTTCATCATTACAGTCATATTCCATCCCTTCACCGTATTAACCCTTGTTTTTGTACATATATAAGTTTTTCTTTCTTTAAAATTTTGGGAGACAGTTTTTTCTAACAGACCAAAATACACCCAAAATCTAGTGTGTGGCACTGATCTATGCACCAGCCTGATCATATTTGATCATATTCTATTTTATTTTTTTGTTTGTTTTTATCTTTTTCTTTTTTCTTTCTTTCCCTTTCTTTTCCCCCAGTTTCAGGTCTCTTCTGATTTGTTTAGTGTGTATTTTCTGGGGACGTTGTTACCCTGTTAGCATTTTGTTCTCTCATTTATCTGTTCTCCTCTGAACAAAATGACAAGACGGAAAAAATCACCACAAAAAAAAGAAAAAGAGGCAGTACTGACTGCCAGGGACCTAATCAATACAGACATTAGTAAGATGTTGGAACTAGAGTTCAGAATGACAATTTTAAAGATACTAGCTGGGCTTGAAAAAAGCATGGAAGATATTAGAGAAACTCTTTCTGGAGAAATAAAAGAACTAAAATCTAACCAAGTTGAAATCAAAAAGGCTATTAATGAGGTTCAATCAAAAATGGAGGCTCTAACTGCTAGAATAAATGAGGCAGAAGAGAGAATTAGTGATATAGAAAACCAAATGATGGAAAATAAAGAAGTTGAGAAAAAGAGATAAACAATTACGGGATCATGAGGGCAGAATTCGAGAGATAAGTGATACCATAAGATGAAACAATATTGGAATAATTGGGATCCCAGAAGAAGAAGAGAGAGAGAGGGGGGCAGAAGGTATACTGGAGCAAATTATAGCAGAGAACTTCCCTAATTTGGGGAAGGAAACAGGCATCAAAATCCAGGAGGCACAGAGATCCCCTCTCAAAATCAATAAAAATAGATCCACACCCCGACATCTAATAGTAAAACTTACGAGTCTCAGAGACAAAGAGAAAATCCTGAAAGCAGCTTGGGACAAGAGATCTGTAACCTACAATCGTAGAAACATTAGATTAACAACAGATCTATCCAGAGAGACCTGGCAGGCCAGAAAGGACTGGCATGATATATTCAGAGCACTAAAGAAGAAAAATATGCAGCCAAGAATACTATATCCAGCTAGGCTGTCATTGAAAATAGGAGAGAAAAAAAGCTTCCAGGACAACAAAAACTAAAGGGATTTGCAAACACAAAACCAGCCCTACAAGAAATATTGAAAGGGGTCCTCTAAGCAAAGAGAGAGCCTAAAAGCAACATAGACCAGAAAAGAACACAGACAATATACAGTAACAGTCACCTTACAGGCAATACAATGGCACTAAATTCATATCTTTCAATAGTTACCCTGAATGTAAATGGGCTGAATGCCCCAATCAAAAGACACAGGGTATCAGATTGGATTAAAAAACAAGACCCATCGATATGCTGTCTGCAAGAGACTCATTTTAGACCCAAAGACACCCCCAGATTGAAAGTGAGGTGGTGGAAAACCATTTACCATGCTAATGGACACCAAAACAAAGCTGGGGTGGCAATCCTTGTATCAGACAAATTAGATTTTAAACCAAAGACTGTAATAAGAGATGAGGAAGGACACTATATCATACTTAAAAGGTTCCATCCAACAAGATCTAACAACTGTAAATATCTATGCCCCTAACATGGGAGCAGCCAATTATATAAGCTAATTAATAACAAAAGCAAAGAAACACATCGACAACAATACAATAACAGTGGGGGACTTTAACACCCCCCTCACTGAAATGGACAGATAATCTAAGCAAAAGATCCACAAGGAAATAAAGACTTTAAATGACACACTGGACCAAATGAACTTCACAAATATATTCAAAACATTCCATCCCAAAACAATGGAATACACATTCTTCTCTAGTGCCCATGGAACATTCCAGAATAGATCACATCCTAGGTCACAAATCAGGTCTCAACTGGTACCAAAAGATTGGGATCATTCCCTGCCTATTTTCAGACCACAGTGCTTTGAAACTAGAACTCAATCACAAGAGGAAAGTCAGAAAGAACTCAAATACATGGAGGCTAAAGAGCATCCTACTAAAGAATGAATGGGTCAACCAGGATATTAAAGAAGAATTAAAAAAATTCATGGAAACAAATGGAAAATGGAAACCCAACTGTCCAAAATCTTTGGGATGCAGCAAAGGCAGTCCTAAGAGGAAAGTATATAGCAATACAAGCCTTTCTCAAGAAACAAGAAAGGTCTCGAATACACAACCTAACCCTACACCTAAAGGAGCTGGAGAAGGAGCAGCAAATAAAGCCTAAACCCAGCAGGAAAAGAGAAATAATAAAGATCAGAGCAGAAATCAATGAAATAGAAACCAAAAGAACAGTAGAACAGATCAACGAAACTAGGAGTTGGTTCTTTGAAAGAATTAACAAGATTGATAAACCCCTGGCCAGACTTATCAAAAAGAAAAATGACCCAAATAAATAAAATCATGAATGAAAGAGAAGAGATCACAACCAACACCAAGAAAATACAATCATAAGAACATATTATGAGCAACTCTATGCCAGCAAATTAGAAAATCCGGAAGAAATGGATGCATTCCTAGAGATGTATCAACTACCAAAACTGAACCAGGAAGAAATAGAAAACCTGAACAGACCCATAACCACTAAGGAAATTCAATCAGTAATCAAAAATGTCCCAAAAAACCAAAGCCCAGGGCCAGATGGCTTCCCAGGGGAATTCTACCAAACATTTCAAGAATTAATACCTATTCTTCTGAAACTCTTCCAAAAAATAGAAATGGAAGGAAAACTTCCAAACTCGTTTTATGAGGCCAGCATTACCTTGATCCCCAAACCAGACAAAGACCCCATCAAAAAGGAGAATTACAGACCAATATCCTTGATGAACATGGATGCAAAAATTCTCACCAAAATACTAGCCAATAGGATCCAACAGTACATTAAAAGGATTATTCACCACGACCTAGTGGAATTTATCCCTGGGCTGCAAGGTTGGTTCAATATCCGCAAATCAATGTGATACAATACATTAATAAAAGAAAGAACAAGAACCATATGATCCTCTCAATAGATGCAGAAAAAGCATTTGACAAAGTACAGCATCCTTTCTTGATCAAAACTCTTCAAAGTATAGGGATAGAGGGTACATACCTCAATATCCTAAAAGCCATCTATGAAAAACCCACAGCAAATATCATTCTCAATGGGGAAAAACTGAGAGCTTTCCCCTTAAAGTCAGGAACGCGGCAGGGATGTCCACTATCACCACTGCTATTCAACATAGTATTAGAAGTCCTAGCCACAGCAATCAGACAACAAAAAGAAATAAAAGGCATTCAAATCGGCAAAGAAGAAGTCAAACCCTCACTCTTTGCAGATGATATGATACTTTATGTGGAAAACCCAAAGACTCCACCACAAAACTGCTAGAACTCATACAGGAATTCAGTAAAGTGGCAGGATATAAAATCAATGCACACAAATCAGTGGCATTCCTATACACCAACAATAAGACAGAAGAGAAATTAAGGAGTCGATCCCATTTATAATTGCACCCAAAACCATAAGATACCTAGGCATAAATCTAACCAAAGAGGCAAAGAATCTGTACTCAGAAAACTATAAAATACTCATGAAAGAAATTGAGGAAGACACAAAGAAATGGAAAAATGTTCCATGCTCATGGATTGGAAGAACAAATATGGTGAAGATGTCAAAGCTACCTAGAGCAATCTACACATTCAATGCAATCCCTATCAAAATACCATCCACTTTTTTCAGAGAAATGGAACAAATAATCCTAAAATTTGTATGGAACCAGAAAAGACCTCGAATAGCCAGAGGAATGTTGAAAAAGAAAAGCAAAGCTGGTGGCATCACAATTCCAGACTTCAAGCTCTATTACAAAGCTGTTATCATCAAGACAGTATGGTACTGGCACAAAAACAGACACATAGATCAATGGAACAGAACAGAGAGCCCAGAAATGGACCCTCAACTCTATGGTCAACTAATCTTCAACAAAGCAGGAAAGAATGTCCAATGGAAAAAAGACAGTCTCTTCAACAAATGGTGTTGGGGAAATTGGACAGCCACATGCAGAAGAATGAAACTGGACCATTTCCTTACACCACACACAAAAATAGACTCAAAATGGTTGAAAGACCTAAATGTGAGACAGGAGTCCATCAAAATCCTAGAGGAGAACACAGGCAGCAACCGCTTTGACCTCAACCGCAGCAACTTCTTCCTAGAAACATCACCAAAGGCAAGGGAAGCAAGGGCAAAAATGAACTATTGGGACTTCATCAAGATAAAAAGCTTTTGCACAGCAGAAGAAACAGTCAACAAAACCAAAAGACAACTGACAGAATGGGAGAAGATATTTGCAAATGACATATCAGATAAAGGGCTAGTATCCAAAATCTATAAAGAACTTATTAAACTCAACACCCAAAGAACAAATGATCCAATCAAGAAATGGGCAGAAGACATGAACAGACATTTCTGCAAAGAAGACATCCAAATCGCCAATAGACATATGAAAAAGTGCTCAACATTGCTTGGCATCAGGGAAATCCAAATCAAAACCTCAATGAGATACCACCTCACACCAGTCAGAATAGCTAAAATTAACAAGTCAGGAAATGACAGATGTTGGCGGGGATGCGGAGAAAGGGGAGCCCTCCTACACTGTTGGTGGGAATGCAAGCTGGTGCAGCCACTCTGGAAAACAGTATGGAGGTTCCTCAAACAGTTGAAAATAGAGCTACTATACGATCCAGCAATTGCACTACTGGGTATTTACCCCAAAGATACAAATGTAGGGATCCGAAGGGGTACGTGCACCTCGATGTTTACAGCAGCAATGTCCACAACAGCCAAACTACGGAAAGAGCCAAGATGTCCATCGACAGATGAATGGATAAAGAAGTGGTATATACATATACAATGGAATATTATGCAGCCATCAAAAGGAATGAGATCTTGCCATTTGCAACGACGTGGATGGAACTGGAGGGTATTATGCTGAGCGAAATAAGTCAATCAGAGAAAGCCATGTATCATATGACCTCACTGATATGAGGAATTCTTAATCTCAGGAAACAAACTGAGGGTAGCTGGAGTGGTGGGGGGTGGGAGGGATGGGGTGGCTGGGTGATAGACATTGGGGAGGTTATGTGCTATGGTGATTGCTGTGAATTGTGTAAGACTGTTGAATCACAGACCTGTACCTCTGAAACAAATAATACATTATATGTTTAAAAAAAAAAAAAAGAAGAAGATAGCAGGAAGGGAAGAATGAAGTGGGGAAATCAGAGGGGGAGACGAACCATGAGAGACTATGGACTCTGAGAAACAAACTGAGGGTTCTAGAGGGGAGGGGATGGGGGAATGTGTTAGCCTGGTGATGGGTATTAAAGAGGGCACATACTGCATGGAGCACTGGGTGTTATACGCAATGAATCATGGAACACTACATCAAAAACTAATGATGTAATGTATGTTGATTAACATAACAATAATAAAAAAAATAAAATAAATCATGAAGGAAAGAAAAAAAAGGCAACAAAATTGATAAATCCCTAGGTAATCTAATCCGGGGGAAAAAAAAAAAGAGGGAACACAAATTTCCTATATCAGAAAGGATCTACAGACTGTATAAATATTAAAAGGATAAGAGAATATTATATACAACTTTATGCCAAAAGATTGAACAATATAAGCAAAATGGACACTTCCTTAAAAAATAGAACTGACCCAAACACCAACAATTAACATCATACTTAATGGTGAAATATTGAATGTTCCCTTCTAAAACTGGGGTCAAGGCAAGGATTTCCATTGTGAACACTTTTATTTCAGATTCTACTGGAGGTCCTAACCTTTGCTATAAGGCAGAAAGAAGAAATAAAAGGCACAAGTTTGCAAAGGAAGAAGTAAAAATGATCTCTAGTTGCATATGACAAAATCGTTTACAAAAAAAAAAAAAAATCCTAAGCAACCTACAACTGTTAGAATAATAAGTGAATTTAGCAGGGTTTCATGATGCATGGTAAGAGACAAAAAATAATAAGGTCCTTATATACTAGCAGCAAACAATTGAAAATTGAGCTAGACCTAGTAGATAAGTCCTGGAGCTCTAATGGACAGTATAGCAATTACAGACTGTAAAACTGTATTATAGGGCGCCTGGGTGGCTCAGTTGGTTAAGCCACTGCCTTCTGCTCAGGTCATGATCCTGGAGTCCTGGGATTGAGTCCTGCATCAGGCTCCCTGCTCAGCAGGGAGTCTGCTTCTCCCTCTGACCCTCCCCCTTCTCATGCTCTATCTCATTCTCTCTCTCAGATAAATAAAATCTTTAAAACAAAACAAAAAACTGTATTATAAATGAACTTGCTAAGATACTAGATCTTAATGATTCCTACCACAAAATAACACGTGACAATTATGTGATGTGATAGAATCATTAGCTAAGGCTACAATGGCAATCATATTGCAATATATAAATATATCAAATCAACATGTTGTACACCTTAAACTTAGGCAATGTTACATGTCAATTATATCTCAATTTTAAAAAGAAAACTGAACTAGAAACAACTTATAATTTATAATTATATTAAAAACCAAAATATTTAGGAATAAATTTAGCCAAAGGCATGCAAGAACTCTATACTTACTACTAAAAAACACTGTGGAGAGAAAAATTCACTAAGTTTAAATAAATGGAAAGATGTTAATTCTCCCCAAATGGATCACAGATCCTTTGTTATCTAATCATAATCTAAGGAGATTTTTTCATTGACAAACTCATTCAAAAATTAATACAGAAATTCAAAGAACCTAGGATACCTGAAGTATTTTGGAAAATAACAAATTTAGAATACTTACATTATTTACTGACTTCAAGATTTACTATAAAACTAGATTAATCAAGAATGTGAGGTCCTGGTTTAAGGATCAACAATAGATCTGCAGAACAGAATAGAGCCCAGAAATAGGGGCACTTATATGGTCATTGGGGTAAAAAAAAAAAAAGGCACCAAAACAGTTAAATAAGGGAAAGAGTTTTTCAACAAATAAAGCTGTAATAACTAGACGCCCATGTGACAAAAAACAAATCTGGTCCCTTCTTCTTCACCATACAAAAAAGTTAATATTAAATGAATTAGAGACCTAAAGTAAAAGCTAAAATCACCAGGTTTTTAGAGGGAAATGAGAGAGTATCTTTATGACTTGGGAGTAGGCAAAGTTTTATCAAACTGGTCACAAAAAGCAATAAACATAAATTTAACTTCATCAAAATTAAAAACTGCTCATCACAAGCTATCATTAAGATAAATTCACAAGCCACTGATTGGAAGAAAATACTCACAAATATCTGACAAAGGACTGGTATCTAGAACATATAGAAAAAAACTTCTACAATATAATAAGAAAAAGACTGGGGTGCCTGGCTGGCTCAGTCAGTGGAGCATGCGACTCTTGATCTTGGGGTTGTGAGTTTGAGCCCTGCACTGGGTATAAAGAATACTTAAAATCTTCAATAATAATAATAATGATAATGATAATGGAGGAGGAGTAGACAACAACGATGACAACCAATTTTTTAAAATGGGCAAAAGATCTGAACAAATACTTCACAAAAGAAGATATACAAATGGCCAATCACCAAATGAAAAAGTGCTCACTATTATTCATCATCAGGGAAATGCAAAAAACACCATGAGTTATCACTCTACATCCCCAAGAACAGCTGAAATTACAAAGACTAACAATTCCAAATGTTAAGTATGTGGAGCAACCAAAACTTTAATACACTATCAACGGGAGTGTAAAATAGATACAACTTTAGGAAAAATATCTGGCAGTTGTTTTTTTTATAAAACCAAACATATACCTACCCTTAATACCCAGCAATTCCAATCCTAGGTATCTACCCATGAGAAATGAAAACATATATCCACAAAAAGCCTTGTATGAGAATGTTTATAGCAGCTTTACTCCTTATACTCCCAAACTGGATATAGCCCAGGTGTCTACCAAAAGGATAACAATTTGATATATTCATTCAATGGCATACTACTCAGTAATAAAAAGACATGAGCTACTGATACAAGCAACAACATGAATGGATCTCAAAAATATTATGTTGTCTAGACAGAAGCCTCTCACAAAAAAAGTACATACTTTATGATTCTATTTGCGAATTGACTGTGGTGGAAAAAATTAAAACGTGATGGTCTCTGGGGCAAGTGAGAACAGAGAGAGTGGGAAGGAGCATGACGGAACTTTCTGGGGTAATAGTAATTTTTCATGTTAGGGGTTTGAGTTACACAGGTGTGTGCATTTGTTAAAAGTCAGCAAATGTATACCTAAGACTTGCACATTTTATTAAATGTAAGTTTTACATCAAGAGAAAGAAAACTAAACAGGTTTATCTCTGATTTATGATATGCATGCTGAAGTACTAGGGAGAAGAAAAGTATTTGAAATGCCTCATAAATTAGATAGATTAATGGATAGA
Organism: Mirounga leonina; assembly: GCF_011800145.1. Classification (NCBI taxonomy): domain Eukaryota; kingdom Metazoa; phylum Chordata; class Mammalia; order Carnivora; family Phocidae; genus Mirounga; species Mirounga leonina. The sequence goes on along the minus strand of NW_023270323.1, from coordinate 20,158,249 downwards.
GAAACACAGGACTGAATAGATCGTGATAAAAGAAGTCAAAGAAAATGTTAATCGTGAAATTTAGGTGGTGAGGATACAAGGAATCACTATAAAATTCCTTCAACTTTGCTGTATATTTGGAAAACTTTTATAACAAAATATTTGGGGACAAACTCAGTGCATATATTATGAAGACTGGTGCATTTTACTGTATTTAAATGTTACATTGAAAGAAAAAATAAATACTGAATTCTGGTTATTAACAGGCGTGCTGAAGAATTTAGGGGTTTCTGCAATTTTCTTTGAAATGTGTCAAAATTAAAATGGATTGAAAAAGGAGTAGAGGGATAGAATGGATTAATAAAAAATTTTAAAAAGAATAGTAAAAGGTCAGTAGAATCTAGGTCACTGTGTTTTTGCTGTAGAATTCTTTTATTTTTGTCATATGTTTGAAATTTTTCAAAATAAATTGTGAGGGTAAAACTCAGTAAGGGCAAAGTTTCTCTATCACTAAATGAAGAAATTAAAAATAGATATTGGAAACAACAGCCTGCCTCAGTGGATAATGTTAACTTGTTGACTGAGGTGGTCCATTCCCTCCCATCCCACCTTCCCAGTGAGTTAAATTCCATCCTTAGAGAGTAATTCTTTTAACTAAACCTTGAGCCTTGTTGAAATTCAAACAGCTTGATTGTTTCTTATTGTCTCCTTTGGCCTTGTTTCCTACATGCCCCCAGGCTTCTATCCCTAAGTGATATATTCAACCCACGACATTCACTACCAAAATGCATCTGGCTTTCAAACCCAGCTCTGACCTCGAAAGTCTTTGAGCTCCGCTTTTACATAGCCAGCTGATTTGCACTTAGGTACTGGAAATTAAACTGCTGCCACCTCAAAGTCAGTATATTCAAAACCCAAACCATCTTCCTTCCTAACCCCATTTTACTTCCTGTCCCTATTTCTGTTATGAGCACTACCATCCTTCCCAGGGCACAGATTCACCGTATTCACTCATTTCTTCAAACAGTTTTAAAGTTTTAACTTTGAAATGCTTCTGCTAGAGGCATTGAACAAAACAGACGCAATCCTTGTTCTTGAGAGGCTTATAGTGTATTACCACCTAGTTGTTCCTTCTCCCCTTTTCCCTTCCCAGTTTTAATGAATAGATGAGTGATGTTCATTTTATCTTGATGGCTTGCAGGCCCACTGCCCTCCCCCAGCATCCCCCCGAGCTGTGCCAAGCTCCGCGGGGCTTAGGCAGTGCTAAAACCTGGGGGGAGGGGAAGGGCACCATCAATTAATTGTCACCTGGGTTACCACTGGGACATCCATCCATCACTCCTATTTGTGGGCCCCTTCAGGCCCAGTGGCTTAATAGCCTATGCCCTGTTTAGGGCATTCAAGTCTTTTCTGAGGCAGCCTCTGTTCCCAATTTACCTGGGACAGTCCTGCTTTATGCTTACTGCCCCAGGGTAATGATCAGTAGGGCTTCCTTTCATTATCAAATGGTCCTAGCTGGGTCAATAAATTAGGAGAGGGTGGTTACCTTCTCCTAAACCACACACAGCCATTTCTAATCTGAGCACTTCTTTCTTCCTAACATGAGCCAGCAGGCCAGAAGAGCCCCCATTTCCAGAACCTCTTTCTAATCTGGGGGTTAAGAATCAACACCCCTCCTCTACTCTTCTAAGAGGGATTGTTTGTCCCAGGGCATTTCCTTTTCCTAAGAGTTTGGACTTCTAGGCATAAAAGCCAAAAAGAGTTGCAGCTTCCTTCCAGTTTCCCCAGTCCACCATTACTCTTGCCCTAGGTTGGGGAGAAGGAAAAGAACAGAGGAAAAAGAATGGGTTTATATCAAAATCTTACCCCAGATTTAGAACCCAGTTATTTGTGCATGTGCTTAATCTCCTCTTCTGACTAAAAGCTGTTTAAGAACAAAGATTTGTCTTTTTTTTTTTAACCCATACTCCTTCCTCCCCCTTTATAAGAAATAAGGCCTTGAAAATTTACATACAACAAAAATTAAAAAACTTTTACAGTAAAATTTAGTACCTAGATTCTAGGTACCTAGATTCTACCAACATTTCACTACTCCTGTTTTAATCTATCTACTCTTTTCACCTACCTATCTTGCATGGTAGGCTCTTTAAATGCCTGAAGATATAAATGTTATCAGTCATTTGCACCTTAGTGTGAATGAGTTTCTGTTCTTTTTCCAGCTATAGATCTAGACAAGGGACGAATGTAGCTGGGTATCTAAGAGATATGATCTAGGTGGGAAAATAGACAACTCAGATAGAGTGGCAAAAACTTCATTCCGTGTTCCTCAAAAAGTTAAAAATAGAGCTACCCTACAACCCAGCAACTGCACTACTACATATTTATCCAAAGGATAAAAACATAGCGATCCAAATGGGCACACGCACCCCAATGTTTATAGCAGCAATGTCCACAACAGCCAAACTATGGAAAGAGCCCAGATGTCCACTGACAGATGAATGGATAAAGATGATGAGGTATATATATACAATGGAATATTACTCAGCCATCAAAAAAAATATGAAATCTTACCATTTGCAATGACATGGACAGAACTAGAGAGTATTATGCTAACTGAAATAAGTCAGTCAGATAAAGACAATTATTGTATGATTCCACTCATATGTGGAATTTACACTCATATGTGGAATTTAAGAAACAGAACAGAGGACCCTAGGGGAAGGAAGGGAAAAATAAAATAAGACGAAATCAGAGAGGGAGACAAACCATAAGAGACTCTAAACTCTAGGAAACAAGCTGAGGGTTGCTGGAGGGTAGGTGGGTGGGGCGATGGGGTAACTGGGTGATGGGCATCAAGGAGAGCACGTGATGTAATGAGCAGTGGGTGTTATATGCAGCTGATGAATCACTGAACTCTACTCTGAAACTAATAATACACTGTATGTTAATTGATTAAAAAACTTCATTCTGCTCACATTTATCCAACTGAATAGGGCCTCACCTCTTCACTTTCTCACAGAATATAATCCCGCACCAAGATACTAGAATCTAGTTTTCCCCTTGTTGTTCACTCCCCGTCTCTCTGCACCGTGAGCAACGGCGCCTGTGATTCAGAATTCCGCCAGGCAATTGGCCCAACTCCTAATGAACCACAGTGAATGCAAAACAGGAGCAAGACTTTTAGGGTGCCCTACTCTCAGCTGCCTGAAGAGCATAAAGGTGAAAATAAAAGATCCGCCTACCCCAAAAAGCGCTCCCACATCCTGTAATCATTCTTCAAGTCCTGAATCAAATACTTCCTAATCTCTGAAGGCTTTAGATTCTCCTATACAAATCAACTTCCCATTTCAAAATACCTCGTTTCAAACTCTTACTGACAGAACTGATGAAAAACATTAGTTTTAAAGCCAGACAGCCCATATTCCAGATTCAAACCCAGATTCACTTATGCCCCCTCGCACAAGCTACTTGATTATCCTATGCCTTCATGTGCTCATCTGTAAAATGAGGCATATGTACACATCCATATGTGCACACTTTACATCAATGATGCATATATACACATAGTAAATATCTCATTGTATTTGCCAGGAGTTACTCTAGGTGGGAGTGACGGAGCAGTGAATAAGACACACGGTTGGTTCTTGCCCGCTTCCAGGTGCATCGCAAAGAATAATCAACATTAAATAAATGATTGTAACAACCTTGACTTAACTCAGCCTGAGCTCTGACTGTGCTTTGGGGACGCGTCTAGAATGCCCACATTTGCACCCACCACTCGGGTCATGTAATTCCCCTCCCAAAGCCCGTCTCCCCCCAGGCCTGCGGGCCCCTGAGCACTCACAGTCGCGGCGGGCGGCGTGCTCCTTACCTTCAGGCCTCGCGGCCCTCCCAGGCCCTGGCGACTGTCCTTGTGGACCACAGGAGGGGCGCCGTGCTGGGGCAGGGACACGTGCAGCGCGTGGTCCCTCTCAGGGCGCGGTCAGAGCCGTGCCACGCCCCCCACCCCGCCGGCCTCAGTCTCCCCGCCAGGTGCCGGTCTGGTCCGCAGCCAGCCGCCCAGCGTGGGCTCTCGCCACACCTCTTCCCCTCTCCTCGCCGCCGCCGTTTGCTCTCAGGAATCCCAAAGACGGAAACGCCGCTAATTAAAGTCTCAGACCTAATTTTTCTCTTTGCCTTGCCCTCATTTGCTCCCGTCGGTGCATTTCCGGTCGGTCCCAGGCCTGCGAGGGGGCGCCTCCTGCCCCCCCTCACCGACCCCAGCGGAGAGCAACCCCCCCCCCCAGACGGCAGCTCCCGGGCCGGCCGTTCAGCCTCACCTCGAGGGGAAACACTCCTCATGAATTAACCCGAAGCGTCCACGGGCGGCACCTGCGCGAGGGGCCGGGAGCCGAGAGAGCAAACCCCGTGCGGCCGGCCTTGCTCTTGGCCGTGAGGCTCACGTCTCACCGCGCGCCCCGGGGCGGGTCCGAGCTCTGCACGCGCGCGCAGCCCCCACCCCCGACGGCGGAGGGAGAAAGGGAAGTCGCCCTGGAGACCCTGAGAGGTCGGTTCAGGCCTCTTCCCCTTGCTTCAGAGCGAGGGAGGCCAGTGCAGGCGGAGGCCTCGTCCCTTCCGTTCGGCCACGAGGCCCCTACGTGAGAGAAAGGCTACTCTCCCGGGTGCCTTTGATAACCTTCACCTCGGGGCCTCCGAAGCTGAAAGAGGCCTCTCCGTTTGAAGCTCTGAAAATATTTTTTAAACGAAGACGTGCCAAAAACAGTTACCAAAATATTTCAATTGTGGTTATTTTAACGATCCTTTATGATCTGCTTGTGCTAGTGTGACTACGTGTATGAGCTCATCTGGAGAGAATGCCAAAGGCCGTATGCGAGGCCCTTGATGGACATGAAGCTGGAACAAACGGGCCTTCTGCTCCTCTGCCAGCCCTGATCCTGGCTTCGTGCCTACCAACGCTCAGAAATGGGAGAGGAAGTAGCCTCAGACTGGGGCATGCGGGAGTGCAGGGGTTGGGAATTAAGCCTGTACGGGAGGCAGCGAGGTCAAAGAGAAGTCTACTGGAGAACCAGGTTCACACTTGGTCCCAGTTTGGATACTTCACCTTCCTCAGCCTCATTGCCGATCTGTAAGCTGAAGAATGTTGAAGGAGGCTATACGGAGAACAAAGATAAAAACAGACTTCTAAAGAAGAAAGATGCCATGGACGTGGGAGGCAGGAATGCATTACTAAATGCGCCCTAAAGATGTTTCCTCCCTCCCTCCCTTCCTTCCCTCCTTCCTGAGTTGGAATCGAAATGCTTTAACAGGCAGTTGGCAAAGAACATCATTCATCCCAAATAGGTAGTTTTCCCTGTGCTTGCTATTTATCAGAATCTTGGAATTCCATGCCTCATCCACATTTCCATGTAGCTTGTCTTTATGCATAAACATCAAAAAGGATGCAGCTTGTTACATAAAGGTGTTAGACTGCAGAAGCCTAACATGTGTTGTTGATTCATTACAGAGAGCTCCCCACAGCTTAAAGTCAATCAAATTAACTAGGCGGTACAAGTCAAAAATAGTTTTGAAATGTCATTAATAATTATATCTGTAACAAAATCATTATTTTTAGATTTCTGGGCAATGTATTTCTGAATTCTTGTCATTGCTCGTGCTCCCCACACTTGCTACTAGGAAAGAGAAAAAACATTCTCTCTCAGTCTGTCCACACCCTCTCCTGCACGCACTGCCCGGTGACTCACGGGCAGAGGAAACCATCATGATTGCATTGTTTAGCTCCCTAAGCTTCAGCTGTGTGAACTGCCTGTCACTTAACCTGCCTGGATGAATGAGCTCATTAACGAGCCGCTGCAGAGGCCTTCTCAATTGGCTACCCTCCCAGACCCTAGTTGTCTTTCTCCATCCTACGGCCTGTCACTGCCACGGTCAACAAGCCTTCCAAGTCTAGCCAAGCAAGTCCTCACACCCCTCTCATTGTGTACCCTTCCCCCTCCTAGAGAACTTAGGGCAGTTGGAAGCAGTCATCCCAAGCATCCTGCTGAAACTGCACTTTTCACAAAGGCCACCCTTTCTCCAGGACACCACCAACCCCCACCCCCCCTCACCCCGCTGGGTTCCTAGGGAAGGAGGATGGACCTAGTCAGCAATTCTGACTCCTTGCTTTGCCAATGGGCTGCTTCCCCCTCTCTGGTCAGCCCATGCTTGGTAGGAAACCCTGAATTCTTTCATTGTTCCCCCTTACTGTGAAACTGGACAGCCCAGATGGGGGGACAGCCCTCTCTGGGATCTAACTGAGAGGGCTCTGTGGAGTGTGGGGGGAGATGGGTGCCTTGGGGTTTTCCCTTTCCTTTAGGACAGGAATTCCCTTGTCCATATGTCTATCCTGTGGTGAGCATCCATCCATCTTGAAGTCTCTAGGGCAGCCATCCTGGGATTTGCTTTCAAGATTTTACAGATTTAATTACTAGGATCCTGGCTTTTTGTGCCTTGGTTTCTCCTTTCTAAGAAAGGTGAAGACATTTGGATTAAATAAAAGCTAAGTTCAGATTTCCTTTTGTGGACCCCAAGAGCATGGTGCACCTCCCCTTTCTCACACACCCAGTCTCAGTACATTGGCCCCATCCGTCTCCTGTTTTTTCCTTCTTGCTGCCTCTCCAACCAAATACCCCCTGCCACCAATGGCTTCTTCGTCTTTTTTCCTTTTTTGCCGCTCTTGGACCCAGTTGTAAACTTGGCATTATTTCCGTCAGCTTCAGACAGGAGCCATTCGTGAAGGAAACCTGGGACAACACTGAAGACCTCAACTTTTTCTGAATCCTCACCTCCACCTGTCTTTCAGTGACCAAGAGCATCCCAGACCACTTCCATTTGCTGAGGTTCCCAGAATACTTAAAAAAAAAAAAAACTTTTTTTTTTAATTTTTAACAACACAGGGCTTGAACTCACGACCCTGAGATCAAGACCTGAGCTGAGATCAAGAGTCAGATGCTTAACAGACTGAGCCACCCAGGTGCCCCCAGAATATATTTTTTTAAAAAATTGATAAAGGTAGGGGCATCTGGGTGGCTCAGCCCTTTAGCGTCTGCCTTCGGCTCAGGTCATGATCCCGGGGTGCCGGGATCGAGCCCCACATGGGGCTCCCTGCTCGGCGGGAAGCCTGCTTCTCCCTCTCTCACTCCTCCTGCTTGTGTTCCCTCTCTCGCTGTGTCTCTCTCTGTCAAATAAATAAAACCTTTTTAAAAAAAATTGATAAATGTCAATAAAGTCACAAAAATTGTGGAATATTCTAAATGTTTACATTAAAACAATTGATCCCTGAGATACACTCACAAAACATTATAGTTGGACTGTTTCTGAAAGATATCTAAAGTCTAAATACAGGTGCATTGTGAATTTGGGGGCTCCAGTCAAAACCTTTATCTATTTCCCTTCAAAGAAATGTCTGCCAGTTCTTCTTCTTATCTAGCTTTCAACCAGCTACTGATAAGTCTGAGCAGCAAAGGCAGCATGTTTGATTCCCCTCTGCCCCCAAGCTGTCAGCCCCACCCCCAGTCGCAGGGCAGTCCTAGTCCCCAGTAGTGTGGAAGACTCTTGATTCCTGCCGCTAGGTGTTCACTGATGACCAGATGGTAGCTGTTAATGTCATTCTTTTTAAAGCGTGACTGGCTTTGCAACAGCACACACAAGGGTATTTTTAAACTAAGCTAATTGTTTTTTTAGCTCTCTTTTTGAATCAGTAAAAGTGTTTTAGAATTGGCATCATTTGAAAGAAGAACAGCAGAATGTTGGTAACTATTGGAGCTGGGAGATAGGTCCTCAAGCGATCAGTATGCTGGTCTCTCTACTTCTGTGTGTATTTGAATTTTCTATAATAAAATAGAATAAAAACAAGTAAATATTCTTGAATCTATATTTGCTCTAAATACTAGCATTTAGAATAAAATATTCTGAATTTCCACTTATAAGTTGAGAAAACAACCTCTTACCTCTTCCTTTTTTCTGCTTTTTAACAATTGTCTTGCTTTGTGGCTGTGTGTGGGTTCTTTTTTAGTACAACCTGAGATATAAAACCTAGTTTATTATTAAATTATGACTTTTACATTAGAAGCATTTGACTTTATTGAAAAACATTTATTAAGACTTACTGAGGTACAAACTTCCAGTTATAAAATAAGTGAATCATCAGAATGTAAATGTACAACATGATCACTATAGTTAATAGTACTGTGTTGCATATTTGAGGGGCGCCTGGGTGCCTCAGTTGTTAAGCGCCTGCCCTCGGCTCAGATCATGATCGCAGGGTCCTGGGATCCAGCCCCGCACTGGGTTTCCTGCTCAGTGGGGAGCCTGCTTCTTCCTCTCCCGCTCCCCCTGCTTGTATGCTCACAGCTCCTCTCTCTGTGTGTGTCAAATAAATAAATAAATAAAATCTTAAAAAAAAATACTGTGTTGCATATTTGAAAGTTGCTAAGAGAAGATCTTAGAAGTCCTTATAAGAAAAAATTTTGTAATTATATGGCTATGGATATTAACTAGACTTATTGTGATCATTTTGCAATACATACAATATTGAATCATTGTCATACCCCTGAAACTAATGTTATATGTCAATTATACCTAAAAAGTAAAAGACAAACAAAAAGACTTACTAAATGCCCTACTGAGGATGCAGAAAGGGATATGTGAGAAGAAAAAAATAAACAGACTTACTGGTAAGCATGGAGTAGAGGTATCTGTGAAGTCCCAAGGAAAGTTCAAAAGAAGCGGCACCCAGTCTGTCAAGGAGCAATAGGAAAGGTTTCTCAGAGAAGCTAGCTTTTAAACTGGAACTTGAAGGATACAAGGAGTTTCACCAGACTGGGCAAGGGGGAGAAGTGCAAGTGCGGTTATTCCAAGAAGGAATTGTGTGAGTTCAGGTGCCAAGGTAAGGGGCCAGCACATTCCAAGTATGGCAAACACCTCTGTGTGAATCTGCAGTGTGTGCTTTCGTGCAGGGGGTGACAGGGGCAGTAGAGAGGACCTGCCAAGATGAAGTTAGGTAGGGAGGCAAAGGCCAAATTCTGAGGAACTTCGGAAACTATGCTAAGAAGTCCAAGCTTTAGTAAGTCTAGGATATGGCTCAGGACTCTGCATTTTAACGTACCTTACATAATTTTGATGTAGGTGGTCCAGAGATCTCGATGTGAGAAATACTACTCAGAGGATGCCCGACATGTGCTTCAGAGGCAAATAGACCTGAGTTCTGGTTTTATTCTGCCTTGTGCTGGCTGTGTGATTTGTGGCAGGCTACCCATGTCCAAATCTCAATTTTCTCACCTATAAAATGGGAATAATAAAGATACCTGCCTCCTAAGGTTATTGTAAGGATTAAATGAGCTACTTAGCACAGTGCCTGGAACATTAGAAGGGCTCAAAATATATTTGTTGCTATTGTTATTTTGCTTTAAAAGTTAACCCTGGCAGACCTGTGGTAGACAAATGGAATTTGGAGAAAGTAACAGAAGATGTAGATTTATAAAATGTCAGGCACAGTATTATATGTGAAGTACCAAAGACACATAAAGCTTGAAACTAACCCTCACACATAAAGTGGGCTAATAAGAGTTATTAGGTCCACTAAGTATGGTTGTGCAGGTTGTGCACTGCACCATAACACTACATCTAAAAAGGGACCATTCAGATTTTAGACATCATAGCTTTGCATATTTATTATAATAATTTTTTGGAGATGACAGCCAAGTGTCTTCTTTTAATAAAATGAGTATAATACAACAATTTTTCAACAGACAAAAATAAAGTGTCTTGAGGAAGGAAGTGGCAGATTGTTATATTAATAGCTCCAAGGAATCATGTTTTCTGGTATCCACACCCTTGTGTAGTCCACTGTCATATTAACTCTGAGCTTGGTTTTAGCCATTGGGACATCAGCAAATATGACACAAGCAGAGCTTGCAGAATTTCCAATTAAAGCCAGCAACTCTGTGATTTTCTAGAACTTTCCTTCATCATCAAAAGATGGCAGTTTCAAGAGCGCCTGGGTGGATCAGTCAGTTGGATGTCTGCCTTCAGCTCAGGTCATGATCCCAGGGTCCTGAGATGGAGTCCCCCCTCAGGGTCCCTGCTAAACAGGGAGTCTGCTTTTCCCTCTGCCCCTTCCCCGATTGTGCGCATGTGCGTGCGCTCTCTCTCTTGCAAAAATAAATAATAAGTAAATAAATCTTAAAAGAAAAAAAAGATGGCAGCTGCTGACCCAAAATAGTTATAGGCACCCCATCTTCATTCAGAGGAGGAAGGAAAAAAGAGATGGAGGCAATGTCAACCAAAACTTCTTTTCTTAGAAAAGTAAACATTTTTTCAGCAACATTTGAAGAGACTTTATTTATATCTTTGACCAGATCTGTGTCACATGGCCATTCCGAGCTGCAAGGGAGTCTAGAAAGTGGGAGAGAGAGAAGCAGCCTTCCCACCGAGCAGGGAGCCCGATGCGGGGCTCGATCCCAGCACCCTGGGATCATGACCTGAGCCAAAGGCAGACGCTTAACGACTGAGTCATCCAGGCGCCCCTGTCATAGAATTTTTAATCATGGATCCCACATGCAGCCATTCTCCTATGAGTACCACAAGGTCATACAACATGGAGACATAAGATACTAACCATTTTTCAAGTAAGATACATGAAAACTTTTTAGAACTAGTTAATGATCTTTGAGGCCAGGCTGAATTCATTTCTATCGAACATTCATAATAATGCCTCTACAGAGAAATCAGAAAATAAATCAAAAGTGCTCCTGGTTAGGGAAAAAAGAAAAGTCTAAATTATCCATCACCAACTCTTAAGTCAGTGACTGTCAAAGCTTATGACTGAGACTCATTAATAAGAATTTTATTTTACATCATAATCCAGGATACACAATGCACAAATATGTATTTCATAAAAATACCCATCCTTATTTTATGGTATACTCTAATATTTCTATTATATTTAAATTCTTCTTTTAAAAAATTGGTTATGGGGGCGCCTGGGTGGCTCAGTCGGTTAAGGATCTGCCTTCAGCTCCCTGGGATAGAGCCCCGCATCAGGCTCCGTCCTCAGTGGGGAGTCTGCTTTTTCCTCTCCCTCTGCCCCTCTCCCTGCTTGGGCTTTTTTTTTCTCTCTCTCTCTCTGTGAAATAAATAAATAAAATCTTAAAAAAAAATTGGTTATGACCCACTAAACTAATTTCACCACCCGCTGATTGGCCATGACCTGTAATTTGAAAAGCACTATCATAAGCCGAGGCCAGGAACAACATTTTTCTAGCCACAGGGAGTAGCAGATGCAAAGGCCTTGAGTGTGGAGTTCTCAGGACCTAAGAAGGCCAGCAAGGTTACAGCCCATTGGATGGGATGAGGTGGGAAACATCAGCAGGGGTCTGTCATGAAGTCTGCAGGCCGTAGCCGGAAGTTTGGGATTTATTTTTATTCTAATAGGAGTTCTCGATGGGTTTAAGCAGGGGAGTGACATGATATGATCTATTTTCTAAAATAGTTTCTCCTGACCTCAAGCACAGTCCAAGGATGATTCCAGAATGACCTAATTTTCTCTAAATTTAATACAAGTCTGGAATGACTTTAAGACCTTCCTTTGAGGATACTCTTACTCTCCCCACATTCGTTTAGTTAAATTCATTTCCTGGTTCCTTTCCTTACACACGGGCTCCTGACCTCTGCTGAGCTCCTCTGGAGACCAGTCTTACAGAAATTCTGAAGTTTTAAAATTCTCCTTCTATCCAGTTCAGTATCTTTATTGTCTTTTTGTCACTAAATATCCACATATTTGCTGGCCACACCATCCTGGAGTCATGCATACCCAGAGATATTTTTTTTTTCTGATTTGCAATGTTGACATTTGGAAGGAAATCTCTAAGTTTTGGCAATGGGCTCCTTGCAGCTTGAACGCACGTCTTCTCTCCCAGTGAGGGTCTCCGTGTCTGCTGGGATATCTGTTGCGCCTGCTGCGTCTTAAAGTGGTTTAAGTTTTGGCTCACACAGACTGAAAAGGAAGCTGGGAGGGGGGGTGCATCATGGGAGGCGAGCAGATTTCCCAGGGCCTGGGCCTCCTTCCTGGCTCATCCCCAGGAGATGAGTTCCAGCTGCTTTTCTTTTCTTAATCTTCCTCCTCTCCCCAGCCCCCTTTCCGGCGGGGCCCCCAATCCCTCCCTCCTCTGGCTAACCCCCAAGCCATACAACATTTCGGTTGGAAAACATCACTGTCAAAAGGGAGGAGGCCAGGGACTGGGAGGCTGAAAGCAGAGCGGGGAGCCTCTCCTCAGAGCTGTTCCGTGGATCTGTCAGCTCTTGTCTAGGTAAAGACAGGAGGTGCAGCAAACCGTCAAATGTGTTTTTCTTCGGCCAGTTAGCCCCGTTACCTCTCACTTGCCCCCACCTCCCTACCCCACACCCAGGATTTGTCCCCAGCTTGTGGAGAGCATCCGACCAGATTTCTTTTATTTACTTGTGGTTTCCAAAATAGACACTTGCAAGGCCTAAGGGTAAAGATGCTTTTAGGAAAGGGATAGAGGAGGGAGAGGGGGAAGAGGGAAGGAAGAAGTCACTTTGAAAAGCGGAGAGCTAGTGAGTCAGTAAATTGTAGTGGTTAAGGGCAGAGCCCCCAGATTCACATCAAACATGGGTTACAGCCCTGTCTCTGCCACTTAGTCCTGTGGGCATTAAAGTTGGCTATTTTAACCTCTTTGAGCTTCTATGTCCTCACCTATAAAATGGACATATTTGTACTCAGCTGTCAAGGCTGAGAATTATATGGGATTCTCAACACAATTATTAACTGCTCTGGTAAGTGCTTGTTAAATGGAGTTTTATTATAATTAATATTATTCATGTAAGAGAGCATTGGAATAGGAGTTGGCAGTTTCCTTGAAAAAAAAAATAGAGTAGCTGCTGAGGAGCTTCAGAAACACGAGCTCTAAGTTCAATACTATATATATTTTTAAAAATCAGATTTGGTCATTTCCCATAGGCTCTCATGTCTCTTACCAGCCACAGTCTTTACATGTGTGTGAGCTATGAAAGATGAGTAGATGTTTGTCCCCATTTCACAGATGAAGAAATTGAGGCCCACGGTGATAATGAGGGTGATAATAAGATAATGAACATAAACGCACTCGGTCTACTGCAACATAGCCCACAAAAACAAGATTGTATCTGGGTTTTTGTTGTCACACAAACTGATAAGCGATGGGACAGTGCCCCAAACTTGAGTGTTCCAAGTCTTTCTTCAGTGTTTTCTGCACTGGATCTCAAAAGCAGAAAAACTCAAAAGAAGGCTAGCAGGTGGAGAAAGACAATCCCAAGCTCAGGCCGAAGGAGGAAGGTATGAGGTTGCTGGTGATGTGGTTGAATCCACAAGCCAGGGAGGACAGAGGAAGGGGAAGGCTAGACAGGCTGAAGCCAGTTTGGCATTCCCAGAAGTAATGTCTGAAGATTACAGCCCTAGTGAGAGTAGGTATAAAATGGGAATTCAACATAAATAATCCAAAAATGGAGCAAATTAAATAATGGAAATACCTCCCCAGTGAAAGTGCTTTTGAAGGGAAGTCAAGCTCAGAAACAGAGAAAGCAATGAGACAGTATTAGGAGTGCATTTTAAAAACCAAGACCTACAGGGTCTTGTTTTATCCTTGCAAGCACTGGGAATGATGGCTTGGATTTCACACAGGAAGAACACATAACTGGTTCTGGATCCCAATCAGTGACTTCACTAATAAGAACCAAGAGAAGCAAACTGAATGTGGGTTACTGGCTAAAAATAAACATAAATCAGAAACCAAACTTGCACAAAATTATGCAAGCTGTACATCTGGTCCTATATTTTCTTTGGAAGGTTTCTGAACACCACTTTTCTTTTTCCTTCTTTTTTTTTTTTCCAGTCTCAATCTGCTCTCCTAGTGTATCCTTCTGAGTCTTCACTGTATAAAATAAAACTGATATTTCCATTAGGCTAGCTGGGTACTCGGGTATAAGGACCTTCAACTCCTCATATCCCAAAATGGAAAATAGAACTCATCATTCTCCCAATTTTTGTCCCTCCTTATATTCCACATCTTAGGAGTGGCACTGCTCCCATCCACCGAGTCACCCAGACCGGAAATCTGGGTGTCCTCTGTGGGTGCTTTTCCCTCATGCTAACTAAGCTGTATCAAACCTTCTCCAGTCCCTATGCTTCTCTCCATCTCTTCTTGCCCCCTTCATTCAGGTCCCCATTGTTGCAGGATTTCTTCTTCGGTGCCCATGGTTCTTCTCATGCTGCTTCAGAGAATGAAGAGGCAGACCAGACGAAGAGTGGTGGGCAGCAAAGCAAAGTTTATTGAGCGATAGCACAAAGTGATAGGACGAAGATCCTGAAGAGGGAGGGGACCCGAGAGGGTTGCCCTGGAGTTTCTAAGTGCAGAGGTTTTTAGGGCTGGTCTGCAGGCTGGTTTAATCTGATTAACCCTCCCTGCGCCTGCCATCCAATCAGGTTTTTGTTATCTACCTGTCACGTGGGAAAGGGTGGAGGGCTCCTTCCAGGGTGGTGTAAAATCATTTTAAGGGTGGTTTCCTCTTAGGGAGGGGGCTTGTCCCTGCCGGCCTTCCTTCCAACTATCCTTCATCACCGTCCTCAATCGCACCCCCCCCCGCCCCCCGATAGCTAAGACAGCTATACAGGCTTCAAACCTCCGCTGCTATGCCCCAACTGCCTACACTTTGCCCCTGTCCAGGACTCCACCTCACCCTGCAGTAACAAGCTATTCTGCCAGCAGCCTCCTGGCCCCCTGATGTTCCTCCACAGACCCACGCTGAGGGCCAAGAGAAGGGAAGGCTTTGAGACCCACCAAGGAAAAGGAGCTGAGGAGATAGGTCATAGCAGTGACCTGATAGATGACCAGGAGAAGTTGCCCAGGCCATGTGGCTCTACTCTGCAGCCTCTTAGCACTTACAGCCTTTTTGAATGGGTGGAGTTATGTGACTTTAATACATTCACATACTTGAGCAACCATCACCACCAACTATCTCCAGAACTTTTCCATTTTCCCAAACTGGAAACTCTGTGCCCATTAAACACTAATTCCCCACTCTCCCTTCTCCCAACCCCTAGCAACCACTATTCTATTCTCTGTCTCTATGAATTTGACTATTCTAGGTAGCTCATCTAAGTGGAACCCACACATTATTTCTCCTTTGGTATCTGGCTTATTTCACTTAGAATAATGCCTTCAAGATTCATCCATGTGTCAGAATTTCATTCCTTTTTAAGGCTGAAGAATATTCCATTGTATGTATACACCACGTTTTGTTTATCTACTCATCCATCAATGGACACTTGGGTGGTTCCACTCTCTGGCTATTGTGAATAATGCTGCTGTAAACATGGGACATGGTTCAAGTCCATGCTTTCAATTGTTTTGGATATATAACTCAGAAGTACAATTGCTGAATCATATGGTGTCTTTAAATTGTCTTTTAATTTCTTATCTCTCCAGTAAGACCGTGAACTCTTAAGAGAAAGACTGAGTCTTGACACAAATACTTGTTGAGTAATTACTGATCATTAACTCGAGCCAAAAAGATTTTGTAAGAGATAAAGTTACAAAGATAAAGGATTGGGAGGGGAGGAGTGGTGGGGGGGCCTTCAAATGGTTCAGATCCTGGCTAAATTTACAAAGCTTTGATTAAAATCTTCAACAGAGGAGAGGGTGGGAGGAAGCCTCCTAGGGAGGTTTTATCACTAGCAGTTAAGCTCACAGACCCTGGATGGAGCCAGACAACCTGGATCCATAGCCTAGCTCTGTTATTTCCTCGCTTGGAGAGCTTTGGCACCTTACTTAACATTTCTCTGTAAAATGGGGACAGTCCTGATTAGTTCATAGGGTGTCCTGAGGTTCCAACACACAAAACGCTTAGAATAGTGCCTGGCGCGTAGTATGCTCTCAATAAATTCTGGCATTATTAACAAAATCAGAATTGGATTAGAACATGGGTGAAGTTTGGAATATCTCAGGAAAGTGCTCATTTCACTAGCAGTTATACTTTCACAGCCCATTTGGTTGGGAAAGTAGTTAACATTTGTTTCAAGTACGTATTTTGTGTTGGGCCTGATTATTATTATGTGTTATTATTATAGATTATTAACATTTAGGGGTATGAAAAATGAGGTGCAGGGATGTGTAATCACTTGGCCAATTTTACATGTTTACCAAGGGCCTGAGCCTAGTTTTTTAAATCTGATCTCAAAGGAAAGTGGTCAAGAGGTGCAGCAGAGGGAGGAAATACTCCTGTTGCATTCAGAAGAGATCCTAGGGTGAGAGTGGGGGCCTTCAAGGGGGTGGGGGAAAGCCCTGTGAACCATTCTTATGGGGGGAAAGAGAGCTGCTAACTCCCAGGACAGCACTTTACACAGGCCTATTGCCAGGCAGAACGTGCCTGCTATCAGGGAAATGCAAATCAAAACCACACTGAGATACCACCTCACACCAGTTAGAATGGCAAAAATTGACAAGACAAGAAACAACAAATGTTGGAAAGGTTGTGGAGAAAGGGGAACCTCTTACACTGTTGGTGGGAATACAAGTTGGAATAGCCACTTTGGAAACCAGTGTGGAGGTTCCTCAAAAAGTTAAAAATAGAGCTACCCTATGACCCAGCAATTGCCCTACTAGGTATGTAGCCCAAAGATACAGATGTAGTGAAAAGAAGGGCCACATGAACCCCAATGTTCATAGCAGCAATGTCCACAATAGCCAAACTCTGGAAAGAGCTGAGATGCCTCTCAACAGATGAATGGATAAAGAAGATGCAGTCCATATATACAATGGAATAGTACTCAGCCATCAGAAAGGATGAATACCCAACTTTTACATCAACATGGATGGGACTGGAGGAGATTATGCTAAGTGAAAAAAGTCAAGCAGAGAAAGTCAATTATCATATGGTTTCACTTATTTGTGGAACATAAGGAATAGCATGGAGGACATTAGGAGAAGGAAGGGAAAAACGAAGGGGGGGAAATCAGAGGGGGAGATGAACCATGAAAGACTATGGACTCCGAGAAACAAACTGAGGGTTTTAGAGGGGAGAGGGGTGGGGGATGGGTTAGCCCGGTGATGGGTATTAAGGGGGGCACGAATTGCATGGAGCACTGGGTGTTACATGCAAACAATGGATCATGGAACACTTCATCTAAAAGTAATGATGTACTGTATGGTGACTAACATAACATAATAAAAAAATTTATTAAAAAATAAAAAAAGAACTTGGCTGGGATACGCTGACTAGCCGACTAGCCGACTAGCTCCCCATCCCCCATCCACACCTAGCCTAACATTCAGAGGCAGGCATTGGGACCTTCTGCTTTTATGGCAGAGATGGCTACTTGCTATCCCTGTCTTCATGCTTCCTTTCCTTCTTGGTAATCCAACTGCGGTTGTTTATCTGGGCACAAGAGCACCTAGAGTCAAGATGACCTTTCCCGGACTCCTTCAGAGCCCAGTGTCACCATGGTAATGTTCCAGTCAATGAAGTATTAGTCAAAGAGTTTTTTTGTCAACTTCGAGAAATGTAAAAGCAAGTGGTTTGAGCTTTTTGCCTCCTTGTCCCTCCAGATAGCAGCTGGAACCCCAGCCACCTCTCTTGGAAACTAGAGCAGAAAAGAACCTCCACCATGGAGCTGTTCTTGCCCTGGAGCATCTTCATCTGGAGCTGTTTTATGTGGGAATGAAATGAACTTTATCTTGCTTAACCTACTATTCGTTTCGATTTTCTGTCACATATTCTGTTAACCGAGTCAACGCTCAGGCCTTCTGTTTAGCAGAACCTGCTTCTGGTAGTGTATACTTAGGCCTTCCTGTGCCCTGGCCTAGGTTTAAGAGACTGATGTCCTGAAACTGCAGTCCCACCCTTCCTCTACCACCCAGACAGAGAGCACAGACTCAGTTTCCAAAAATACTTCTTAGCCTTCTGTATCTTTCAGCATCTTCTTGTAAACAAAGATTGGTAGCCACGGGACCAACAGCTTTATCAGTCTGTCAAGTTAGCGGAAACATAAAACATTGTTTCCCATGTCTATTAGAAAAGAAACCAAATATGAAAACCCAATCATTCTAGCTCTGTTGATAGAATAGTGATAGAAGATGCTATTCATAAAACTGAAAAAAAATATTAATAAAGGAGTATAATTCTTTTAGCTTTATTCTATACCTGATTTTCCCCTTGGAAAATAAATGTAATTTGTTTGAGGAACCAACTATGATACCCAACCCTGTAACCATTTGTTTGTGCATTTATTCATAATTCATTTCGAATGTAGCCATTCATTCTTTCATTCAAAAATACTTGTTAGTATACCAAAGTGAAAAGTTAAAAAAAAAAAAAGCAACTAAAAACTAAAGTAGAACTCCTTCACCTGTCCAGCTAGGTACTTAAGGAACAGAAATGCAGAAATCTCACCCCTGACAGTCCAGAGAATGAACATGTTAGTTGAGAAGAGAAAAAATAATGCCCAGGAAGGAATTAGAGCTTATGCTCCAAACTGGGCTGATACTTTCCTGCTAAGAGCTGGTCCAGTGGGTGGCTCCATTGTTAAGCATCTGCCTTGGCTCAGGTCATGCTCCCGAGGTCCTGGGATAGAGCCCTGCATCATCGGGCTCCCTGCTCAGCGGGAAGCCTGCTTCTTCCTCTCCTTGTGTTCCCTCTCTCTCTCTCTCTGTCAAATAAATAAATAATAAATAAAATCTTTAAAAAAAACAAACAAATATGGGGCACATTTTACATACATGAATATGAAGGCGCCATTAAAATAAACAAAATGGCTGCCTCTGGGGAGAAAGAAGGAGGGCCAAGGGATGGGGCTAGAGGAACAAGCCTCCACAAACTCACTCCAAAATGCCTATCTTGCTGAAAATTTTTGGCCATTTTAATGTCTCACGCTTCCAATGTCTCCCTTCCTGGAAGCCCACTCCACCTCCTCCAGCTAGAGGGTAAGGCACTAGGTGCCTTGGACCCTAAAGCATAAAATCAGGTGTGTCAGACGAAGGCTGGCTAAATGATTTCTAAAATCCCACAAGGTTGAATCATCTAAAATTCACAAGAATGGCTATTGTTTATTTGAGCCCTTATTAATATGTCAGATATTTTACCCTCATTATCTCATTTGATTCTTGTAACTGTAAGAGACACATACTTTTATTACATTCATTTTACAGATAAAAAAATAGAGACATGGAGAATTCAATATCATGATCATGAGGTCACAGAAATGGCAGGACCCAGGACTATCAGACTATAAGGCCTGTATTCTTTTTTTTTTTTTTTAAAGATTTTTATTTATTTATTTGAGAGAGAGCATGAGCAAGAGAGAGAGTAGGAGTGGAGGGTGGGGGGGGGGCGGAGCAGGAGAGGGAGAAGCAGGCTCCCCGCTGAGCAGGGATCCCGATGTGGGGCTCGATCCCAGGACACTGGGATCATGACCTGAGCCGAAGGCAGAGGCTTAACCGACTGAGCCACCCAGGTGCCCCGAAAGCCTGTATCCTCAATGCCTGTGTGTTAAGGACAGGTGCCACCTTCTGAATAGCTTCTTCTACCTCTCTGTCTCACCGCATTGGTAGCCCCTATACCACCTTACCCATTCTCCTTGTTGTATAACCATTTATACAAATGTCTTTCCAAAATATGAGTTCCTTGGAAGAGGGAATATGTCCTGATCATTTTTGTAGCACTGCTTAGAACACAGGACCTGGCATACAGTAGGTGCCTAAATGTTTGGTTAAGTAACTGCATCAGTCACCAAAAACTTAACAATCACAGGCACGCTGCATGCTCACCAAGTGTGCATGAAGATTTTGCACCTTTCTCCTGCTCTGCCATGTTACTATTAATGAATGTCTCTGAATATAACATATTCTTCATATTTACTGAGCACTTCCTAAAAGCCAAGTGCTATGCGAGGTCCTTTATTTTATTTTATTTTTTAAAGATTTTATTTATTTATTTGACAGAGAGAGACACAGTGAGAGAGGGAACACAAGCAGGGGGAGTGGGAGAGGGAGAAGCAGGCTTCCCACTGAGCAGGGAGCCCGATGCAGGGCTCGATCCCAGGACCTTGGGATCATGACCTGAGCTGAAGGCAGTTGCTTAACAAGTGAGCCACCCAGGCATCCCTATGCGAGGTCCTTTAAAGCACACAAAGATAATTAAGAGACAGTTGCTATCTTTCTGGAGCCTACAGTTTACAAGACAAGATAGACACATAAACAAATGAGTTGGCTGCAAAGCTGATTGCCATAGGAGGAAAAGCAGAAACATAAATAAAACATTTTGTTGAAGTTGATGCCATTGATCAGAAGAGGCATCGTTATTTTAAGTATTACTAAAAAAGAAAAGTTTGCTGCTAATTAACCTATGCACACCATTGCTTTGAAGATGCATTCTTATTACAGAGATGTTACAATGCTTTTAAAATGTGTCTCTGGAATGAAGTACTACTGATATGAGTAACAACATGGATGAACCTTGAAAACACTATTTTGTGTGAAAGAAGCCAGTCACAAAAGACCACATCTAGTGTGATTTCATTTATATGGAATGTCCTGAATAACCAAATCTATAGAGATAGAAAGTAGATTAGTGGTTTGTTAGGGCTGGACAAGATTGGGGGTAAGGAGCAGATTGATGGCTAAAGAGTATGGAACTGGGTTGTGGGATGATGAAAATATTCTGGAATTGATTGTGGGATGGTTGTACAACTCTGTGACTATGCTAAAAGCCATTGAATTGAACCTTTTAAATGGATGAATTTGAATGGTATGTGAATTATATCCCAATACAGCTGTATCAATTTGGCTATGTCTCCAAATAGCAGGTTGGGAGGGCAGAGGCTGGTGTGGGCAGAGTAAATCAGATGGGGAGAGATCTAGGGAAGGGCATTGACACCTAGAATATGGGTGGGAATCCCACCATGCAGAAATAGAAAACGGGCTGGGAGGAGGTGATCCAGGCAGAGGTAACAGCTTAAGCAAAGTCCAGGAGGCCAGGGGACTGGACAAAGTGCAAGGAGAAGCTGAAAGAAAGGAACGGTGATTGGAGGAAAGGCTCAAAGGCAAGCTAGCCCACATGGAGGAGGGCACTGAATGCCCAGACTATGGGCTGTGGCTTTTCAAGATGTAAAAAGAAGCCTTGAAGTTTTCCCCAACTGTCAATCTTTAAAATTTTGGCAACTCTATACACAAAAAGAATGCATTATGAAGGCTTTTCTTCCAGCCACCGGGCACCATTATTGACTTGACAGGCAGTAAAATCCCCTTTGGAACTTGGAGCCAGATGCCAAAAAGGTTCAAAAGGCAAAGGGCAGCGCCACCGGAAGCACAGTGTTTAAACAGATGCTGGGAAGAACCAGGGTTTCTGGCAGGGAGCCACGAAATTCCAAAGGTCATGCATGGCAGCAGAGCCAGGAAGCTGAAAGCAAAGAGTCATCACCATGCTAGGAGTCACAGAAGGAATTACACTCACACTTCTCTCCCAAAGGCATTGAAAATTGAGAACAAACTGAAATGGGGAGGAGGAAGTGTGCAGAGTTAGGGGAAGAACACAATTGGTGTCCCGAGGGTGACGGGAGCCAACTAATTGAAGAATGAGCTCCTGGACTCAAAGATGGTCTTTTGTAAGCCGTGCCTGAGTGTGCCTGCCTGAAGTGGCGTGAGCCTGAGGCCCCAGGGGACACCGGGGTACAAAGGAGACAGAGACCAGGACTGGACAGGCATGCTCATCGGCGACTCCCGGGAGCGCTGCAGGTAGGGTGCAGCCCCTGTGCGCCTCCTGATCCTGACCTTGGCAAGGGGACTCCAGGCAGCTCTGCTAATTGAGTCTGGCTCCGCAGAGGGAGGTGGAGGACTGCAGGATGCACAGCAGCCTGGATCCCACAACCTGGGTGTCCTGGGTCCTCAGGCAAGAGGCATTTGCACTAACAAGCAGAGAAGAAAAGGCTCACCTGGGTCTGTCTGCCCTTCGGCTCATCTCTTCCATTTCCAGTAGAGCTTTTGCAAGTTTTAAGTGAGCTGATTATTCAATTTAAAGAATATACGCAGCACAGTCCACTCTTAGCCTTCTCAAAAATGCCAACATAGTTCCCAAGGTATGCAGAGGACCATGATCTCAGAAAAGCTGCTGTAGAGGACCGCCAACATGCCCAGGCTTTCTTCCTCAGAGGAAACAGCCTTTAATTTAGAATAATAGTGCTCAGGCTACGCCATGCAGAGTGCAGTGGCAAGCAAAAAAAAAAAGCTATTGGCAATGTTTGCTAAATGGAAGTGTTTATTTACCTGCATGTAAACCCACCCACTACTACAAAGGATCAGAGGCCGCAGATTGCATTTTGTGCCTGTTAGTACTCACCGCCCTTGGAGATTAAGTGCCGACAGACGTCACGCAGTCTGGGTTTTCCCAAACAAAATCTGAAACCCTCTCTTCTTGGTCTGTACCCATGTACCCATAAAGAGCAGTCACAGGAAGAACTCCTCAGCTAATCCTGTGGATCTGATAAGGCTCTCGCTTGCTTCCTTAAGGTCAAGAGAGGCCCGTACCCTGCCCCCTTTCTGGATCCCAGGTCCGCCTTGCTCTTCTCAGCCCCGAGGTGGTGACACCTGGGTGCTGGTTCCAGGTGGAGCCATAAAGGTAGGGCAGGGCTGAGGAATCTTAGTCTGGAAGGGCTATGAGGTTATTACTGTAATGTGACTGGAAGTGGGCATTCCTGTCAAAATGGTAGGCGGGACTGAATGTAGGCCTCAAGGCCATCCCACAGTCCCCTTGGGCTCAGCCCCAGACAAAAAGCCTAAGGACCTAATCCCTCTGAGATTCTGATTCTGTCGGGTCTGGGACCAGGGCAGAAACCTGCATGTTTAAAAAGCTTCCCAGACCACACTTTCAGAAACACTGAAATAGAAGGTTTGGGACATCTTCACAATGCCTGGAACTCACCCACCTTTATCCTCTGCAGAGGGCGTTCTTCCGGGATAAGCTGCCCAAACCTACCATGTACCCGCTGTTCAAGCTGCGGTCACATGGACCTTTACTGCATCATTTACACCCAGTCTGAAGCATCTGATGGACACAAAAGATATACCCACTCTGCTCCTTCCAGTGTATAGTACTCCCCCAACCCAGGCAGTGTCAGTCCCTCTGTGTTCATTTATCAAAATCCTACCTATCCTTCAGGCCTTAAGGGCTACCTCTTCCATGAAGCTTTCCTTTATCTTTTGAAACCATAGTAATCTTCTTTCCTTTAAACTTGCATTTGCCCCCTCTACTGTTGTTATAGGATGCTTACCTTGTTTGCTTGTTTGTTGTGGTCATTTGTGCGCATTCTCCTTGCTAGACTGAGGTCCTAGATGGCAGGATGTCCTCCATTCTACCTACTTTTTGGACATACATGGCACAAAGGAAAATAACCCCCTTAGAAATTGGAGATAATGGGGCGCCTGGGTGGCTCAGTTGGTTGGGCGACTGCCTTCGGCTCAGGTCATGATCCTGGAGTCCCGCGATCGAGTCCCGCTTCGGGCTCCCTGCTCAGCAGGGAGTCTGCTTCTCCCTCTGACCCTCCTCCCTCTCCTGCTCTCTGTCTCTCATTCTCTCTCTCAAATAAATAAATAAAATCTTTAAAAAAAAAAAAGGAATTGGAGATAAGACAAATCAGGTGAATACCTGTTGGGTTTTGCCCACCTGGAATCCACTCCCTTCTGGTGACGGCATCATCATGATATACTCACTCTCTGTCTAGGTACAAAAAGCAGATCTCAGGAGAAGTCATGTAACCAAGGTCTAGACAATCCATGCATTCTGTCTCCCTAAACACCATGGCTCAGCGATGGGCACCTAACCCAAGCCAGGCCAATGCAATTTAACTGTACAAGTTTTTAGTGAACTATTGAGAAAAAGAGAAGCTTTTATTCAACTGGACTTGAAACTGAAAGGAGTGTGCCTGGAGCCTGTCAGAGGCTACCACTTGGCCAGAGCCTACCTGAAGATGAAACCAGTATAGCAGAACCGATCCAAAGGAGGCGTTGATGACATTGTTTGAACCCTTGGATCCAGCTGTGCCAGAGACTTTGAAATTGCATAAACCAACACATTTTGAACTGCGTTTTCCTTTGCTTGTAATTAAAAGAACACTGCCTAATGAATCCTCTGAAATTTCAATTGGTATAACCCACACACTCAAAGCCATCTTCCTATCAAAGTGTGATGGAAAAATTTGATTATACTCCAAGTTTCAAAAAAGAAAAAATGGAGGGGAGCCTGAATGGCTCAGTTGGTAAAACGGCTGACTCTTGATTTTGGCTCAGGTCATGATCTCAGGGTTGTGGGATCCAGCCCAGGTTGGGCTCCTTGCCCAGCATGGAGTCTGCTTGAGATTCTCTCTCCCTCTTGAGCTCTGCCCCTCCCATCCATGCACATGCTCTCTCTCTCTCTAAAATAAATAAATGAATCTTTAAAAAAAGAAAAGATGGATATTTAGGGAGTTAGAACTACAATATCTTGGTAATTTAGTAAGTAAAAACAATGAATTATATAGTGGCCTGAATTGTGGCCTATTTTGTGAACAAAAGAAAGATGGAGCATGGAGCCCCAAAAGTTAGCAATTGGGCTCAGATAAGGAGAAAAAGTACGCTGGCTTATGACCTCAGGTACTTCTGGCAGGTCTATACCTGTTGCAAATCAGCTAACCACAGGCTCTTCTACAGAGTTCAATGTTCACAAGCAACTTTGTGATGATAAATTACCCTTAAAATGGTGTTCAGGGAGAAAATATGTTTATCCCACCAATATCAAAACTGCATAACAGTTTGCAATCTCATTGTAAACCGGTAATTTGGCTCTCTGGTTTTATAACCAGGCTCCATAAGCTTGAGTAATTTGAGCTTTCCTTTTGTGGTGTGAAGAAAGAATCAAATTTTTGGCCCAGGAAACTGATGGTCAGATGCCAGATGGTGTCAAGTTCATCCTGTGAGTCCTTTTTGTGCACAGGTGTTCTAGCGTCTGTGATTTATTTTAAAACATGTGTGTTTGTTAGGTTAAGCCAAAACCCTGGAACTAGTCGAGAAAGGAACAGGCAGCCAGCATCCCATCAGAAAGTACCCTGCTCCAGAGTCAGTCCTTGTGTTATCACACCTTGACCAATACCAGCAGGTTTCCAATAAGTATACTCAGTGTCAGATACTGGGTTTTATTGGGAAACTAGTGATGCTTTAATACACATGGCTGATGTTAGAAATGGGCCTTCAGTGGTGAAACTAAAGGCATTTGAGGTAGGTAGCGTGGCTAGAAAATAGAGTAGAGGTCCTCTCTGTCTTTACATGAACAAGGTATAAAAATCTGGTGAGGCCTGAATCTTTAGTGATGGTGCCTGAGACTTGATTGCTAACCGGTTGCATGACCAAGTCATTGATTTCTGAGGATTTCTGATTGTATGATGCCCACTAGATGTGGTAACAGCCTACCTTGAAAGAACCTCTCATGTGGAGTCTGGGGAAAGCACCGAAAAGGGCTGAGATCTAGGACTTAGGTTCCCTGAACAGTTGTTATGAACTGTGTTGTGTCTACTCGCTAGGGAATAGTTATCTAATAATGTCTGTATGTGTGACGGGATTTGGTTTCATTATAACCTGGTAGTGAGGTGTGGGGAAGTAGCCAATTGTTACTTCCTGGAAACTTCTCTGGGGGCTACCTTTATCTACCCACAAGAACCTAGAGGTTTGCATGACCAAAGTGGCTTATTTCAGGTCCCACCACCAGACCATAATTCCCACTCCATACCATGACCACAATACCTCAGGCTTTTCCTGTTGAGTTAATGGCTGGTACATAGAAAGGCCTTTAGAAACTTTGGTTAATGAATTTGGTGAGTTAATAAATGAATAAATGACTTAAGGGAGTGCATGGATGCAATTGGAAAGTAGTAGCATGATTGTTGAGTTACTGAGGCTCTACTATCCAATTTCTTTCGTAAAGCTTTCCCTTCCTAATCTGCTTCCCCCATGACACTAGTGAAAATTATCTTTTAGCTTAGATCCTTTTAAATCTCCTAGGATATGGGGTGCTTGGGTGGCTCAGTCAGTGGAGTGTCCGAGTCTTGATTTTGGTTCAGGTAGTGATGTCAGGGTCGTGAGATCGAGTCCCGTGTGGGGCTCCATGCTCGGTGAGGAGTCTGTTTGAGAGTCTCTCTCCCTCTCCCTCTGCTCCTCCTGCTCATGTGCTCTCCCTCTCTCTAAAACAAATAAATAAATTTAAAAAATAAATAAATATAGGATATAAAATATTCAAAGGCAGAAATTACATATTTCTGTATTCTATAAAAAACCCAATGTGCCAAATAGAATATATTTCATGAGCACTGACTGATAATGTGAGCCTAATGAAGATAGTAATAAAAATAGCTAATAACATTAAGTATCTACTCAATGCTAGACACTATTCAAGTGCTTTCTAAGTGCTATGTCATTGAATCTATACCATATTCCCTTACAGAAAGCATTATTATTTCCATTTGACCACTGAAAATTCCAAGAAACTGTATTACTCGCCCAGGGCTCATAAATTCCAGGGCCTGAATAACCCCAAGCCCATGCCCTGGTCATCCTGGTTGTGGAATCTCTGGCTGCAGGATGTTCTCCAGAACAACAGGTCTGGACTCTAGATCAATGGCTATACTTTGTCGTAAGGAGTTAGTCAGTACCTTCCCAGATTCTTCAAGGATTTAAAGTACATGCGTACTTCTTTCCCTTCATCAGAAAACTCCAAATTTCTCATGAAGATCAGCATTCAAAGACTCTGCTAGGACATCTGTCTGCATGATCTTTATAATGTTGGCAATTTTAGGATCCTTCAGGACCCCAAGGTTCAGGCAGAAGGACTACTGCCCTCATTGAGAAGACCTGGCTTTACCTCTGACACTGATGGCTTTTTGTTTTCCTGGATTGCTGGAAACTGATTTCGAAAGCAAACAATGCCAAGCTTTCTGAAGGGCGTTACATAGGAAACAGATGTTCAAATTCAGCTTGGGTTCATATTCTTTTGTGGCAGATAATTTCTTGGCTCACCTCTCTGCCTGAGGCACTGCCACCCAGCCAGTGTTTGGTGGGGACTCAGTCCCGACAAAGCAACCAAGGACAACAGCCTTCTGAGTGGGGCATTGTGACAAGACTACCTCTGGCTTCAGCAGGCAGCCGTCGGAGGCCCTCAGGAGAAGCCAGCATGACCATCAGGGGGGACGGGGGTGTCACTGGCTGCCAGGCTTTGCTGGCTGAGAGCCCCAAGCCTCATGCCAGGGTTCTTAGCAGGCTGGATGGCAGCAGGCTGGCGGGCCCATTGCACAGCGGTGACCTGAGAGAAGGCGAAGCACAGCTCAGACTCTGGCGGCACATAGGAAGAATGAAGTGGAATGGGCAAGAAACTTCCAGTGTTTCAGAACTAGGACAAGAAACTCTGTTCATACTTGATTGGAAACTGAGGAAGATAAGCTGCATTTCCTCCCATCTGGCAACTGACCCAGGAAGCCCTCCTGTTTCCAACAGCCACTTTTAGCTGCACTTTGCTGAGCAAACATAACTCTCCCAACAAACCATGAGGTCAACCTTTTAAATCTCTTTCAGAATTGTGTGGGGAAATGAATAATGTCAGGGGTCAGGAGGGTCAAGGCAAAGGGGACTATGTTTCATCAGGGTTTATTTCTTCTTTTTTCAAGTTGATCGATTTCCTATGTTGAATTTAAACAAACTACCAATAGACTTTTGAACTGTGTATGTGAACTTTCTTGCTATATTCATGCATAGTGTCTTACAGACCCAAAAAAGCTCTGACACTACCCCAAAATTTCCACCTCCCTTTCATTTGAGCCATCAGAACCAGTTCTAAGCCTCAACTGAGAAAAATCATATAAGATTTAAGAAATAATAAAAGCTGACACATATAGCGCCTGCCAGACACAGGGCTTTACAAAGAAACTCATGAATCTTCCCAGAACCCTGTGATCCTAATTTTATGGGAGAAGAAACGGAAGCAAAGAGAAGTTGAGGAAGTTGCCCAAATTTACACGGCTGATGAGTCAAAGAGCACAGATTCACATCTTAGCAGCCAGGCTCCAGAGTCCAGGCTCGGAATTTTACAGTCCATATCTTGCTATATCTCAGTTATTTATATCTTTAAAGAATTTCTCAATTTCATCCAAGTTGTCATAAATGCTCTCAGTCTACTGTGAGAGCCTCTCTTTCATTTCTGATGCTAGTAACTTGTGTTCGCTTCCCTTTTCTTTTATTCAGTCCACCTCAAGGTTTATCAATTGTATTGACCCTTCAAGTAAACCAACTTTTGTTTTACTTGATTTTTCTATTTTTGTCCAATTTTTACTTCATTGATTTCTTCTCTTACCTTAATTTCCTTTCTTCTACTTAACTTTGAGCTTATTTTGATCTTCTTTTTTTTAAAAGTTTTATTTATTTAAGTAATCTCTACACCCCATGTGGGGCTAGAACTCATGACCTCGAGATGAGGAGTCACATGCTCTTCTGATTGAACCAGCCAGGCACCCCTTCTTTCTTAGCTTCTTAAGGTGGAATGTTTAGATGATGATTTTAGAATTTTCTTTGTGTCTAATATAAGTATTTAAAGGTGTAAATTTCCCTCTAAGCACTGCTGTAAATGAATCCCACAAATTCTGATATTTTGTATTTTCATTATCATTCACCTTGAGATTCTTTCTAACTTCTCTTATAATTTCTTCTTTGACCCATGTGTTACTTAGAAGTGTCTTGTTTAATTTCCAAATATTTGGAGATTTTACAGATATAGTTTTCTCATTTCATTACATTATCAAAAAAGTATTTGTTTTAAATTTATTGAGACATTTTATAACCTAGCATATGGTCTCTCTTGGTGAATATTCTATGTGTACTTCGAAAGGATATGTATTCTGTCACTGTTGATACAGTATTTTATCTATGCCAGTTGGGTCATATTGATGGTGTTTTCAAATCAATATCCTTATTCGTTGTTTAGCCGCTTATCAATTATTGAGAGAGGAGTATTAAAATATCTAACAATAATTGTGGATTTGTCTATTTTTCTTTTTAATTCTATCAGTTTTTAGTTTACTTTATGTATTTTGAAGTTTTCTAAGTGCATACACATCCAGAATTGTTATGTCTTCATAACGAATCAACCCTTTTGCCATTATGAAATGTCTCTGTCATTGGTAATAGTCCTTGTCCTGAAGTCCCCTTTAATGTAGCTTTATTTTGATTAATATTTGCATGGTATATTTTATTTCATTCTTTTATTTTTTAAACTCTGTCCTTATATTTAGAGTGTGTTTCTTTTAAACAACCTATATGGATCTTGTCTTCTTCCAATCTGACAATGTCTGCTTTTAACTCTTGTGTTTAGTCCATTTAGATTTAATGCAATTATTCATATTGTTGGATTTTACATCAATCATCTTACTGTTTGCTATTTGTCTCATCTCTTTGTTCATTTTTTCATGTTTGCTGCCTTCTTTTAGATTTTTTTTTTTAGTATTTCATTTAATCTCCTCCATTGTTTACATATCTTTATTTTACTTTTATATTGGTTCCTCTAGTGTTAACAGTATGTATCTTTACCTTATCACAGGTTATCCTCAAATGAAATTGTACTGCTACATAATGTTAGATCTTATGACAGTCTATTTCCATTTTCCCATCTTCCTTTGTCATACTTTTTACTTATACATATATTATCAATCCCAAATATATTGATTTTTTTTTGTTTTAAGTACACAATTATCCTTCAAGAAAATTTTAGTAATGAGAGAATTTTACCCACATATTTGCTGTTGTCAATGATCTTTATTTTTTGTATAGAGCTGGCATTTTTTTCCTTATAGACTAAGGAATTCCTTTTCTATTTCTTGTAGTGTAGGCAAGATTCACTTTTTTTTTTAGAAAGAGAGAGAGAGGGGAGAGGGAGAGAAAGAATATTAAGCAGGCTCCATGCCCAGTGTGTGAGCCGGACATGGGGCTCCATCTCAGAACCCTGAGATTGCAACCTGAGCTGAAATCAAGAGTCAGACACTTAATTGACTGAGCCATCCAGGTTCCCCATCAATATTTATTTTCCAATAATTAGCTATTATTTATTTTAATATTAGCTATTATAAAGCAAGCAAGAATTACTTTTAAGTAATTAGCTTTTGTTTATCTAAAAATATCTTTATTTCAACTGCATTTTTTAAAGGTTGTGTTTATTGCATATAGAGTTCTAATATAAAATTGTCTTTCTATGTTACTCTGTGTCTTTTGACTTATGTTATTTCTAATGTGAAGTCAGTGGACATTCTTTTTTTTTTTAATTTTTTTATTGTTATGTTAATCCCCATACATTACATCATTAGTTTTAGATATAGTGTTCCATGATTCATTGTTTGCATATATCACCCAGTGCTCCATGCAGAACGTGCCTTCTTTAATACCCATCACCAGGCTAACCCATCCCCCCACGCCCCTCCCCTCTAGAACCCTCAGTTTGTTTCTCAGAGTCCATCGTCTCTCATGGTTCATCTCCCCCTCCGATTTCTCCCCCTTCATTCTTCCCCTCCTGCTACCTTCTTCTTCTTCTTCTTTTTTTTTTTTTCTTAACATATATTGCATTATTTGTTTCAGAGGTACAGATCTGAGATTCAACAGTGTTGCACAATTCACAGCGCTTACCAGAGCACATACCCTCCCCAGTGTCTATCACCCAGTCACCCCATCCCTCCCACCTCACCCTCCACTCCAGCAACCCTCAGTTTGTTTCCTGCGATTAAGAATTCCTCATATCAGTGAGGTCATATGATACATGTCTTTCTCTGTTTGACTTATTTCATTCAACATAATACCCTCCAGTTCCATCCACGTTGTTGCAAATGGCAAGATCTCATTCCTTTTGATGGCTGCATAATATTCCATTGTATATATATACCACATCTTCTTTATCCATTCATCTGTCGATGGACATCTTGGCTCTTTTGTCAGTGGACATTCTTATCATTGTTCTCCTGAGTGAAATGTATCTTTCTTTCTCTGGTTGTTTTTAATATATTATTGGTTTTCAGCAATGTGATTAAGCTATGTCTTGATGTAGTTATTTGTGTTTACCTTTTCTGGTGTTTGTTGAGCTTACAGTATTGCTTAGTAAATATATATTTTAAAAATCAAATCTGGAATTTTACTCACTATTTCTTCAAATAACTTTTCTGTACTCCCTCCTTTTGAGACTCAAATTACATGTGTTAGATTACTTGATATTGTCCTGAAGGGGTTCTCTTCATTTATTTCTCCGCCCACCCCCACTCTTTTTCTTTCTGAGCTTTAGTTTGGATTCCCACCACCCACATCTTCAAGTTCACTGATCTTTTCTTCTGTGGTGTGCATCTCCTGCTAAGCCCATCCAGTGAATTATGTATTTCTGATTTTTAGGTCTAGAAGTTACATTTGGCTCTTTTATTATAATTTTCCTTGCTTCTCATTTTCTCATTGTGTTCTTTGAGGTTTTTTTTTTTTTTTTTAATTCTTAAACATATTTACAAAATCCCCATTATAGTCCTTGTCTGCTGATTTCTTCATGTCTGTCATTTCTGGATCTGTTTTTTTCTTTTCTTTTCTTTTAATTTATTTACTTATTTTGAGAAAGCAAGCACATGCATAAGCATGGGGGAGGAGTAGGCAGAGGGAGATGGAGAGGAAGAGAGAGAGAATCTCAAGCAGACTCCCTGCTGAGCGCACAGCCTGAGGTGAGGCTCGATCCCATGACCCCCAGATCATGACCTGAGTCAAAATCAAGATTCGGACGCTTAACTGACTGAGCCACCCAGGTGTCCCTCTGGATCTGTTTCTATTGACTCCTGGCTAAAAATCATATTTTCATATTTTCTCACATGCCTGATAATCTATTTATTGGGTTCTGAACATTGTGAATGTCTCATTGCTAAATGTCTAGATTTATGTTGTTTTCCTTTAAAAAGTGTTGAGCTTTATAGTCACAGGCAGTTAATTGAGTTGGAGATAAGCCTGGTCTTTTTTTTTTTTTTTTAAGATTTTATTTATTCATTTGAGACTGAGAGATACAGAGAGAAAGAGAGCATGAGCAGGGGGAGAGGCAGAGGGAGAGGGAGAAGCAGGCTCCCCACTGAGCCAGGAGCCCGATGTGGGGCTCGATCCCAGGACTCTGAGATCATGACCTGAGCCGAAGGCAGATGCCCAACCATCTGAGCCACCCAGGTCTTTTTGAAGCTTATTCTCAAGTTTTTCTTGTGAAGGTCTAAAGTACGCTTTATTTTAGGACTACTTTTGCCTTATTTCGAAGGTGTGGCCTTTTCTGGAGTCTACAGAATATTTGGCTGATTGGAACCAGAATATCCTCAACCCTCTGCAAGCTCCTGTTACTGTTTGGTTTGCAGGTCCCTGGTAGCTTTTCTTTCTCTGGTAATGTTTTCATGTGTCAGGCCATGCAGTCTTGCCTTACACACATACAGCCCACTATTTACCCGAAGACTCACAGGGTCCCTATAAACACTTACACGGTCCTTTTTCTGCATACCTTCTTTTTCTTGAGTAATTTGCCCCACAAATTCCAGTTGCCTCAACCTCTCCAAACTCTGGTCTATGCTTGCTTCCTCATTTCAGCAAGGCTGCCGTGCTCTGTTTACAACCCACTCCCCCAAATAATAGAGTCCAGAAACCCAGGGAAATCAAAAGTCTCACCAAATTTGTTTTCCTTCTCTCAAGAATCAAAGTTCTGCATTCCCGTTGCCCAATGTCTGAAGAAAATTGCTTCATATATTTTGTCCAGTTTTCTAGTTATTTATTGCAGGAAGTCTAAGTAGCTGTCAGTTATATCATGAACACAGCAGATGTCAGACTTGAGTTTTATTAAAATAGCATTTACTGAGCCCTGACTCTATTAGATACCATGTTAAAAGCTTTTTCAGCATTGTTTTGTTTAATCTTCAAATAAACCTCATAAAGTAGGTAAATTTTTTTCTTATTACAAACATAAAACTGAGGCTTAGGAAGATTATAAAACTTTCCCCAGCTCATTCAGCTGGTAAATCATGAACCAGGAGTAGTCCTATGTGATTCTAACTCTCCCCCTCCTTTTTAAAGACTTTCCTCCCTTTTAATATTGAATTATTATTTTTGCTGATTATAAAAGTAATGTGTGCTTATTGAATGAATGCTTAAAAATATGAAGTATAAAAAGAAAAATCTACAGTGTCCTACATTTTTAAAAATTTTTACTCATTTATTTTTTTAAGTGATCTCTACACCCAACATGTGGCTCAAATTCACAACCCCAAGATTAAGAGTCCCATACTCTACTGATTGAGCCAGCCAGGCACCCCACAGTTCCTACATTTGTACAACCCACTGTTAATATATATGTAACATAATATAAAAATATAACAATAATATGTATATGTGTGTGTGTGTATGTATGTGTGTGTATCAGGTTTGTTTTATAAAACTGGAATCCTATGGAATCCTACCATACATCTATACATACTGTTTAATAATTTGCCTTTTCCTCTTAATAACACCTTATAAGCATTTTCTATTAGATATAAACATTCCTTGAGAACCAAGAGATTTTATTTTTATTATGGAAATTTTCAACCATACCCCAAGGTATATAGAATGTCAAAATGAACCCTCATCTACTCATCACTTAACGTAAAAATTATTCATATTTTCCAGTCTTTGAATATAATTTTTATTTTATTTTATTTTTTTAAGCTATTTCTCAGAGAGAGAGAGAGAGCACAAGCAGGGGGAGCAGCAGGCAGAGGGAGAAGCAGGCTCAGAGCGGGATGCGGGATGCAAGGAGCCAGACACGGGACTCGATCCCAGGACCTGGGATCATGACCTGAGCTGAAGGCAGACACTTAACCGACTGAGCCACCCAGGTGTCCCTGAATATAATTTTTAATGGCCACCTCATATTCTAATACACAGCGTTAGCATTACCAATTTAACCAATTCTGTGTTGTTGAACATTTGTGTTGTTTTTCATTATTCTAAAGAACACTGCAAAAAAGATCTTTCTGAATAAGTGTGAAAATATAAGATTCTTTCCTCGAGAACAATTCCTGTAAATAAAATTACTTGATTAAAGAGGATGAACATTTTAAGGCTTTTGAAACATGTTGCCAAAATTCTCCCTAGAAAGCTGATATCAATTTCCCTGACTTCCTCCCAGTAACTCAATGAGAGTTTATGAGAGACCCTCAAAGCACTGAGGACAGATTGATTGACACACTGGTATTCTGTCTCTACTGCCACCCACCCCCACTCCTCAAATTAGCTACAGAGAGATTGGCTCTCATCTCAGTCAGATTTCCTCGAGGCTGAGAAATCAAAATGAGACTAGAGAACACCATTCTTTGTTCTACGCATGTCCCCTATAAAAACACAGACCCTACTTATCCCATAAGTACGTGGTCCTGCTGTCTGGCATTTGCCCCCACTTAGGAAAGAAAGAAGCTTTTATTTTGGTGGCAATGGAGGACAGCTGATGAGCCACGGATTCTGGCAAAAGTGGCACAAAGCCACCTGTCTGGGACTAGACCGAAGCCTTGGGTCCTAGCTAACACTGGGCCCGCATGTGCATGTGCCTTCCTGTTTGTTTGGCCCGCATCCAGATTTATAAATACAGTCTCCAGAAGCAGCTCCAACACAGCTTATAAACATGTTTCAATGGACAGAGGGGACTTCAGGACATAGGATGGCTTCTGAGAGAGAACTGAGATGCCCCTTGGATCACTTCACTCCATGGAAGTTGACAGGCCAAGCAAGACCTGAGAGGATGCCAGAAAAGTCCCAGCATTGGAAACTCGGCTCCGGACAATAAAGGTCCAGGGAAAGCTCCAAAAACTAGCCTGAAACATGGGGCTAGGGCATTGGAATTTCAACACACACACTGACATTCTCACTAGAATGTAAGCTTCACAAGAACAGAGTTTTGTCTTTTTTGTTCATGAGTTTATCCCAAGGGTAAGAAAAAAATGCCTGATGGATCATAGACACTCAATAAATATTTGTTGAATGGATTCATGAAATGGAAAGAAAGAATCAGGGAAACTAGACATTTAACAATTATGTATTAAACACTTCATGTATGTATATTACCCAGTTAGGAGATAAGCAGAGACTCAAGGAAGGATTACAAAATTAACTTTCCTTTTGGAGAAGCTGATACACACAATAGAAGCCAAAGAAGTCAGCAATGGTGCAGACAAGAAGTGCTCCTGGAGTTCAGAGGAGGGAGAAACACCTCTATGTTAGATGAGGAGGGAAGGCCATGGAGAGGAGGGAGATTTGGGAGAGGTCTTGAAGGATGGTATATCAGGGTCCTAGGGCTGCTGTAACCAATTACCACAACAGAAATTTCTTTCTCTCACATTTCTGGAGTCCAAAAGTCTGAAATCCAGGTGTCAGCAGGGCCACACCCCTTCCAAAGTCCCTAGGAAGGAAATCTTCCAGGTTCTGATGGCTCCTGGTGTTTCTTGGCTTGTGGCAGCTAATTCCAATCTCTGCCTCTGTCTTCACATGACCTTCTTTCCTGTGTCACTTTGTGGGTTTTTTTCTGTCTTTTATAAGGACATTCCCATTGGGTTTAGGGCTTGCCCTAATCCAGTATGATCTAATTTCAAGCATTATCTTAGTAACATCTGCAAAAAACCTATTTCCAAATGAGGTCCCATCCTGAGGTTCCATGACATGAATTTTTGGGTGACACTGTTCAACCCACTACAAATGCGTAGAACAACAATGGTAACAAAATCAAACAAGCAAACACACACAACTCAAAGGGTAGGTATTTGAGACCAGGATGGCCCCAAAGCAGCATTCTGTGGAAGACTCGAAGCTTTCTGAAGCAAATTACAGAAGAACTCCTGATGAATACACAGACAAAGAGAAAACTTCCAATTGTAGGGCTCCCAAGAGAGATGTAATCTTCTGAGCTGAATTTCCAAAAATTGAAAACACACATGGAAGGCATAAAATGAGAAATTTTGCTTCAAAATTATATTTGAGCTTGAAATGGGCTCCTCACTATTTAGAAAGATCAAACAATTGAAAGCAGGAAGTCTGGGTTAGATTCCTGGTTTCTTAACTGACTTGCTCTGTGATTTGGGGCACATCACTACACTTCTCCATGCCTTGTTTTCTCATCAGTAAAATAGGGGTCCTGATACCGCCTGCGTCCTGGGCTTGTGTTAAGAAAAACTCCACTGGGCGCCTGGGTGGCTCAGTTCGTTAAGCGACTGCCTTCAGCTCAGGTCATGATCCCAGGGTCCTGGGATCGAGTCCCGCATCGGGCTCCCTGCTCTGCGGGGAGCCTGCTTCTCCCTCTCCCACTCCCCCTGCTTGTGTTCCCTCTCTCGCTGTGTCTCTCTCTGTCAAATAAATAAATAAAATCTTTAAAAAAAAAGAAAAGAAAAACTCCATTTTCCTCCCACGTTTCTCCTCTGCTACCACATGACTACTACACTCAGAACATGTCGGACACCAGATGTGTGAGGGTTTTTCCCACACCATCCGATTCCCTGTGACACCAGCTGGGCACCCTATAATTTAACTCAGTTCTGACACTATCGACCCGGAGGTAGAGTAGATCCCCTAGGTTAAAGACTCAGTCCTACAAGACTGCCCTTCACTTCAAATGCCAGTCACAAGTCTACATTGTCACCTGTGCTTCTGACCAACTGGCTATGCATTGGGGGGGTCCCCCAACCTTTCTTCAGGTTCAATTAGTTTTCGAGAGCAGCTCACAGAACTCAGGAGACAGTGTAGTTACTGATTACCAGTGTATAAAAGGATATGATAAAGGACACAGATGAATATCCAGATGGAAGAGATGTGTAGGGCAAGGTATGTGGGAAGGGGCATGGAGCTTCCCTGGGGTCTCCAGGCACCCCTCTCTCCCAGCACTTCCATGTGTTCACCAACCTGGAAGCTCTCTGAACTCTATGCTTCTGGGATTTTTATGAAGACTTCATCACATAGGCATGATTAATTATTAATTCCATTTCCAGGCCCTCTCTAGAGACTGCAGGGTGGGGCTGAAAATTCCAAGCTTCTAATCATGGCTTGGTCTTTCTGGGGGCCAGCTCGCATCCAGGATCTTAGCGAGAGTCACCTCACTAGAACAAAGGCGCCGCTATCACCCAGGAAATTCCAAGGGATTTAGGAACCGGGGTCAAAGACCAATATTAGAACAAAAGATGCTCCTAGTGCTCTTATCACTTAGGAAATGACAATGGTTTTAGGGGCTCTGTGCCAGAAACTGGGGACAGACACCAATATATATATATTTTCTATTATCTCACAGGATGGTATAAAGATGAAAGGAGATGATGCGTGTAGAGTGTTTAGGATCTGGCATGAAGAAACTGCTCAATAAATGTTAATGCATTATTTTAAGATGCTGATAGCAGTGGAGAATGAGTTTGATGAGGGGCTGGAGAAAGTTATGAAGTGAGAGACTAAGAGAATAAGAGCCAAGCAAGAGATTGTTTACATTCAAGAAGGAAAAATAATTTATGTTTTTCAAGGCCTGGCCTATATTCTTACCAACTGTAAGATCTACAGTGGCCATTCTCAGAGTGTGGCTGGGGACATCTGGGAGTCCCCAAAATCTTTTGAGGGAGCCTATAAGGCATTTTTCACTCTCATTCTCTCAGGAGGGTGTGGTGGAGTTTTCTAGAGGCTTTATGACATGTGATATCACACCTGATCAATTGTAGAAGCAGATATGAGAATTGAGTTGCCTTTTATTAAGCCAGACATTAAAGATACCTGCAAAAATATAAAACAGTGATTCTTGTATCACCAAAATTTTTTGAAAGATATTTATGTTAACATATACATTTATTATTTTAAAAATGAATCAAGAACCGAAAATGTTGAGGATTTCTGTTGTAATTCCAGATATAGTACATACCAATAGATATAACCCACCTACACAAAAGCTGTTTGGAATTCTCCGTAATTTTTAATAGTATAAAAGGGTCCCCAAACCAAAAAGCTGGAGAATCTGTGGTCTCAAGGAGGACAGGACATTCCACGGGAGCACACAACTCCGCACCATACCAGGCAATCACTGCAATGGGCTCCAAGTTCATATTCAGAGATTATTCCTCACCTGCATGATTTTGAGGAATGTTACAGGGAAAGCAATGTGGAATCAAAGTTTCTGTTTTATATCCATTTCCTTTCCTTCTGAGCCATTGTTCCAATAAGGGCAGCAACCCGTTGGTTGCCAAAATCAGTGATGGACTCGGGATAGTTCAAGCAAGGAGGAACAGGAAGGCTACCACTGAAAACTCAGACTCTGACAAATATGTGTGCGGTCAGGTTTCAGCTTAAACTCTCCTTCTTTCACATCCTTTCTTGCTTTATTCATACTGGAATGGCCAATTTCATTTACAATAAACTGAAGCCCACTCAAGCCTTTACTCGAAAGTTAGGTCACATCTTTGCTTTTTGTTGTTGTTACAGTTCCGGAACTGCTAACATTCCTTTCCATGATATAAATGATCATATTTTATACCATGTGACCCTATCCTAACTGGCCACCAGCAGGTAAACTGGAACTGGACACTTAATCCAAGGATAGCCAGTCCACGGTTGATCTATGACGTGCCTACTCTGCTAGTCTGATGGTGGCCTCCCTTTCCTATTTTGTTTTTTTTATTTTATACAGGTCACATTTATTTATTTATTTAGAGAGAAAGCACTAGTTGGGGAGGAGGGGCAGAGGGAGAGGGAGAAAGAGAATTTTAAGCAGACTCTGCCCTGAGCCTGGAACCTGACTCAGGGCTTGATCTCACGACCCTGAGATCATGACCTGAGCTGAACTCAACAGTTGGAGGTTTAACTGACTGAGCCACCCAGGGGCCTCTCACTTTCCTATTTTTAAAAAATCACCCATTTTAGGGAGGCCTCCAGTGTGGAGTGCTCAGATTCCTCTGATAATTAAAAAAAAAAAAAAAATGCAAGGGGCTGGTTAAAAAGACAATTTTCAGGCCTCTGTCTTGGAGGTTCTGATTCAGGGGTTTGGATGGGGTCTGTGAATGAGTTTGTTTAACAAGGCCCCCGGGATGTCTTATCATCAGCAAAGTTTGGCCAACAGGTGCCTCTTTTACTAAGGCACTGGGAAGTCCCGGGCATGGAAAAGAGAAGAGATTTTCAAACTGCAGTGCCATACCCAGTACTGGATCTCCTGCAGAGATTCTGACTCAGTAGATCTGGCCTGGGGCCCAGGAATCTCCATTTCACTCCCCCAGATGCCTGCCGTATATACTCAACTTGGAGGGCAGCCAAGAGTGAGATGGTTTCATCAGATTATTTTGTTTCTCAGAACCCCTACCATGAAAAAATGGGAATTTTTTTTTTCTATAAAAGGTAAGTAATGGAATGAGGCTAATTTTGAAGCAGACTCCACTGTCCCTGCTCCAGAGGAAGGTAGAACATGACGAGAGGCCATGGGTAACTTAAGGACAGTTCTGGGGGATTTAGGACCTGAGGCTGGGGTAAGGGTGATGCAGGAGGGACAGAGACGCAGAAGCTCCATTCCTTCCCTCCTCCGTGGCAGCCCCTCAGTCCAAAATCGGCTACACGCGCCCAGCTTGACCCTAACACTGAGCATATGTTTGAACGGAACAGCCATAGGACACGGTAAATGCCTTTATAAACTGCAGCTCGGACTTAGTCTTGGTGAAGATAGCAAATTACGCCCTGGAAGTTCCCAGCCCCTGGAATCTCCTTATTAATATGACACATGGGCCGCCCTAGCCGGAAACCAGGATGACAGTTCTCAGCGAGGTACTTATCGTTACTATCGAAAGATCACGTCACTCATTTTCCAAAAGGTCCAATTGCACTTTGCTTATCCTCCTTCCTGGAAAAAACCTAATGACTTGTGCCAGCTTGATTTGGTGTAATAGGTATTTGTTTTTCCTCCTAGAAAAGCGTTCTTTGCTCACCTCTCAGAATTCAGAGGGAACCCTTACCTCCTGATGTTTCTTATTTCCAGTCACTGCCTTTCAGATTTGGACCCACAGGATATATAAGACAAACTTTATTTTGCTCTGTAGCAATCTATCCCTATCTATCAAAATATATATTGGCTCATTTATTTTGTTTTCTGCCTCCCTCTACTAGAATGTAGGTTGTATATGAGGGCATAGTTTTGGTCTGTTTTGTTCCCTGGGCCTAGAATGGTGCCTGGTTCTTAGTAGGCCCTTAGTAAATATTTGTTGAAGGGATGAATACATGGGTTTGGTTTTATCTCTCTGACCAGTTGGGGGGAGGAGGGGAGAATGGGTTGAAGCTTACTGAGCCAAAGGACAGGAGAGAGTGGTGGGTTCTAGACTACTCGAGGAAGAATATTACTTAAGGAAATAGGAGATACCACGGGCAAAGAGGCAATCAGAACCAAAGTTTAGCAGTTTCAAGGCCCTGATCCTGGGGCAGAAACAGGGCACGAAGACTGAAGAGGCTAGTGAACAGGAACCAAGGAAGGGAGGTTCCAGGAACCAGGTTGGAACCACAGAGCCCGGAGATTGGACAGAAGGTCAGAAGGTGAGCAGGAGGGAAAGGGTGTGGCAGATGAGTCAGCAGAATTATACCTGACCAACCAAATTCTGCTTCCTACTTGGTTTTCTCTTACTAGAGTAGGACTTTAACTGGCTTTTGGTTTTGCTTTTTAACTTACATTGAAAAGTAGCAAGTTGTTATTGGTATTAGATAAATTAGCACAGAAACTTCTAAGTGATAAGGAAATATAAGAGAGGCGAACTAGTAACAGTGTACCATTTCCCCCCCTATTTTTTATACCATAAAAGCTGACAAATTCATAACCATTGTGAGACCTAGTTTGAATCTCAGAGTATTGTTTTACATATGTTTCATTTTTTTCATTTTAAAACAATTCCAGACTTACTGAAAAATTGCAAAAAAAAAAAAAAAGAATTTCTATATACCAGATTCCCCAAATAATTAACATTTACCATGTTTACCTTGCCATTCTCTCTCCGTATACTTTTTTCTGAACCATCTGAGACTAAGTTGTAGATATAACGTTCCTTCACCCCTCAACGTTTCTGTGTGTACTTCCCCAAAACAAGGACATTTTTTGACATAGCCACAGTACAATGATCAAAGTTAAGTAAATAACTTTGATTCGCTACTGTATTTTAATCTAAGGGCCTTATGTAAATGTTGCCAACTGTCCCGCTAATCTCTTACAGCATCTTGAAAGAAGGGGCCTGAGCTTTAACCCCTGCTGTGGCAGTCACTGGCTGGGAGCAGCTCAGCACGAACACCGAACACCATGGCAGATCCGGACAGCGGGGGCTGTCACTGAATTCTCATTCTGCAGTGAGAGGTCTGTGTAGTGAATTTCCATGACTGCCAAAAGCATCTGGTAACCAAATGAGAAAGGCCAAGAGCATCCCCAGAGGTCCATCCTGAACAGGGTTGGATTGCTGAACCCATGCCAAAAGCTACATACCTCTAGACCCCTTGCTAAGCCAGAAACATTTGGTCGTTCCCCCTGTTATCTCTGGGGATACATTCCAAGACCTCCAGTGGATGTCCAAAACCACGGATAGTACCAAATCCTTTATATACTAGGTCTTTTCATATATATATATATATACACATCTATAATAAAGTTTAATCTATAAATTAGGCACAGTAAGAGATTAACGTAATAAAATAAAACAATTATAACAACATAGTGTAATAAAAGTTATGTGAATGGGATCTGTCTCTCAAAATACCTTATTGTACTGGACTCACCTTCTTGTGATGAGGATGTGAGGTGATAAAATGCCTACGTGATCTGACGAAATGAGGTGAGTGACGTAGACGTTGTGACGTAGTGTTAGGCTGCTACTGATCTTCTGACAATTTGTCAGAAGGAGGATCCTCTACTTCCAGAGCACAGCTGGCCACAAGCAAGTGAAACAGCAAAAAAGCAAAGCTATAAATAAGGGGGAAGTACTGAAAACCCCTATGCATTTAAGCTAGTGTAAGTTAAGTTTTCCGTTATTTATAGCCAAAAGCATTCCTAACTGACCTAATCCTCTAAGAGTGGAAATACCAGACCTTTACAGCCATATGGGCACAGGCACGCACACTCACACTCACACTCACACTCAAACTGCTCTCAAGAAAAGAATTAACAAATTATGTAATACGGGAGTGTACCTGTTTCCTCTCAGCATAACCCATATATTTTTATCACTTCAATTTACTTTGATGACTTGAATAGGCATAACACCCTTCTTTAACGATTCTCGCAGGATCTCAGAATTTTAAAGTCAAAAGAAACATGAGTGATTATCTCATCTACACGCCTCTCACAGTACATATAATTTTATTTTTTTATTTTATTTTTTTTTAAATCTAAGGGCTGAGCCATTTTTTTTTTTTAAGATTTTATTCATTTATTTATCAGAGAGAGAGACAGAACACAAGCAGGGGGAGAGGCAGGCAGAGGGAGAAGCAGGCTCCCTGCTGAGCAAGGAGCCCGATGCGGGACTCGATCCCAGGACCCTGGGATCATGACCTGAGCCGAAGGCAGCCGCTTAACCAACTGAGCCACCCAGGCGTCCCAGTACATATAATTTTAAGAAATGTGTTTACAAGTAACAAAAGCAGTCACAAAAGGGGGAAGAGTGATGTAAGAGCAGGTAGCAGAAGCAGTTGAACCCAGGAAAAAGTACTTCAGTGATCCCAAGCCAAGAATCTAAGGCTGTATTCATCAACATGTTCGTTACACATTTTCCTACAATACTCTTTACAGGCAGAATCCATAAACTCTCTTTTTTTCCCCCACAGATAATACAATAGTAACTTTAAAGACATTTATACTGATGAAGTTTAGGTCATTATATCAATATGTGTAATGGAGAGAAGCAAATTGTTTGCTATCAGCCTCAATCAATTTTACTGTAGGCTCTGCCACTTGCTAAGGGTGAAACCTTGGGCAAATAAATGATTGGTCCTTTCTTTTTTTTTTTTTTTTAAGATTTTATTTATTCATTTGAGACACAGAGATACAGAGAGAGAGAGAGCATGAGCAGTGGGAGAGGCAGAGGGAGAGGGAGAAGCAGACTTCTGGCTGAGCCAGGAGCCCGATGTGGGGCTCGATCCCAGGACCCTGGGATCATGACCTGAGCTGAAGGCAGACACTTAACCATCTGAGCCATCCAGGCGCCCCTTTCTTTGTCTTAGTTTCTTCATCTATAAAATGGGAATGCTATAATAGTTCCTATCTCTTAAGGTTGTTGTGAGAATTAAAAGAATTAATATGTGTAAACACTTAGAACATGTTAGCTATTATTATTACAGTGTGGTAGGTTAAGCCATATGCATTATTGAAATGAATAGGATTATTACATTCTCCTGGCATTTATTGGCCTTGGATTGTCCACCATAAGGGTTAATGAACTTTGGGTTCTATCTTCCACTGGGCCTGACTGAGCCCCAGCCTCCATGCCTTTCCATTGTTGGCAGGAGCCTGGACCTCAGGTCTTTGTACTTTGGGAACCTTTGAGCCTGCAACTGCAACAAAGGAAGGGCAGTTTATTTGGGGAGATTTTATTCATGTTGCCATGGAAATTGATCCCTTTTCTAGCCTTCTGTCCACACCCTCCAGTGCAGAGTCATTGCTCCTTAGCAGACTTTTATAAGATACCAGCAGATACCCTCAGAAGCATCTAAAGCACCCAAACCAGGGCCTGAGGCTTTCTGTGCAGTTCCTTCAATAATCTATGCAGATTCTTCTCTAGAACTCATGAAATGTTGTAACTCCATATTAATAAGTGGAACTATGTCTATACCGATATCTGTACCTTCAAGGGGGAAACATTTGTAATCTGAGTGTCTATGCCCAGCTGGGGTGAAGTTCATGCATGAAGGCAACAGAAATAAATTCTTTGTTATTCAAGGGCCCAGACAATCTAGTACCTTCATAATGTTTCCGAAAAAATTACTCCAAGGCATACTCAGCAAACTGAGAAATAAGTTAAACTTAATAGTGGAAAGATCATGGCATAAAAAGTGATGAATGTTGAGACCAGTAAATTAAGACCAATGAATGTCATTCTTTTTTTTTTTTAAAGATTTTTATTTATTTATTATTGGGAGAGAGAGAGAATGATAGAGAGAGAGCATGAGAGGGAGGAGGGTCAGAGGGAGAAGCAGGCTCCCTGCTGAGCAGGGAGTCCAATGCGGGCCTCGATCCTGGGACTCCAGGATCATGACCTGAGCCGAAGGCAGTCACTCAACCAACTGAGCCACCCAGGCACCCCCCAATGAATGTCATTCTAACTCAAAGGAAATTGTGCATTAGTTATATGGACTATTTGTGCAATGACTTGCACTTTATAGGTTGAATAGAAGCAAATAATAGTAGCTTTTGGAAACTTAGCTTAGTAGCTATAGATTTCTGAGAAAATTTCCTGATCCACTTTCTGCAGCCTACGGCAAACTATTTAAACAGAT
This sequence comes from Mirounga leonina, assembly GCF_011800145.1. Taxonomy (NCBI): domain Eukaryota; kingdom Metazoa; phylum Chordata; class Mammalia; order Carnivora; family Phocidae; genus Mirounga; species Mirounga leonina. The sequence continues at coordinate 20,113,658 of NW_023270323.1, read as the reverse complement.
TTTTTGAAAAGTCGAATAAGCTCCTTACTTACATGTACTAAGTTGGGGCCAATAATGCTTCAACTCTTTTTTTTTTTTTTTTCAAGTAGGCTTCACGCCCAACATGAGGTTTGAACTCATGACCCCGAGATCAAAAGTTGCATGCTTTACTGACTGAGCTAGTCTGGTGCCCCAATAATGCCTTAATTCTAAATAAAATTTTATTTTTATCCCATGGCTTTGAGTCAGATTATCCATCTTTCCCTACTGTCTATAAAAATAATATGTATGATGAAGAACAAGTTGTACCAAAAGAACTGTTATTCCTACTCCCCAACCTTTTGGGAGACGAAGTGACATAATAGAAATAGGCAGTCAGGTCAGGTCAGGAAGTCATTACGGAGTCTACAGATTATTAGCTGTATAATCGTAGACAGATCACTTCAGTGCTCTTTGTCTCAAATTCTTGGTTTATCCCTCATTCTATAGCAAAAGGAGACAAAGGAGGTTTCCCAATTCTCTCTAATCTGGACTCGAGTGGGAGAGGAAATTCTCACTATCTAAAGTGAAAAATTGAGCAATCCTTAAAAAATAATGAGATGAATTCACATGCCAGGAAAGATCTAAAAACTAGGATTGACATGAGATAGAATGTAGAGAACTTACATCCTCCCTGACAAGGGGCATAGCAATTGCACTTGTAATTTTCTATAGTTTTTTCAGTGGGCCTGTGTGTGTGTGTACAATTTGATCTTTAGTGTTCTCTGAGGAAAGAATGGTCTCCTTTTTTTTCAAATGGAGAAACAGAGGCTCAGAGAAATTAACTATTTGCTCAAAAATAAATGGCAAGGGGCTCCTGGATGGCTCAGTTGGTTGAGCTTGGTTTTAGTTGAGCAGCTCAGGTCGAGATCTCAGGGTTGTGAGATCGAGCCCCTGCATTGGGCTCCGCACTCAGCATGGAGTCTGCTTGGGATTCTCTCTCCCTCCGCCAAAATAAACAAACAAACAAACAAATAAATAAATAAATAAATAAATAGCAAGACAGTGGTGGAAGGATGATGGCAATAGTGAGAGTGGTGGAGTAAGGGCTTCTGAAAAACTGATCTTTCATAAAAACAACAAGAACACTGACAAAAATTGTCAAAAACAACTTGTTCAGAACTCTAGAAATTAACAAAATGGGAGCATTCATTTACAAAAAAATGCTGAATCTCAGTAAGCACAGTGCGCTTTGTGGAATTTCCACTTGCCTTATTCCCATCCCTTCTCCCTAACTTTGCAGCAGGCTTGAAAACAAACAGCACCACACTCAGTGAAGACCAGCAGGCTAGTAGCCCCTGGAGGGGACAGAATGGGTTGAGAACTCCCCAAAACACCGTTCTCAGAGAATGTCATTATCTAAAATGTCTGGCAATTCCCTGGAAAATCTTGTTTTTAAGGCCTTGTCTTAATTTGAACAGCTTCTTCCCCAGGGACATTTGTCAAAAACAATCAATAGCAATTCTTTAACACCACAGCTGCCTGAGTCAGTGATAACAATGGAGACATACAAGACACTGACCAAAAAAAACTTAAAAGGAAAAGCTGGGGAGTGAAATATTCATAGGGAGCTTTGAAAATGCCCAATGTATTCCTAAAATCTAGAAGGACACAAATGGGTCAGCAGTAGGCATGTCCAGGAAAGACCTAACCAAATGGAAAGACATCTTGTGTTCATGGATTCAAAATGGAAAGACATCGTGTGTTCATGGATTCAAAGATTTAATATTGTTAAGGTGGCAATACTCCCCAAATTGATCAATAGAGTCAATGCAATCCCTGTTAAAATCAAGGCATTTTTTGCAGAAATTGACAAGTTGATTCTTTTTTTTTTTTAAGATTTTATTTATTTATTTGAGAGAGAGAGAGAATGAGAGACAGAGAGCATGAAAGGGAAGAGGGTCAGAGGGAGAAGCAGACCCCCAGCTGAGCAGGGAGCCCGAAGTGGGACTCGATCCCGGGACTCCAGGTTCATGACCTGAGCCGAAGGCAGTTGCTTAACCAACTGAGCCACCCAGGTGCCTGACAAGTTGATTCTAAAATTCATGGAAATGCAAGGGACTCAGAATAGTCGAACATTCTTGAAAAAGAAAAGCAAAGTTACAATTATGCTTCCCAAGTCCAAAGTTACTACAGGGGCGCCTGGGTGGCTCAGTTGGTTAAGCGACTGCCTTCGGCTCAGGTCATGATCCTGGAGTCCCGCATCGGACTCCCTGCTCAGCAGGGAGTCTGCTTCTCCCTCTGATCCTTCCCCCTCTCATGCTCTGTCTCATTCTCTCTCTCAAATAAATAAATAAAATCTTTTAAAAAAAACAAAAAAAAACAGTTACTACAAAGCTATAATCATCCATTCAGTAAGGTATTAATATAAGATAAACATATAGATCAATGGAATTGAATTGAGAGTCCAGAAATAAATTATTACATGTATGGTCAGTTAATTCATACAAGGGTGCCAGGATAATTTAATGGGGAAAGAATAGTCTTTTCAACAAATGATGCTGGGACAACTGGATATCCACATGCAAAAAAATAAAGTTTGAACCCTACCCTAAAGGGCTCTCCAGAGAGAACCAATAGGTTATAGATAGATATATAGAATGAGATTTATTAGGAGGGATTGGCTCACACAATCATGGAGGCCAGGAAGTCCCACAATCTTCTGTTTTCAAGCTAGAGACCCAGAGAATAGTTCCAGTCCAATCCCAAAGGTCTGAGAACCTGGGGGCTGATGGTGTAAGTCCCAGTCTAAGTCTGAAGTCCAAAGAACTAGGAATGCCGATGTCTAAGGGCAAGAGAAGATGGATGCGCCAGCTCAAACAGGAGAGCAAATTCACCATTCTTCCACCATTTTGTTCTATTCTGGGTCTCAGTGAATTGGATGATGTCTACCTACATTGGTGAGAGGGATCTTCTTTATTCAGTCTACCAATTCAAATGCTAATCTCTCCTCAAAACACCTTCACAGACACAGCCAAAAATAATGTTTTTCCAGCCATCTGGGCATCCCTTAGCCCAGTCAAGTTGACACATAAAATTAACTATCACATTATATACAAAAATTTACTCAAAATCAAAGACCTAACTGTAATGTCTACACTATAAAACTGTTAGAAGAAATCATAGGAGTGAACCTTCATAAGCAATGGTTTCTTAAATGTAACACCGAAAGCATAACAACAAAGAAAAAAATAAATTGTACTTCATCAAAATTTAAAACTTGTGTGGTACAAATGACAGTACCAGGAAGGTGATAAGACAACCCACAGAATGGGAGAAGATATTTGCAAGTGACATATCTGGTAAGAGACTAGTATCAAGAATATACAAAGAACTGACACAATGCAATGATAAAAAGACCAATAACCCAATTTAAAAATGGACAAAGTGTGAATAAATGTTTTTCAAAGAATATAAACAAATCTCCAATAAGCATGTGAAAAGATGTTCAACATCACTAATCGTTAGGGAAATGCAAACTAAAACCACAATTAGATACACTTCTACCCACTAGGGTAGCTATAATAAAAAAGATAGACAATAACCAGTGTTGGTGAGGAAGGATGTAGAGAAACTGGAACTCTAGCATCGTGCTAGAGTTTTTATATTCCCTGGTGGGAATATAAAATGGTTCAGTCACTTTGGAAAACAATTTGGAGTTTAAAAATGTCAAATATTGAGTTACCACCTGACTTAGCATTCAACTTCTAACTATAGCCTTCCACTCCAAGAAAATTAAAGATGTGTTCACACAAAAACTTGTACACGAATGTTCAGAACAGCATTACTTATTATAGGAAAAAACGAAAACAGTCCAAATGTCCACCAATTGATGAACTGATAAACAAAATGTCGTTTATTTATTCAAGGACTATTATTCAACCGTAAACAAGAATGGAGTACTGATACATGCCAAGGCATGGATGAACCTTGAACACAGGATGCTAAGTAAAAGATCCAGGCACAAAAGGCCACGCATTGCATGATTTCCTTTATATGAAATTTCCAGAGCAGGATCATCCATGCAGACTAAAAGTAGATTGGTGACTGGCTAGAGTAAGAGGGAGGTTGGGGTGAAACGGGAGTCACTGCTAACAGGGATGGGGATTCTTTTGGGAACGATGAAAGTGTTTTGAAGTAAGAGAATAGTCATGGTTACACCACCCTGTGAATACCGAAAAGCCACTGAATTATATACCTTAAAAAGATGAATTGTGGGTGATGCATGGAATTCTTGAATCACTATATGGACACCTGAAACATTAATATAACACTGTATGTTAACTATACTGGAATTAAAATAAAAAATTCATAGTGTTCTTAAAAAAAGATGAATTGTATGCTATATGAACTATGTATCAATAAATTTTTTAATTGAAAAAAATAAGATAGAGGTGAAGCCAAGCAGCAGGTATTCCAGCTGTGAGATCAAGGGCCCTCTTCTACACTACACCAAATGAAATGTGTTTGCCATCACCAGATACTGTCTAATGAAGATGCACAGAGACAAAGGAAATTGCTCCTTTTCCTGGATGACTGGCATGAGTAGTTTCGAGACAGTTAACAATCCTTCTACGGTCCTCTTAGATTCTAGTAGCTCCCACTGGGACCTGCACAGGGTAAGCTCTTAATAAATACCTGCTAATTGTGTAAATAAACTAGGTCTTTGGTTCCATACTAGAAAAAAATCACATTGGGATGGTATGTTTAACAAACTCTTGGTAATTGTCACCATTTCCTCCCTAGGAAAGCTTAGTAAAAAGGAGAAAAACACCAAGGTAGTGCAGTAAATTGGATTTTATATCAAAAAGAAATTGGATTGGAAATCTTCCTGCGTATGTGGTGTATCTGGTTTATTCTAGAATAATCTCTGAGAAAAGTTCTTCCCTTACTTCCAGGCATGACACAACAACTGATTTTTATGGTTTCCAAAAAGAAACTCAACCTAAGCTATGTTTGCGTGAGGAGCTACTCAGCCAATAATGCTTCTCTCCTTTTTAATGTTAATTGTGAGCAAATTATATACACATACATATAATATACCATATTTGTTAAAGTGAAACTCCAAACAAAAAATAAAAATAATGAAAACAATAACTAAAGATCAAAGTTTGTTCCATATTAAGGACTTCTCTAGTTTTATGGAAATTCTAAATCTTTGCATTCTTCCAGGGAAAAATGGGGGGGAGCTTCTTAGCTTGTTTTTTTTATTTCAAGTATCAATATATGAAAACATTAATTTCAATGTATGTGCTGAATGCCTTCTATGTTCAAAGAACTGTGCTGAGCATGGTAAAAAATGTTTGAATATGTTAAGGACATAGTAGACATTGGCATCAAGGAGATTAAAGTCTCCTGTACTACAGTGAGGCCTTCTCTGATCATCCCACTGAGAAATTTAAACCTCCACACCGCCCTAACACTCTCTACTCTCATCCTCTCATGCTTCTACATCTCATACTCTCATGCTTCATTTGTTTTCTGTAGGAAAATGTAATATACTGTGTATTGTAGCTACTCACATTTTTTGTTTATTGCCTTTTCCTCCCAACAGAATAGAAGCTTCATGAGAACAGGCACTTTGTGTGTCTTGTTCACCACTGCGTCTCCAATGCTTAGAATGCTGGTTGGCATTTCCTGTAGATCTAGATCTAGACCTAGACAAATAAATAAGCACCTGATTGGTAAATTGACAAAAATGAGCCAGATAGTCCAGCTACAGCTAGTGCACAAAGAGATGGCTTGGAAGCAGAAGATGGGTCAATTTCTGGTGTGGATGTTCTTGGACAAGGCATTTTTCTTCATTTACAAAGTGAAGAAGCTGGATTATCAGGACACTCAAATTTTCCCATCTTATGAATCATCGACCACCCCTAAAGAAACTGAACTCCTCTATGAGAAACAAAAAGCCCATTATTTTCCAAGAACAACATTTATATGTGTGTCTGCATTCTGTTATATTTTTCATGTATGACAAGTTTTAAGAACATTATAATACTATAGATGGGAGTAAATTTTATTGCTAGGGTTTATAATATAATAAATAATAATGACATAAAGAGTTAAAATTACAGTGATGCCTTTGGGAATATTTTAGTGTAATGCCAACAATAAACACACTAGTAATAAATTAAAAATTGCAGTCATGTTATTAGGAGAGGTATCATGTATGTCTCCTGAAAACTACTTATATTCTTATAATTTACTTTAAAATATTTCATGGTGTAGTTACATAAGACATTACCATTAAAGGAGACTGTATGTACCTCAAGAGAACCTTTCAATCAGGTTGACACATCTAAAAAACCCAGAAAACTGGGAGCCTAATTGAGCTTACAGGACAGGTGGTATGAACTGTATTCTGCTTGCTAATGGATTTTTCTTTTGAAAAGCAGGCAGCAGAATTTGGTCTGAAGCTCACGTTTATTATAATCAGTTATCTATGTGTCATGATTGAGTGGGATAGCTGGGCAGTTAATTGTCTCTCCCACCTTAAATTTCTTGAGCATTTATTGTCATCTTACAAAAAGAAGCTAAGTGTTGTGTATGACCAAATTACCTCAGGTGAGCTTGCAATAGTCCTGAACTTGGCAATCTGTGGGTAAAATAACCTCCCTTTGTCTCCTTCATTTGTAGCCAGAAGATGACTGGAAAACACATGTCTTCAGGTCAGGTCACCACCTTACTGAATCTCCTCCAGTGGCATCTTTGTGTCTTCAGGATAAAACCAAAATCTCCCTAGCAGATTTTATGGCCCTCCAAGATCTGGGCCAGTCACCTCTTTCTGTTCATAGCTGAGTACTCCCCATTCCAGGCGCCCCTGTAATTCAGAGCTGCTTTCAGGTTCTCAAAAGTGGTGTGCCCTTGCTTCAGAATTTGCTTTCCAATGTAAAAAACATTGACGTAAAATTCATACAACATAAAATTCATCACTTTAACCATTTTAAAGTGTATAATTCATGTTAGGCAACTGTCACCACGACCTAACATTTCCATCAGCCCTGAAAGAAACCGACCCCGCACCCACTGGCAGTCATGCCCCAGTCCTTTCTACCCCCATCCCCACAACCACTCTCTGTCTCTATGGATTTACCTGTTCTGGACATTTCATAGAAATGAAATCATACAATATGTGGCCTTTTGTATCTGGCTTCTTTCACTTAGAATCATGTTTTCAAGGTTCATTCATGTTGTAGCATGTATCACTACTTCATTCCTTTTTATGACTGAATAATATTCTGTTGTACAAATATACCGCATTTCATTTATCCATTTTTCTGTTGGTATACGTTTGGGTTATTTTGGCTATTATGAATAGTGCTGCCATGAATACCTGTGGACAGGCTTTTATGTGAAAGCATATGTGAACATATGTTTTCAATTATTTTGCATCTATACCTAGGAGTGGAATTGCTAAGTCATGTGGTAACTCATACAGGTAACTTCTTAAGAAACTATGCAACTATTTTCTCTCCAGGATATTTGTGTTGGCCCCTGGGATTATTTCAAAGGTGTCATTCCTTCGTCCGGTGCATTCATCCTTTTAGGTCACAGCTTAGACATTACTTCCTCAAAGATGCCTTCCCTGACCACTTAACTTAAAAGGAGATATCCTTAAAAATTGGGGTAGAAAATACTATTCTAGGACTCACCATACTATTTTGTTACTTGCTTGCTTCTCTGTCTTCACCAACACACCCCTAGTCTCTGAATTCCGTTTGGAGGGGATATGTGTATCATCTTCTCTAGAGAGGGTCTGAAATCAGGGAGGCATGCAGTGAGAAATGGTTACATTGAATACTCACAGCATATATTCTTCAAAACGACAAAAACCTCTGCTGCATGATTCCTCCACTGACAAAAGTCTACATCAATGGATTTATGGAGCTATCATTGAAAAATGATAATTAGCGAATTATTTATATACGTGTATATATGTACAGACATATATACACCACTAACGTTCATGACTAATTATTTGGGTGGCTGATTTTCTTTATAAGTGTTCAAGAATAAAGTTGAGGGACCCTCTATTATGCCCAGATTGAAATTGCATTAATTGGTACAAATGTTTCAAAAAAATAATTGCAGCATTTTGACCAAGTAATTTTACTTCTGAAAATCCTAAGGAAATAATTCTAAATGCAGAAAATGTTTTATGCATAAAAGCACTGACTGAAGAATTATTTATAAATAATTAAAAATTGGAAACAAGCTCCCTCAATAGGTAATAGAGGGATAGCTACATAAATTCTACAGATATTAAAAATAAAGTTCAAGAAGAATCTAGAATAATGTTGTAGAAATTGTATTATACCATGACTACAACCATTTAAAGAGGAAGAAAACCCCAAACCTATAGTAAGAAATATATTAAAACGTGAAATGGTATGGTTTATGTGGTGGGACAATATATGATTTTTCCCTCTTATTCCATTCTCTAAATTTTAAATGTGATTTTATTATGATTGTAGTTTTTCTAAAAGTACAATAAACATTGAAGCAAATAACTTGAGAACTTTTTAAAAGCCCCTGTGACTAAAATGTGTGTCTCTGATGAAGTTTTTGTTTAGGACTTCACTTTGACAGTATAGGAACAAAGATTTCTAATGCATTTTGTGATGCTGTAGGGCGACTGGTAATTCAGAAAACGTTTAGTCCAAATCAACTAAGAAAACTCTGATTCCCGGAAGTATTGGTAGTCTTATCTAAACTTCTCCACATTTCTAATTATTATATAATGCCTGAGGAATGTAGAGCAGAAGTCTGTCCTCAAACTTCAGTGAGCAGACTAATGAGCAAAACCTCCGGGTTCAATGAGATTCCCCAGTCCTGGCCCCAGAGATTCAGACTCACTAAATCTGGGTCCAAGTTCAGGCATTTGCCATTTTTATCTAACAAGCAAAGTACTGATACAGATGAGCCATGGACTACATGCTATGAAAAACATGCTTTCCATCATCTTCCGAGGTCTTGACCTATTTCCTTTTTTTTTTAAGATTTATTTTTTTTTTGAGAGAGAGAGAGAGAGTGTGCAAGCAGGGAGAGGGGCATAGGGAGAAGTAGAGAATCTCAAACAGACTCCCTGCCCAGCATAGAGCCCAATGCGGGGCTCATCTCATGACCCTGAGATCACGACCCCAGCTGAAACCAAGAGCGGGAAACTCAACTGACTGAGCCACCCAGGTGCCTCTGATCTTTTTCTAATTCAGAAGTGGCTGATTGTAATGAGCTCTGCTTTGGAGGATAAATTCTGCAAAATTCACCAACCTACAGCACAGCTGACCCCTGCAACCTCAAGTTGGAAGTTTTGCAGAGCACTTCACAATCGTTTGCTTGCTCTCAGGAAACAAATAGAAAATAGAATAAAAGAGAAAGAAAATGCCTATGCTTTAAATTGGAACCAGTGAGTGTCTCATGTCTTGTCACTCTGGGATAATAATAGGTGAGCAGTCACTTTTATTATTTCTAAACTGGCCCCTTTGATAGGTCAATTAATATAAAAAACAAGCTAAAGAATCACTCTACCCTTCCTTTCCTAATTCCAGGAACCTCTGCTATTCAGTCACTTTTTGTACATGGACTTTGGATAAACAATGATAATATCTCATCAGCAGTTCAATGTAATTTTATCATCTTAAAACTTGGAGAGTCTGGCTGTCTGGCAGGGATTCCTCTCCCAGGGAGGCCCTAGAGGTGAGAAAATGGGACATCCACACATTCCATGTGATCACAATCCCAGCATTTGCCAAATACATATCCAACTGCTTGGACTCTATGCTGGAAGGAAAAGGAGATCTCTGAGGGAAGCTTTCACCTAATTCTAAAGGCCCCTTCATAGCCAACCCTGAGTTCTACTTCTCTATCAGGCCTGTAAGCAAAGCACAATGATTCTTCAAGAGTCTGAGTCACAAAGTAAAGCTTGTAAGAAAAACAAAAAAATTAGTTCAACAAACCCTTCAACTGCTGCGCTACTGTTGTTCACATTGTATAATTTAACTTCTTCCTTATTTCTCCTTTTTTTTCTTACCTTGGGTAAGGGGTTGGGGCCCATGTGTGTGTCTACCTCTTCCCCTCTCCAGAGGGCGTCTCTCTGAAATCGGTAGGGTGGGGGAGTGGTTAGAGCAGGAGGCTGTGGGGTCTTTGGAAAACCACCAGCAGAGGGGACAGGGGCTCAAGATACCCCTTTAAAACACAAGTGGCGGGGCGCCTGGGTGGCTCAGTCGGTTAAGTGGCTGCCTTCGGTTCAGGTCATGATCCCGGCGTCCTGGGATCGAGCCCCACATTGGGCTCCCTGCTCAGCGGGAAGTCTGCTTCTCCCTCTCCCACTCCCCCTGCTTGTACTCTCTCTCTCTGTCAAATAAGTAAATAAAGTCTTTAAAAATAGATAAATAAATGTTTTTTTTTTTAAATAAAACACAAGTGGCTGCTGGGATAGACTTCCAGATGGCACCTGAACCTTTATTTATCTGGCCAGGAAACGGCCTGAGGCCATCTGTGATTAGCCCTGTCCGCTTCCTTGTTGCAGGGAGACTGGATTCTGCCTAATTACAACCCATGTGAGATTCCCATTGCCTGTGACTTTCTTTAGCAATATTGGCAACATCCCCTTATTACATTGAAGGAATAACTACTGGTGGGCATTTAGGTTAGATGTAGTTCAAGAAAGGGATGGTCAGTAATATATTTTTAAACTTTCTAGTTTGAAATAATTTCAAACTTGGAGAAAAGTGGCAAGAACTGAACAAAGAACTATTTACCCTTTACTCCTATTCCTCAAATGTTAACATTTTACCATCTTTGCTCTGTACTTCCCTTCCTATCTAGAAATAGACTTATTAAGAACTTTAGATTTACAGAAAAATTGAGGGGCTAGTACAAGGAATTCAGATATACTGCTTCCCCCCCCCCCGACCCCCGTCCCCCTATTAGTAACATCTTACATAGGTATAGTACATTTGTTACAATTAATGAACCAACGTTGATAGTACATTGCTATTAACTAAAGTCTATAGCTGATTCAGATTTCCTTAATCTTTTCCTCCTTGCTGGTATCACTTTAACTTGACTCAATCTTTGAGTACAAGTACAAGCTGGTAAATGTATCAAAATACATAAAATTGCACCTGGGAAAATAGCCAAGAAATAAAAGAACCTCATAATTATTTTTTACAAAGATATTTATATCAACACTATTTGTAAAAGTGAGAAATGACCCAAATGTCAGATTAGGGGAATAGTTAAGCAAACTATCATATATTAACATAGTAATATACATCTGGCTATCAAAAATGTGAACTAAATTGTTTGCATTTGTTTTGAAAATTGTTTTAATATATGGAATATGCTGTTAATGAAAACAGGGTAAAGCAAAATACAATATGTAAGCTGGCTAGAATTAGGCAACCCAAAGTTAAAAGGGAATTTAGAGGATTGGAAATTATTAGAATTTATTACTCCTTAAGTGACATCTTCTGTGATATGTCTAAATTGCTTTTAAAAATTATTATTGAAGGGGCACCTGGGTGGCTCAGATGGTTAAGCGTCTGCCTTCGGCTCAGGTCATGATCCCAGGGTCCTGGGATCGAGCCCGCATCAGGCTCCCTGCTCCTTGGGAGCCTGCCTCTCTCTCTCTCTCTCTCTCCCTCTCATGAATAAATAAATAAAATCTTTAAAAAAAATTATTATTGAAAAATAAAACTATAGCAATTTTCATCTTCAGAACATGCTTTAAGTAAAAGATCTATGATAAGATATACTATATAAGATAAAACTATTTTAGATTCCCATACTCCCTTCCGCATACTTATATTGAGTGGTAAAGTAGTTCCAAAATATTCTCCCTAACTTTCAGGAAAAATAAAGATAAAACTAGACCAGTGGTACTGGTAGATGTAGCCCATTTTTTTTTTTTTCCAAAGATTTTATTTGACAGAGACACAGTGAGAGAGGAAACACAAGCAGGGGGAGTGGGAGAGGGAGAAGCAGGCTTTCCTGCTGAGCAGGGAGCCCGATGTGGGGCTCGAACCCAAGACCCCGGGATCATGACCTGAGCCGAAGGCAGACGCTCAACGACTGAGCCACCCAGGCGCCCCGATGTAGCCCATTTTGAGTTGTAATCAAGCATAGTAAGTGTTCTTCAGTCCTATCTGGCCCACACCTGTCTCGTGTCAACGCGGCCCCGCTGCCCATAAGCAAACCGAAAAGTTACAGGTGAGAGATGGGCAGTCGCAGCTGGGAGTTTCCTCTTGTCTTCCTTCTGTGGGTAGCAGCCAGCAACCAGTTTCCTGGAGGCGGGGCCTCCTGCCTGAGAAGTCATGCCCCCAGAACAGTGGGCAAAGAAGCTGGGCACAAACAAAAGACCATTATTGCTTCTACTTGAAGGAGGGCAAAGAATGACTTTTTAAATAATTTAACACTTAATACATTTGGGATATAGCCCCTAAACTGCTAGAGAAAGGAAGCGACATTGAAGCAAAAGTCTGGTCCACAGATGAATTCTAAACTGCCCCACAGTCAGCCGTCTGAAGACATAAACTTTTCTTTATCTGGAGCTCAATGTATAATACCCAATTCAAATGGAAAAATAATACATTAAATAGTAAAACAGGTTGGAAACTATGCATAGCATGGTTTCATTTTTGTTGTCAATTTTGGAAGGATACACACAAAATATTATCAGTAATTACCTTAAGATAGTGAAATGAGGGCAGCTTTTGTTTTCTTCCTTTCTTCTCTTTACCGGTGCTTTTGATCTTTTTTACAATAAACATGTATTATTTGTATAACTTTTAAACTCCTTAAAATATATAAATAGATGTAAAATTTATAAAACTCAAACTTTCATCAACTGACTTTGGTTCCATGTATCTAAAATGCTGCTATAATTGATATTTATAATGATAAACACAAAGCACTTAGAGATCTTCACGGCTTGTTGAAACACATAAATTACTTTGTGTTTAGTTTTAGTGCTAAGTATATTTAATTATAATTCAATTATCTTAAACTATTAATCATGTGAAGTATATGTGAGAAACCCCTATTAACTAGAATAATTTGTTAATCAAAGCAATCTATTTCCCAAACCTACCAGATAATGGGAATATTTATTATGGTACCTTCCCACATCACAAAATACTGCTTCACTGACATCTCCTCATAAAAAGTTTTCTATTTCTTTCTATGAACACCAACAATCCATTGCTTCAAAGCCATTTTCCATCATAAGCCAGTATTTAGATGCTGTGGCTTTAAATTTACAGAGGATAGGATTTCCTCAACTTTTCTCAATTCATAGAAAATGAATAAAGGCATAAAGAGTTTTGAACTGAAGAAAATACCACACAAAACCCTCCAAAACAGAATTTGAGTCAGAGATGTACCACAATAAAGAGGAAAACATGAACTATGGCAGAATAAGAGCCATCTTGTGCCCGCAATGCTGGGATTGCCAGGTGATACTTGTCCACCTCTGCTGCCACTCTGCTCTTCCAGGTGGCCTTGAAGAAGCTTTTAGCAGGAAAACACCTGGACCCCAGAGACCACAAGAAAGTGTAAGGTGACACACATATAAGAGAGAGTTATGGTCAGATAGCATCTAATACAACTTCCGCCTACAGAAGTGCATCTTGGCCCTGTGCTTAGAGAATTAATCCTTTTCTCAAAAAATCACAGCCTGTTCAGGATTAGGATTTAGTCTCTGGGTTGGCTGCCTCATGCAGATGCTTTCCTTTACTAATAATCTGGAAGATGTCTTAAACACAATAAATCTTGTGGTGTTAGAACAGATACAACCAATTCACTTTCCTATTATGCCCCTTTAGAATATACATGATGGATGGGTGAGGGTGGTAACATAGGATATCAATAATACCAGTAATTCATATTTTCAAATACTTTAAAAATCTTAACAAGTAACAAGTAGTCTTGCGTTTCAATCCCCTGGTCAGTCCCTTACTAAATGCTGTAGCTGGCCAAGAGCAAAGATCCAAAAGAGAAAATGCCTGTGAAAGATCATCCACACTGGATTTCACACTGCTCCTGAAAGAAATGCTTATACCTCAATTTTGAAAAGTGGTTCTAGGATTCAGTTATCCAAGCATCTACGACGGACATCAGGAATCTTGCCCAAGAAATCCAGGGCAATATTCTGTGATCTCCTCACAATGCCTAGAAAGATGGCTTCACCGGTTGGCTAATTATACACCATTAGGAAATGTTACTTAGGTCATATGCCCCTTAGGAATCAAGAATTAAAATCACTACAGTGAGAAGATTTGGCCTCAGGATAGAGCAAAGTCATTATATGGCTTTCCCCCCATTTTCTGCTACCTGTTAGTAATCTTACACATTGTGCAATTGTAGCACCTTCCATCCTGAAGATCTGAGGCCAACTTGATTATTCTTTTTCTTCTCTCCCCTCGCCTTTCCTCACAAAATGAAGGCTCACAGAGATTTCATATTTGGCAGAGAACCATTTAGGGCCACACCAGGTGAAAATTAAGAACACTCACTCAACATCCAAACACTGTAAAGGCATAGCTAGTCCTATGCAGGTGATGTATTCTAGTCCTTTCCAGAAAGAAAAATCAATGTGACTCCCTGACCGTCAGTTCAGGCAAAGCTGTTGTTATCAGCTGAATGAATATTCATTTGCTCACTTTAAAAAAAAAAGATTTTATTTATTGAGAGAGAGAGTGAGAGAGAGAGGGCAAAGGGAGAGGGAGAAGAAGGCCCCCCACTGAGCAGGACCCTGAGATCATGCTGAGTGGAAGGCAGACGCTTAACCCACTGAGCCACCCAGGCATCCCCATTTGCTCACTTTTTAAAGTTCATTTTAATTAGAAACCCCAAATACTCTGATCTAGACACCCTTATGTGATTTGGCAAGCCTAGGCCCTCAGACCAAGGAAATGGGTCTATTTCTGGCTTAATTCCTCCTGGTCTCAGCACTACCTTGGCTGGCTCAGTCTCTTAGGTGATGAGATTCCTCCTGGGATTCTGGTAAATCATTTGGTTCACTACATTCATGTCCCTGCAGCACTACCTTACTTGACAGCAAGACAGGAGCTCACTAGAAAGCTAATTGTATTTGGGGACATAAATAGCAAAAGGCTTCAAGTCCTATGAGGTTAAATATTATAGTTTCAGAAAAAGTGATAGCATAGAAATACCTATTAGAAACTGCTAGGCTTGGGGGGGCGCCTGGGTGGCTCAGTCACTAAGCATCTGCCTTTGGCTCAGGTCATGATCCTGGGGTCCTGGGATCCAGCCCCACATCGGGCTCCCTTCTCCGCGGGAAGCCTGCTTCTCCCTCTCCCACTCCCCCTGCTTGTGTTCCCTCTCTCACTGTCTCTCTCTCTCTCTCTGTCAAATAAATAAATAAAATCTTAAAAAAAAAAAAAAGAAACTGCTAGATTTGGGACTGTTTACTCATATAAATAGAAGAAACACAGAGAAGAATTAGACCCTCTCAAAACAGCATGGGCTTTGGCCCCAATATCATTTTCTTGCTTAATTGAGGCATAATTTACACACAGTTATGCCTTTTTTTTATAACCCAACTCTTAAAAGTAGAAAAGAGGAATCGAACTTGGAGTTAGGAATCAAGAAGTACTATTCTTCAGACCAAAGAGAAGGACTAGTTTGATATGTCAATATATATTTTTTAAAATTTTTACGTAATCTCTATACCCAATGTGGGGTTCAAACTTACAGCCCCGAGATCAAGAGTGGCATGCTACACCGACTGAGCCAGCCTGGCACCCCAATGTCAATAATTTTCAATCCACTCCAGTGAGACTTCATTTTGACCAAGTTAGTGGAATTTTGATAAAGTTTACTGCATAGTTGAATTTAGATATTTCAAATTTCAAGTGCTATTGGCTTCACACGGCCACGCACTCAACTCCCCATAAGCTTCCGCTCTTCAGGGCTTTGCCCAGGTTTAGTTCCAGGCCAGAGCAGAGCTGCTAATTGGACAAGTGTTAGTTTCTGTGACTTCAATTAGATACAATTGTTTAATGACATATCATAATAGCTAATGACTTACACACGAGGGATAGTTAAGTAGACGTTTTCATCTGAAATGAGAAACGCAGGCATCTTTTTACGTAAGAGCATAAGGAAAAACGTTTGATGAGCAACTCTTGTTCCTGTAGCACCTTTTTAATCAACTAGAAGTTTTTTTGTTTTCAGCATAGATGGAAATTTAAAGTCAAACGGTATATTTTGAATGGTGTTAAAAATAGTAACAGCTAACTTATTTAAGATTTACTATGTGCCAGGCATTTTCTAAGGGCTTTGTATTAATTTACTTGATCCTCTCAAAAAAACCCAAAAACCAAACCAAAACAAAACCATCTTAAAAATGAGACAGTTGTGAAGTTGAAGGTCTAGTCCAAGCCAGGACAGGAACCCAAGGCAACATAGCTTCATTGCCTTCACTGTCATGAGCTTAAGTACTGTACTTTCCTATGCTTTCATTTACACATTTTTAATCATTTGCTTGATGTCGACAAACACAAGCACACACACCAGCACTGCTGTGCTAACCAGCCTGTACAGAGTTTTACATTCTTAGTGTCACCAGGAACCTAGACTCTCATCACAGTAATGAAATGATGTAATCACTGAACCAGGGCTTCTTACAGATGGAAGGAAATAGAGAGATCCTTTTGGATCTTACCCAATTCTTTCTAATTCTTATCAACCACATCAGCCTCTCTGACTAGAATTTGCTCTCCTCATTGTAGACATCCAATCTTACCCACTTTATCCAGCTGCTTGAGTCAACATTCCTAATATTTCCCATATGAAACTAAGACACTATAATAACTGATCTCTGTTTCTCATTTGTCTCCCTTACTGAAACAAGAGGAATCTGTTTTGCTTCAGCTTACATATATCATTCCCCTGCATTCAACTGTCAATGGCTCCCCATTGCCTGGGTCAGTGGTTCTCAAACTTGTACAGGATTTTATTGTGGTGATCGTTGAACTGTATGTTTTAAATAGGTGAACTGTATGGTATGTGAATTGTCTCTCAATAGTATTTTTACAAATTTACAATCAAAAGCATCTGGAAGTCTTGGCATGCTATGTGTAACATCCTGAAATGTTGAACCATACGCAATTTTACTAGCAGGAAATAAGACTGTGGTATATATCATATATATTTATAAGATTGAAATTCACTGCTTTACAACTATGTCTACAAAAAAGGCAAGTGGCTGAGCTAAGATTATCAACAGTTTCTGATGTTACCTTTAATATTCAATTGCCATTTGTTCAATTATTTTATTGCCTTCCACTACTTCCTAGCAAACAAGCATTAACAGCACTGAAGACGTAAGAAAAATTTAAGGGAAAATTCTGAATTGACTACATCTATCTACTACATTAGAATCTATTTTTGTTTTCATATTAAGGCTTTAGGAAAACATCTATATTTGCCATAAGACTAAGATTTTCTGGAGGCGTTTTGACAATTCATGGCTTCCTAGAAAATGCCTATATTTCTCAACCTAGCACAAAGGACCCTTTTTTCAACCTGGCCTTAAATTACCTTTTCATCTTGGTCTCTTTCCGCACCACCTCACTTCTGCCATATAGCACTAGCTGTGTTCTCCCCACAGCCACAGTGTCCGAGTGTCCCCCAAACCCACCCTGCAGCTTTACTCAAGTTCCTTCCTTCTTCTGGAATATTCTTTCCTCCTTTCTCTACTTGGCCCTTCAAAGCCCATCTAACTTTCATTTCATCTTCTTGACTTCCCTGGTCCAGGACAGTGCCGTGAAAATGGGAAACATGTATATCTTACTGGATGTTGAATTTCCAGTGTAAGCATAGAGCCTAGTATAAAGAAAATGCTCCATAAATATCCCTTTCTCTGTATTCTCAGAGTCTAGATGCACACGTCTATCCACCTACCTCGTGCTGCTGAAATGATTTTTCAGTGACCCTCCTTCCCCAGTAGATTATGAGTGCTTGAAGGCAGGAATTATATCTTTATCACATAGTAATGTACCGTAAGTATCTGCTAAATTTTGATGAATTGAAAACATGCTCTCCAATCTCCAGACATTCAAGGTCTTCAGGAAAAATAAAACAAACAATTTACTGAAATACCATGTGGCAAAAACTGTAAGTGAGGCGTGTACACAGTATTATGAGAATTCTGACGAAAGAGCTATATATCTTCTGGCTTGGGGTATTTATTTATTTATTTATTTTTAAAGATTTTATTTATTTATTTAATTGGCAGAGAGAGAGAGAGCGTGAGGGGGAACACAAGTAGGGGGAGTGGGAGAGGGAGAAGCAGGCTTCCGGCCAAGCAGGGAGCCCGATGCGGGGCTCCATCACAGGACCCCAGGATCATGACCTGAGCCGAAGGCAGTCGCCTAACCAACTGAGCCACCCAGGCGCCCCATGGCTTGGGGGTATTTACCCTGGGATCTTCTTAGACGCTTGACAGTTGAGCTGTCCCTCGAAAAATCATAAGGTCACCAGTTAAACAATGAAAGGGATTCTAAGCTGAGGGAACTCAGCACCTAGACAGAAACTGAGAGGGTAGGGCCATTAGCACTCCAATGGGTCTGGTTTGGCTTGAGTGTGGAGTTCATGGCAGGGAGTGGTTGGCAGGAGGCTGGAAAAATGTGCTGGGCCTGCCAGCCCTCCTAGTCTGGACTTTACGACTTGAGCAAGAGAATGACACAGTCAGATTTGTATTTTACTCTGTTTTCAACACCCTCTTCCGCCCTGCCCCCTCCTAACATATATGTTGACCATGTAAGAGAGTTGATCAAAGTCATAGGTATGATGTGTGGACAAAGGCCACAGGGATGTGAATCCTCATGAGAATCAACTTGAGACCCACTCTGTGTTCTAACCAGTGAACCATCAGTCAACACCAGTGCTATGCAAATCACGCACTGAAGCAGAACCAATAAAGCTGGTTTCTTTGGAAAGCCGGCAGCATTCACTTGAAGATTCCCCACCTCCGTGAAGCCCTCGCTGATTTTCCCAGCCCGAGGAAATCTCTCCTCTGAAAGTCTCTGGAGCACTTAATTTTGTACTTAGGACACTTTGGAAAATTTTTTCTTGCATTGTGGTTGCTTTGTCCTCATTCCTGGTACCGCCTTTTGTCTCTTTGTCTCATTTCAAAACTTATGTCTAATACAATGCAGCTTTAAGAGACACCCTGGGAGCAAGATAAGGTATAAATCAATAGCAACAAATCTCATTAGATTTTAAGTTAAGATGAATTGTTAGATTTTACATTTCAAGAAGGGTGAGGTCACATCCCACTTACCTTTGTAAACGCCACAGTACTAGGCAAACATATTCATTGAATACATTGATCTTGTGATGAAAATATGATAAAGTAAAAATATTCTTTGTCTTTTAAAAGGAAGTTGATACTTAAGATTTTTTTTTTTTAAGATTTTATTTATTTGCGAGAGAGAGAATGAGAGACAGAGAGCATGAGAGGGAGGAGGGTCAGAGGGAGAAGCAGACCCCCCGCTGAGCAGGGAGCCCGATGCGGGACTCGATCCAGGGACTCCAGGATCATGACCTGAGCCGAAGGCAGTCGCTTAACCAACTGAGCCACCCAGGCGCCCGATACTTAAGATTTTTTTTCCTTGAAAATCACTCACTAGAGTATTTATATAGTTGTTTATCTTTTATTCTTTCAAATTTCATCTCTCCTAACCATGCCCCCACTGTCTGGGGTATTGCTTTTTTCTTGATTTGATTTGCCAAACTTCATCTCTTATATGGGTCTTTTTGGAAGAAACAATGCTTAGACTTATTTATTATATCTATCTTGTGTTTGTTTTCTCATAGAACAGAGATAGATTTATTTCAGCAAAATTATAAAGTAAAACTCCAAAGAAAGAAAAATATTTGACACTCATTGAAACGCAATTTTGTAAAGAAGAAAGTTAACAGTAATTGGCATAAGTACAAGAACTTATAAAGTTGTGTTGATATTTTAATGGGGAAAAATACCCAGAAGAAACACACAAATACTGTGAAAACACAACATCATTGCCACAGCACATGAAAACATTCCACAAAAAATTAACAATTTCCATACGGACATTTAACTTTTCAGCCCTCTTTAAATTTATATTTTGAAATCTTGATACTCTATTGCAACTTACGAGTAGCCATTCTCTCATTCCACAGTCCCATCACAAGCAATTAAAAGGAACACGTCCTGTTACAGATACAGCACTTCAAGGCTAATAATTTAATCTTAATTGGCATTAAGTTTAGTGCAAATAAAATTACATTTTTAGCAGCTTAGAAAATTCCTCGTGGGGGAGCATTCACCTCTTAACCCTTACTGCTTCCCCATAATATGAATGTTGGCCATTTAATCCTATTGAGAACTACTGATGCTGATTTTGCCATTTGTTACACAGGGAGTTTCCAGGAAAGATGGTTTCAGCAACTACGCAAATGAACCATCAGCTTTTACATTTGAAAAGTTTCCCTTAGGTTGATTTTTTTTTTTTTAAAGCAGGGCCTGAATGTCAGTCATAACTGGATCTTATCTAACTGCTTTTTTGATCATGGAGAAGAGACCCCAACAAGGCACTAATCATCTCACACATTAGCCACCTTAGGTTGCATTCAAAGGAAGACCCAAAGACAAGGCTGAGGAATCTCTTAAATCAAGTTCTACCCTCCAGTAATAATTTTATTTTCACTGATTCGGGAAGAAAGGAATGAAGGAAGGGAGGGAGGGAGGGAAGAAAGGAAGGAAGGAAGGAAGGAAGGATGGAAGGAAGGAAGGAAGGAAGGAAGGATGGAAGGAAGGAAGGAAGGAAGGAAGGAAGGAAGGAAGGAAGGAAGGAAGGAAAGGGGAGAGGGAGGGAGGGAGGAAGGAGGGGAAGAAGGAAGGAAGGAAGGAAAGGAGAGAGGGAGGGAGGGAGAAAGGAAGGAAGGGAGAGAGAGAGAGAAAGAAGGGAGAGAGGGAGGGAGGGGAGGAAGGGAGGAAGAGGGAGGAAAGAAGGAGGGATGAAGGAGGGAAGAAAAAGAGAAAAAAGGAGAAAACAGGAGCCATCTGATTTCAAACCTGGTGCTTTCCACTCTCAGCCAAGATTTACAGTCCAAACAAATAGAAGCTAGAGAGCTATTAGCCAGAGAGGATTTGGGCTTCGTCAATCCCTTGAATTGCCTCCCTTTTTCTTAGACATCTGTTCCCTCTGTAGCCAAGGCCTGGAGTAGCTGCTTTGGAAAACAGTGTGGCTCCCTGTGCCCAGGTCTGTGCTGGCAAGGGAAGGGGAAGAATACTTCCTGGGTTTTAAGCACCTGCCTCTGCCCTGTGTCTAGGTTTCACTGGCCCCAAGACTTGAGCGGTCGGAGAGCTTGGATGACCCCTGCTGTCTGGGATGTGCTGACATAAAATCCAGGCAGGTAAACCCTCGGCAGGCCATCTCACACGATCTCTTCCTTACCAAGTCCTCAGCAATTTTTCTCTTGCCCACGAATTTTCTCACCCAACAGCTCAAGGATGAGGGTGTGGTGGCTGCATGCTCGAAAGACGGGACCACCTCAGTCACTGTACTCTTCTCTTTCCCTTGGATTGGGGAATTTCTCATACTGGTTGGCCAATTTCCATTTGCTGTGCTGATTTTTGAGGAGTGCAGCAAAGGAAGTCTTCCGGGTGATATTTCTTGATATTTCCCGGCTCTTGGCCTTCCTGGTGGGGGAAGAGCTTCGGACTAAAGGATAGACAGGAAAAATGGGCCTGCCCCGAGGGGCTTCCAGTAGCTGCCATATCTCCCCAGAGGTATTACTGGTCAGATACTGCCATGGCTTCTTCCCACTGCTGTCCCGGACGTTCACCTGAGAAGCCAACCTTTGCACTAGCAATTTGATGACCCCCTGGTGGCCATGAATGGCTGCAAGGTGCAGAGGGGTATATCCACAACTGGACTTCACATTGACATCAAGAGCAATCCCTGCTTTCTGTGTGCTGGAGACAAAGTCCTGAAGGGCCCTGAGGTCACCATGTTTGGCTATCCAGTGCAAGGCAGTGTACCCAGTCAAGAAGTCTTTGTGCAGAGCCAGCTGGGGGTCCTCCCAAAACAAAGTCAACACCTGAATCCAAGAGCCACTGGCAAGCTTCACAATCCATTCGTGCTCCCTGGCATCCAGGGGGACCACAGATGACTTGTGCTCAGAAGGTCTGTGTAGGACCAAGGCTGCAGACTCCTCCCCAGCCCCGGCCCAGGAGGTGTGTGGCCGACCCCGCTCAGCTACAGAAGCCTTAATGTCTGTAGGTTTGGGTATCAAAGCAGCATCCACTCTTGGGCTGGATGCTGTTCCTGCCTTGGAGGGTTTCCTGGACCGCGGTGGGCGCCGAGTCCTTTTCAGCAAGTCCTGCTCAAGATACTCCTCATCAGAAGAAGACAATTTGGTTCTCCCTGCCTGAGAGCTCCTCCTGAGGGATCTCCTTAACCTGGGAGCTGGCCAGGGCAAAGACTCCTGGGGGTGGTCTGCAAGGCCATTAGCCTCTGTCGAGACCAGCTGAGAGATGTGACCATCCCCTCTGTTCCTGAGGCCCTGAAGGCTCTTGCTGGGGCTGCCCTCCTTTGGAGAAAGACCTCCAGCTGGATTCCTGAGCTTTCTCCAATCTGGGGTTCCCAGAGCAACCTGCAGCCCCTCTTCAGAGCCCCCAGGAGACTCTTTGGGCCCACTGCTGCTCTCCTCACTGCCGTGGCTCTCTTGGTCCACAAAGTCTTCCAGATCTTGCAGGGACAGCTGACAACGAATGCTACGAAAGACTGCCAATGGAGGGTTCTCGGGACAGGATTCCGGAACAACAGAAAGGACAGAATGAGAGGGAAGAGTGGGGTCTGGAGGCTCTGAGTTAGGTTCCCGGACCCAGAAGCTCAGCTCCGAGGGTAGCTGGAGGAAGCTGTCCGGCAGGACCGACCAGGCTCGGATGGGGCCTTGGTCCCGGGCCTTGGGAATCTGGGGATGTCTGGCCACCGATTCCCAAGTGAGCTGTTGCTGCTGCTGCAGGGTGGGATAATGCAGAGAGTCCGGGGTCAACAGCTCTGGCGGGTCTCCGGGGGAAACAGGGCGGGACAGGAGAGCAGGCGGCGAAGCCCGGCTCCCGGCGGCCTCGACAGTTGTAGGAGGCGAGCAGGGCGCCGCGGGCACCCGTGCGTGCTCTGCGGGCGCGCCTTCCGGCTGCCGCCTGGGAGCCCCGCGGTCATCCTGGGCCGGCGGGGCACTCGCCGGCTTCTCCCCGGCGGTGGCGGGGCCCGGGACTGCACCGAGCACCTGCTCCCCCGGCAGTCCCTCCAGGCTGTTCTGGACGCATTCCCAGCAGCAGCGGCCCTGTGTCTCCGCAGCGGCGCACCTCGCTCCCGCCCCGGGGCCAGAGCCGCCCCTCCGCCCGCCGCCTCCCCGGGCTGCCTCCCGGGTGCGGCGGGCTGCGAGTCCACTGCAACCTGAGTGGGCGGCCGGGGCTGCGGCACCTGCTGGCTCCTCCTCTGGCTCCTTCTCGCGCCGCCGCCGCCGCCTGGGCAGCGGCTGCTCTCCCCCGCGCGCGGCTTGCGGGGCGCAGGACGCAGCTCCCCCTGCAGGGGCCGCGGCCGCGGGCGGGTCTCGGGGTCGCTGCAGCCCCTCCTCCCCCAAAAGGTCCCTGTACCTCCTCTTGAGCACCACATACTTGGTGCCGTCGGGGTCCTGGCGCACTGCGGCGACCGAGTTGACGAAGCCCTTGAAGAGCTCGCGGCGGCGCTGGTGCTGGCTGGGGGGCGCGTCGGGGTCTCGGAGAAAGCTCTTGAAGTGGCTCAGCAAGGCGGCGTTGGTCACTCTTCCCCCGGCCTGGCACAGAAAATCCAGTAGTGCCTCCTGGCTTAACTCTCGGGCCATCGCTGCCTTGTCGTCTCCTGGCCCCGGGTGTCAGCTTTTCGCCCTCCCTGCGCTCCCCTCTGCCAGCCGAAACCCTGGCCTGTCGTGGGTCACCTGCGCCCGGGGCGGCGCCACCCGCCTCCATCAGCCGAGGAGGGCGGCGCTGCTTGCGGGCCCCGAGCGCCCCCGGATAGAGGCCCCCGGGTTGAGCCCCCCGCACGCAGCCCGGATAGGAGAGGGCGGCTCCTCGGCCGCCCCTGCGCGACGCGGGCCTCTCGCAGCGAGTCCCCGCCGCGAAAGTTCCCGGGATAGGTCGGAGTCGGTTTCACCTGCGTCCTGGCGACGCCTCCTCCCCGGCTCTGGGGGAAGGGCCCGGCCCGCCTCCTCCTGTCCTTCCGCCCTCTGAGGTCTCCCCAGCCCTGCCACCTCTCCCAGATGAGTCAGGCTGCTCCCAGCCAGAGAGAGCGCGGTAGGTGAGTCGCCGGCGAGCTGGAGCCGACAGCGCGCCGCTCGGCGGAACGCGCAGCCCCTCCCGGGCGGGGCCAGACGAGGCAGGTAAGCGACCGGCCGCTCCTTTGGGTCTCGGCCACGTAGGAAACGAAAGCGTGGAAAATCCGTTCCTGCCCTCTCTCGGTGCGGCAGAAGTTCTGGCGAAAGCCGTTGGCAGGGGGAGGAAGGTGTAAATTTACTGGCACGCTGCGGTGTCCCAGAAAGATGCCTTTATTCACGCCCTGGGGTAGGGAATTTCAGATTCCCTAAGGCAGTATCGAGGTCGGGGGAACTCAGTTTGCACCCCAAACAAGCTTTTCTTCATCTAGACAAACTGCCCGGGCTGCTCCTCAGGCATCCAAATACACCTCAGTCTGTACTGAAAAGAGAAATCACTCTGGAAGTTAGGGGTTGGGTTCAGCCTTTCTTTTTCCTAGTAATTGTCTCACGTTAAGGAAAACTCAGTTTGATAGTTGATTGCCCCAGCAGCTTTAAAGGAACGGGAATCATGCAGTGAAGGTATTTGTTGTCTAGTGTTAGTTTTTATTTACTGCAAAGTTTGTGAACAGAAGAGATTTTTGTACAGTCCCTTCTGTGTTGGCTTGAGCGGTGTTGCCTTTTCTCCCCGAATGGAAGGTTCCCCACGTTGGAAGTAGTAAGCATGTTGCAAGCTTGCCTGATTTGACCCCACTGCTCCAAACCTTAGAATGGCCGCTTGACTCTCATTCTCCGTGGAGAGGCTGTAGACTTTCCAATTCCAAGTCCATCTGTGCACCAGAGCTGTCTTTGTCACTGGCCTCAAGACACAGAGCTTTTCCTAACAGCTGCTTTTCCCTTTCATTTGATCTGTCTGTCCACTTCTTGGTCTGGCCCTCTCTTTAACTGAGGTCTTTGAGAGCCTGTTTGACAGTCCTGTTTCCATGCCCAAGATACTTTCATTATTTTATCTATTTATTTTTGTGGTTCCATGCCCTCCCCTAGGCTACCTTTCCTATCATAAAGTCTATTTTCTCCTGCCCTGTTGTACCCCTTTTCTCTCCTATACTCCCCCTTCTTTTTCCACTTTTCCTTCTGCGCTACTGTTTTTGGTTGTTTCATGAGTCCCTGTCCTATTTGCTAAGGGACGGTATTGAAAGTACGTTGGCCCTACAGTTGTCAACATAGACAACTGCCACATAGACAACGTTAGCTGAGCTTCATCTTAAGTCCCCAGTAGTACCCTGGCAGTTTTCCATGAACGAATTGGAATCCTTGGCTTTAAATTATCTAGGTGAAAAAGAAGAACTGGGAAAAGTTTTTGTCTATTTTTGGCATTTTCTGCAATTCAAACCCAATAACTGGGTTGAGAAGGGGGATAGTGGTTTTTGCTGAGGTGAAACATTAATGTCAAGCTTTTAGAATGGTTATTAAAATAAAAATTTTGTATTAAATTTTAGCCTCCTTTTGTGTTTACTTCCTGGTGTGGAGTCTTGATGGGACTGTGAGGCGTGTCCACACCTAGGGCAGGAGGGAGTCCAAATGGTAAATTCAGGTGGGTATTTTCGAGAAGCAAGTGGAAAGAACCTCCCTGCCCCCTTTGGTATTTTTCAAAACTTCTGGCTAAAAAAAGGGGTCTTGTGGCAAGGAGGAGTGATGCTATGGACTTGAAGCACTTAAAAGGACTAGGGAAAAAGAAAGGGCTCATCAAGGCATGGTTGTTGGAATCAGATTATCTTTAGTTAAGGGTGGAATGAGTAGGTCTGAGGAGCAGAAGCTGGGAAAGAGAAGGAAAAAAATCCAATTGCTTTAGATTTCTGGGTGCACACGGCCTTAGCACCCAGACCTTCTCACCTCCTTTTTCTCTCTCTTGTCCCAGGTTACAGGATGATTAATGACAATGTTCTTCACCTTCCCTCAGGGAGCATTTTTATGCCTCTCTCATGTACAGTTCATTATTTCCAGAAATATTTATGGAGGAGCCATGCTGTTCAGGCACTACTAGAAATGCATATTAAGAAGAAAGCATGCTCGAGAACTCACTATGCATTGGGAGCAACAAACAAGAGAAACGGCATGAACCTGTTCTAAGTGATTTAACAGATATGTGCGCCAGATGCTGGAGAAGTTGAGGGGCAGTGCATAAAGGAAGAACCCAGGCTTAGCCTGGGCAATCAGGGCAATTTTCCAGTAAGAGGCAACTTTGAGTAGAAGAGATAAGAAAGAGGCAGAGGAAACATTATGCAAAAGCACAAAGATCTGGCTCAGCACGGCATATTTGGGGAACTAACTGCAAATAGAACTACTTGGCTTTAAGGAAGACAATGTGTGTGGATGTGCTGGAAAGGAGACTGGCAAAGTAGGACAGAGTCAGAAAATGAGGGCCTGGAGCATGAGGTGGGGGGGCGCTTTGAAGAATTTTGGGGAAGGTACTGACCTGACTCTTCATACTTTAGAAAGATCATCCTGGAGGCAGTGCTGGTTTGGAATCATGACCCATATTAACAAGTAAAAATAGTACATTGCAGAACAGTAGTGTATTTAACCAAATTTAAGATGCCGTGGGTTGTAGGATACATTTTGGTCTCAGAGATGTTAAATATTATGGGGGGGGGGGGCGGCGCCTGAGTGGCTCAGTTGGTTAAGCGTCTGCCTTCAGCTCTGGTCATGATCCCAGGGTCCTGGAATCGAGCCCCGCATCGGGCTCCCTGCTCGGCGGAGAGCCTGCTTCTCCTTCTCCCTCTGTCTGCCGCTCTGCCTACTTGTGCACTCTATCTCTGTTAAATAAATAAATAAAAATCTTTAAAATAAATAAATAAAAATAAATAAATATTATGGGGGGAAGTGCCTCTTAAAGTAGAAGAAATACAGGGGCACCTGAGTGGCTCAGTTGGTTGAGCCTCCAGCTTTTGATTTCGGCTCAGGTCATGATCTCAGGGTGGTGGGATTGAGCTCCACATTGGCTCCAAGATCAGTGCAGAGTCTGCTGGAGATTCTCTCTCTCCCTCTCTCTCTGCCCCCACCCACCCCCCACCCCCCCTCTCCGCTTACACATGCACCCTCTCTAAATAAGTAGAATCTTTTTTTAAAAAAATGAAGTAGATGAAATACTGCATGTTTAATATCATATTTTTAGGGGGGAAAAAGGCTTATTTGGGAGTAAGATTTGAGGACTGGATAGGGGTGACTTTTTCCTTATGACCTTATAAACTTTTTGGCTATTTTACAATGAGAGTATATTACTTTTAGTTTGAAAAAGACAATAAAGGGGCACCTGGGTGGCTTAGTCAGTTAAGCATCTGCCTTTGGCTCAGGTCACAATCCCAGGGTCCTGGGATCGAGCCCTGTGTGCTGGGCTCCCTGCTCAGTGGGGCACCTGCTTCTCCCTCTCCTTCTGCTGCTCCCCCTGCTTGTCCTCTCTCTCCTTTGGGTCTCAAATAAATAAATAAATAAATAAATAAATAAATAAATAAATAAATAAATAAAAATCTTTAAAAATAAGAAAGACACTAAAGAAAAAAAAAGACATAAATGAATAACATGACCACAAAAAAAAAAAAAAAAAAACAACAATATCAAATCTTTAGGCTGGAGGAGACGAAGCTCTCAGCAAGAACAGTCAAGAAGTTATTGAGATGATCCAGAAAAAGGTTGCAAAAGGTCTGAGTTGAGCAGTATCAAAGAAAGGGAGATGAACAGATGGACTGAAGAGATAGCTAGTAGGTAAATTCAACAGAGGAGCTGAGGGGGGCAGAGAGGGGAGATGAACAAGCTTGGCTTCTCTCATGCGTTTAGCCTGAGTCACTGGATGGATGTTTGTTATCATCTACATGGATAGAAAATACAGAAGAGTTGGTTTTGGGAATGGGAAAGATGATAAATTCCGTTCAGTGCATATAAAGGTTGAGGTGCCTATGGGCCATAAAAACAGGAATATCCAGAAAGCGAGATAAGGTTTGAAGCTCCAAGAATGTCTGAGATTAGCATATGTAATGACTATTGAAGGCCTAGGCAATGGCAAAGTTGCTTAGAGAGTTGTACAGGCAGTGGGAAGGGAAGGACGTGGAGAGTGAATCTTCAGAGAAAGAGGAAAAGAACCGTGTTAGGGAGACTTGGAAGGATCTGCTGGAGGGGAAGAGGAATACCACCGCGTGGGTGTCACAGAAGCAGAAGAAGGAAAAGCTTTCTAGAAATGATGCCAAGTTTGATAAGAAGTGAAATAGGACCGCAGCCTGTTAGGCCACTGGAGTCTGGTCTGGAAGAGTTTCCAGAAGCATGGTGGGGACAGAAGTCAGGTTTCAGAGGGGTGTAGAGTGTGTGGGGTGAAAGTGGGGTGAGAGACTTGGCCATGAAAGGCAGGAGAGAAATCTAGATAAGGAGAATATCAGATCATGTAATCTAAGGTTGTTTGTTTTTTGGTAGTTGTTTCAAGAGGTATGATCACGTGTGTGTGCTGAGGGAAAACTGCCAGGAAAAGATAAGTTGAAGACCTAAAGGAGAGAGTACATAACTGATAAATTAAGAGGTGGGGGTGGGGCTAGAGTCCAAAATTCAGGCAGAGAGATCCCTGGGAACAGGACAGGGGAGAGCCACTTTTCCTACCGAGAACAGAAAGAAAAAAAAAACAAAACTATTACATTAACTGGAGGACTAAGAGATGGGGAAGAAAAGTTTGAGGAAGTCTTGGTGGGGTTGAAAAGTAGGTACAATGGGAGTAAGTGAATATGAGAGCTAGAAGGTGGGCTAGTGTGAGCAGAACATCAAATATTCTTAAGTCTTGGGGCTGAAGGTTTCCAAAGTGGAGTCATGTTGAGGATAAGATTCAGAGTGTGACCATGTGGATGAAGCACAGTGGAAGTGAGAGCATTGTAACATCAGGGAACCATGAGGGGCTACCGAGTGAGATACTGAAGTCATCTAGGATAGAGAGGACACCAAGATCATCACTGTAAATGCCCAGTATTGTGGTGTGAGTAACACAGATGGCATTTTGCCAGGAGTACTCACTCTGCTTCTCATCAACAGATACACTCAGCAGTGTGGTATAGTGACTTAGATATGTGTGCCACACTCCAGATCACTCTCCTTTATCTGATCCTCAGAACAAGTATGGGGAGTGTGTAGGATAGAGACCATTACCTTGCAGAAAGTAGCTCTCCTTGCTATTCATATGATTGCATTTCTTGTAAGATGTTTTCTGATGTGCTTATTGTTTGCCTTCAGTCCAAACCTCTACTGGGGATGTAGAATGGCATCTGAATCCAGGAATGTGGAGCTCCCCAGTGTCAATCATCCAGGTGGGTAGGGAGATTCCCTGGGTGAAACCAGAATTAAGTGAACCTTACAAAGGCATGAGAGTGAACCAGGGTGCCCTGCCACCCTCCCTCTTTCTCTCCCTGTCTCTCTAGCTTTTCCTCTTCCTCCTTTCTGTCATTCTCTCTCTCTCTCTCTCTCACTACAAATCTGGGTACTCCCCTGGGCACTCTGAAGTAGCAAGGGGAAGGCATTTTCATGTTAAAGTTGAGGACTCTAGGGCACCTGGATGGCTCAATCGGTTAAGCGTCTGCCTTCAGGTCAGGTCATGATCCCAGGGTCCTGGGATGGAGTCCCGCATCGGGCTCCCTGCTCGGCAGAGAGCCTGCTTCTCCCTCTCTGTCTGCCTCTCTGCCTACTTGTGCTCTCTCCCTCGATGTCTCTGTCAAATAAATAAATAAAATCTTTTAAAAAAAAAAAAGTTGAGGACTCTAGCTTACAAGTCAGATGACCTAATGATAGAGGGCTGTCTGCATTTATTTCCCTTCTGTCCTGAGCCTGCCTTTATTTATTTGTTTGTTTGTTTGTTTGTTTGTTTATCAGTATTTATTGAGGGCCTACCATGCGTATGCATTTTTCTGAGGCTGGGAGCACAGTGGTAAACCAAACAGACAAAATCTCTGCTTTCAGGAAACTTATATTCCAGTAGGGAAGAGACAGACAATAAACATAAAAGTGAACAAGAATATATCACTAGTGGCAAGTGATCAGATACTAAGCCAATGAATATGATGGAGACTGACCAGGGAGCTATTCTAGCAAGGATGGACAGAGAAGGCCTCTCTCAGAAGATGACAATAGGCAGAGACCTCAGTGATAAGGAGAAGACAACCCTGTGAAGATGGAGAATAGGGGAGCAGGTGGGGAAGGCATTCCAGATGGAGGGAATAGCTAATGTTACATCAGAAATGAGTGTGGTGTGTTTCAGGAGCAGAAAGCAAACTAGGGGCTAAGCTGGAGCAGAGAGAGAAAGAGAGAGAGAGAGAGAGAAGTGTGAAGGGAGAAGAAGTCCAGTGAGCAGGGTCTGGATCTTATAAGGCTTGGTGGGGTTTGGGTTTTAATCTAAGTGTGATGGGAAGCCATTGGAGGTTTATAATCAAAAGCGTAATGGGTTATTTCTGTATTAAACAGCTCATATGGCTACTGTGTGGAGAGTAGATTGAAGGGGATGCTAAAGTAGAAGCAGAAAACCCACTTGGGAGACCACTATAGTGGGCCAGGTAAGAGACAGTGGTAGCTTACAATCACAAGTATCAGAGGTAGAGAAGGTTTGAGATTTGGAAAACATTCTGGAGGTAGAACCTAGAGAACGTGCCAGTGGGTTGACTGAAATGTACCAAGATTGGGACTACTGAGGTAAGACCTAGTTTGGGGGCAGGAAGTCTGGAGCTCAGGGTGAATTCAGAACTGGAGATAAAAATTTGGCCATTGAGATGGTATTTTAAAGCTAATGGATGTGATGAGTTTATCTATAGAGGAGTTCTAGAAAGAGAAACAAAGAGTTCCCTGACCAGCCCCGACATTAGGGGTCTAGCCTTAAATAGTATGTTACTTAATATTAGAACCTGTCTCAGTCTTACTATGGCAAAGAGAAAACTGTAAAATCCATGTTTTGTCCCCCTCCAGCCTCCTGCTGGTTTGGCCGCAGCAGACATGAGTGTGACAGACACAGGAGTAAGGTTAATTTCAGAGTCTGGACTCAGGTCCAGCTATCCCTCCCCAAGTGGAAAATCTCCTCCCATGGCCAACTTTAGAAGGTATGGATTTGAATTTAGTAAAGGAGTCAGCAGATTTTCCAAGTACATCCTGATCTTACATGTGGGAAAACCAAATCTCAGAATTTGGTTTGTGGAACTGATGCTCAAATCAAGTTGACTTCAAAGGTAGCATTTTGTACTAGTCATAATCTTTCCTCAACTCTATGGAGTATTTGACTCAGCTGACCATTTTCTCCCTTTGAAGTCTCTGTCTTGGCTTCATTACTCTTTTCTGGTTCTTCTCTTACCTCCCTGACCCCACTTTGAGTCTCCTTTGCTAGCTCTTCTTCCTGTTTTTTTTTTCTTTTCACATTCTCTGCTCATTCACTGTGTCCCTACTTGAGTCACTTGGACTGTGTCCCCAGATTCACTTAACCACTTCTATTCCTATGATTTCCAAATCTATATGTGAAGCCCACTTGGAGAAAGCACAGACTTTCAATTGATTAGTCAAGTCTTGGCTCTGCCTCCAATTATGTCTTTAAACTTGGCCAATTTACAGACACTTCAGGCCTGAGTTTCTCCATTTGTACAGTGAGGAAATTGACTAGATGATTCTGAAGTTCCTCCCAGTGCTCACATTCAGATTCTAAACCTGCTGCTACTTTTAATGATCTTAATAGTAATAATGGCATTTATTGCCTATTCTTTGCCAGACACTGAGCCAAGTACTTTACAACACATTAATATATTTAATTTTCCTAACAAATTCCTCTGAGGTAGGAGCTATTTTTATGCTGATTTTATAGTTGAGGAAATGAAGATCCAGAAAATGTAATTTCCGGGCGCCTGGGTGGCTCAGTTGGTTAAGCGACTGCCTTTGGCTCAGGTCATGATCCTGGAGTCCCGGGATCGAGTCCCGCATCGGGCTCCCTGCTCGGCGGGGAGTCTGCTTCTCCCTCTGACCCTCCCCCCTCTCATGTGCTCTCTCTCATTCTCTCTCTCTCAAATAAATAAATAAAATCTTTAAAAAAAAAAAAAAGAAAAGAAAATGTAATTTCCTACAAGTTTATAAGCAGTAAGTAGCAGAGCCAGGATTCAAACCCAGCCGATTTTAATCTGCAGTCGACATCATTTAGCCTCTACTGTGTACTTCGAAGACCCTGCTTCCTGTATTGCTGTCCCACCGATGCCTCGAGCACTTCTGCTCCTCTGAGACATGACTCCTTCTGCCCTGAAGCTGCTCTTCTTCCTCTCTTTACCTCCACTGGCGGTGTTCCTTCCTAAAGCAAAACAAAACCAAAACCAAAAATGAGCGCCTTGCTAGGAACTGCCCTTCCTTCAGTCACTGCTTTAGCTCATCCTCGTCTTCCTGCACAGGTCACCTCCCCCGGAGCCTTTCTTGATCATCTTGGATAGATCCGTGTCCCACCTCCAGGCATCTCCAGGGATCTGTATTTGGGGAAGATTAAGTTTGAGATGCCCATTCGACATTAAAGTAGAGATGGCAAGTGGACATTTGAATATAGAATTCAGAGCTTAACTTTCAGAGGACCTACCACTCACTATTAGAAGTAACTTACATATTTTTTTCATTTTTGTGTGGCCGTCTCACGCAGAACAAGGACTGCATCTTGTTCACCGTTAGCAAAGAGTTAGTTGTGCAGAGGACTCGGAAGAACACGGAGTATTAGTTTCCTGGGCTGCTGTGATGCATTATCACAACCTGGGTGGCTTAGAAGAGCAGAAATTGATTCCCTCACAGTTCTGGAGGCCAGACATTGGGAATCAAGGTGTTGGCAGAATGGCACTCCTTCTGGAGTCTCTAGGAGAGCATCCTTCTCCTCGTCCAGGTTAACGATCCGCATTCCTTGGCTTCTTAGGCTTGTGGCCACATCACTCCAATCTCGGGCTCTGTCTTCACAGAGCCTTCTCTTCTTCTGTATGATTTCTCTTCTTCTGTCTCTTGTAAGGATATTTGTCATTAGATTTAGGCTCTGCTCAGATAATCCAGAAGGATCTGGTCATAACATCCTTAATTTAATTACATCTGCAAACCTTCATCTTTTTACAAATAAGGTCACATCCACAGGTTGCGGGGATTTGGACATGTCTTTTTGAGGCCCATCATTCAACCCACTACACAAGGGAACAGGAGTCTCCACATCCACCCTTTCTCCCTTTATTTTAGCTATAACTTAAATTTCCTTCAAGATTCAGCTCAGTTGTTGCCCAGTCAAGGGAGCCATACTCCTAGGCCCAGAACATGCCCCTCCTAATATTCTGTTTTATTGTCCCTTTTCCCCAGTAGACCTCCCCCAGGCCATCGACCAAGACTTAGTCATCTCTCTGTCCCCAGCAAACACCATGGCACACCCAGGCTCTTTGTAAAAGCTGGTAGGTTGAATAAAAGACTGAACAAGAGATAGGTTGGCAAAAGACCAAGGAGGGTTTTGAGTATTAATTTAAGACATTTGGATTTTATCTTTTAGATCATGGATGTCCAATAGTTTTAAAGCTGAGAAGCAATAGGATGAACTTGTCTTTCAAATATATCCTCTCTTTGGGAGAAATCTCATCATCAAATATTGTTTTAATTATCACTTTGAAATGGGTCATTCCTTCCGAGCCTTCCTCCTGAGCTCTAGTCTCACATTGCCAGCATTTTGCTGTGTCTCTCCAGGCCCAAATTCAGTAGGTCCAGACTAGCCCTCATTACCCTTTCCTTCCCCCAAAGTCACTCTTCCTATATTATCAAGTTCACAGGCATCCAAACTAAACAACTTGAATTAACCCCAAATGCTTCCCTCACCCCCGCTGCCAATTAGTCAGTAAGTCCTATCAACTCCTTCTCCTGAAATTTATCTCAAATTCCTAGTCTTCTCTCTTCAACTCCAGTCCAATCCTCCTGCTCATCTTATAAGCCTAAAAACTAGATCCGATCATGCCATTCTTATGTTAAAACAATAACAAAAAAGCTCCAAAACAACTCTGCAATAGTTCTTCATTGCTTATAAGATCAAGGTCTTTAAGATCTACGTATGAAGATCTACCTTTCTTCCCTATTCATTCACTCAACACATGTGTGTTGAATGCCTACTGTGTATCTAGTACTGTGCTCACTGCATGTATACACTAGTGAGGGAAATGCCCCCCACACATCTAGATGGGCATGGGTGTTCTTACTCGGACTATCTCATGTTGTAGGCAGTAAGGGCAGTACCCTAAGGGAAGATGCTACAGCTGGAAGGGCTTGATGGTGGCATCCTCACCTGTTTGCTTTCAGTTTATACTATAACTTTATTGGTATTTGTATGCTTTTTGAGTGGATTTACAGATTATATTATCTAGTTTTAAATTAATCTTCCCCAAGAGGGCAAATGATTTAAAAGAATTTAAAAGAATTCTCAAAAGAAACTACAAATTAAAGATAATACTAAATTTTAAGCCTAAGGGACTGGCTGAAAATTTGTTACACCTAGTATGAGCCTTAAGCAGCCTTAGATTAAAATAGTGGCCATCTAACATCTGACAAGAATTGGCCCCCTAATTGAAGATTATTGTAAAGAACATTTGAAATGGAGATTTATATTTTCTATTTTAAATGATGAGCTGCTCCTTAAGTGTGAAATCGGGGTTTGAAGTGTTAGTTGGTAATAGTGTTAAAAGCCATCATGATTAACAATATCATTTTTTTGTGATAAATATCATTTTTTGTGATGTGACTATAATTTTTGTGTTTATAGAAGGATGGTTCACAAACATTCTGAAGTAGAGTATCACGCTTTTATTAGCTCTTACAAACTTTCCTAATATTTCTCTCCTGGAGAAAGTAAAGCCCCCAGCCAAGCAAAAATAAATTTCTCAGTTTCATATTGTTAGATATTCCAAAGTTAGAAAACAAATTCACGAGCTTTCAGTTCTCGCTGTTTCTAACTACTTAATGCTCACCGTGGTCATGATTAGCAATGTCTTTACAATTGCTTATTTTTTCTTTATAATTTATATTTATCTTTGTTTTTATAATGTACATTAGTACAGTAGCACTGCATATACTTTTATTTTTTAAAACTAATTTTACTTTATTCTTATATGAAGATAATACATGTTCATTATGGAAAGCTGCATATAGTTTTAAATAAATAAATTGCCCTGGGCTACATGTCATTCCCTAAACCTGTTCCATTTTTCCTATAGCTTTGTGCTTTTGTTACTCTTTTTTGTAGTCTGGCTTCTCTTCTCCATTTGGCAGGGTCCTAATGATTGTTCAAGACTTCTCCAACATCCAGAGGCACAAATAATCCCTTTCCTCTCTATTCCTTTAGAACTTACCTCTATTACGTACCTTTCGCCTTGGGTTATTCTTACCTTGTTAGCATCTTCCTAGTGGATTATGAGTCTCCAGAAAGGAAGTAATTATTCTTAGTCATTATTCGTCCCTAATGCCATACGGCTGCTATTAGTGGGTATTGCAAGTGTTAATTGAACTTAATCATCTCAAAACATTCATTATCTTAAATCTCAAACAAATATGAAAGAGATAGAGAGAAACATATAAGATATAAAGAAACAAGAAACAGAAGGCTACAGATTTAAAGCAAGAGCCTTAATTCCCCAGCATTTTATAAGGATGATTCTCAAGGTATGGTCTGTAGGTCCTTCTGACAGACTGTGAATTTAACAAACGTCTGTCTTCATTAGTTACATGTGAAAGATGTGTAATTCCACAGATTTTTATTTTTGCAGGCAGCTAAGGGCTACTTAGTAATCTACTAAATGAGTCATTAAAATTTGATGTTTATAAACTACAATTGACACATATCTAAAGAGTGCTAAAGATTCTAATTTAGCTCTCTACGAAAAAGCCTGGCAGCCACAAAAATGCTTGGCAAATGCACATATGCAGATAGTTGGATTTCCCTCAGATTTCAAAAGGCCAATTTCTTATGCATCATCACGAGTATATTGAGGTAGCTGAGGTTCTGATTATAGTTCTTCTTGCTTATTAATTGTATATTGCCATTAGTTTAGTTTCATCATTATCAATTTGTTCTTGTGTGTACTCTGTGTGAACTTGGGCAAGTTATTTGATTTTTCTGAGCCTCAGTTTTCTATCTCAAAAAGAGGGGAGGTGGTAAGAGTCAGAGTACTTATCTTATTGGTTTGATGTGGGGAATCAATGAGTTGAGGCGTGTAGTGTTTTCGTAGGATGGTACCTGGCACCCGGCACGTAGTATATGATTATTAGTTAGGATTCAGTTCAGCTAAGAGTGACAGAAAACCAGTCACAGTAACTTATTAAGATAAAAGTTTCAGGGACGCCTGGGTAGCACAGTCCGTTAAGGGTCTGCCTTCAGATCAGGTCATGATCCCAGGGTCCTGGGATCGAGCCCGCATCAGGCTCCTTGCTCAGCGGGAAGCCTGCTTCTCCCTCTCCCTCTGCCTCCCTCTATCTCTCTCTCTGTCTCTCATGAATAAAAAAAAAAAAAAAAGATAAAAGTTTCTTTCTTTACCCATGACCACGGGCAGCCCAGAGTTGGTATGATAGTGTGCAATCATCATATACCCACATTCCTCCCATCTTGTGCCACCATTTCTCAAGTAGGATTTCCAAGTCACAGTCTAAATGGCTATTCCAGCACCATCCATCACATCTGCATTCCAGCTGGCGGGAAGGAAGAATTGACCCATGCCAGGCCAAATAAAATCTTTTCCCTGGTTTTTGGAAATTGGAGCTAGGGCAGCAAAGCAAATGAATATACAAACAAAAAGCAGAAACAAACCCCATAAATACAGAGAACAAACTGACGACTGCCAGAGGGGCGGGGGTGGGGAATGGGTAAAATGGGTGAAGGAGAGTGGGAGATACAGGCCTCCAGTTATGGAATGAATAGGTCATGGGGATAAAAGGAATAGCATAAGTATTATAACAGCGTTGTATGGTGACGGATGGCAGCTACACTTGCGGTAAGCATAGCGTAAATGTAGAGACTTATCAAATCACGATGTTGTACACCTGAAACTTATTAACATTGTTTATCAACAATACTTCAATTTTTTTAAAAAATGGAGCTGGAGGAAGAGTTTTAATTTCTTGATGGGTGAAGAGACAAAATCCAGTGCTCTTCACATACTACTGGTAGGAATGTAAAACGGTGCTGCTACTTTGGAAAACAGCCGGCAACTCTTCAAAAGGTTAAATATAGAGATACCATGTGACACAGCAACTCTAGTCCTACTCATATATCCAAGAGAAATGAAAACATGGTCACATAAAAACTTGTACCTGAATGTTCATAGCAACATTATTCATGATAGCCAGAAGGCAGTGACAGCTCTGCTGTCCATCAGCTGATGAATGGATAAACAAAACGTGATCTATCCCAATGGGATGGAATATTAGTACTCAGTAAAAAGGAATGAAGTAAAGATTCATGCTACATGGATGAGCCTTGAAAATAGTATGCTGGTTGAAAGAAGCCAATCACAGAAGACCATTTACTGTATGATTCCATTTATACAAAATGGGCAGTGTAGGCAAATCCATAGGGACAGAAAGTAAGTTGCTGGTGGCTGGGGGAGGCGGGAATGATGAGTGACTGCCAATTGTCTGGGGAAACTGAGTCCAATCACATAGCCGTGATATAATCAATCATATCTATGCAATAATGAAGCATTGTTGAAAACTCTAAAGAGGTTCAGAGAGCTTCCTGGTTGGTGAATATATCAGTGTACCGGGAGGGTGGCGCAAGCTTCCAGCCTCTCCCATTTCAGACCTGGTCTCATGTGTCTCTTCTGTTTGGCCGATCCTGAGTTGTATCCCTTATAATAAAACAGTAATTAAGGGGCGCCTGGGTGACTCAGATGGTTAAGCATCTGCCTTCGGCTCAGGTCATGATTCCAGGGTCCTGGGATCAAGCCCCATATCGGGCTCCTGGCTTAGCGGGGAGCCTGCTTCTCCCTCTCCCTCTGCCTCCCCCCATGCTCATGCTCTCTCTCTCTCTGTATCTCTGTGTCTCAAATGAATAAATAAAATCTAAAAAAAAAAAAAAAACAACACAAAAAAACCAGTATTTAAAAGTATAGGCTTTCCTGAGTTCTTTGAGTTATTCCAGGGAATTTTGAAACCTCAAGGGGAGATCCTAGAAAGCCACAGATTTGTAGTCAAGGTGGTCTATCAAGTACAGGCAGCCCTCTGGACTTGCAGCAGGTGTCTGCAGTGGGGGCAGTCTTGTGGGACTGAGCCCCTAACCTGTGGGGCCCACATGGTGTCAGATGTGAATGGAATTGTTAGGTGCCCATTTGGTGCTGGGGAATTGTTGGATTGCACTAGGGAAGGTGGCATTTACCAAGTGGGCCATGATCTAAAACATTTGAGAACACTACAGGGAAGTACTTAGTACAAAAGCACCAAACTTTGCATATAGATAGAAGGTATAATCGTGCTACTTTGGGGCACTTCTTCAAGTGAGAGATAAAAGTATTGACATTTTTAGAGTTGAATTGTACTTTACAATACAAATGTTTACGAGGGGTACTTTTCAAAAGACACTTATTTTCTTATCAACTTTTTCAAAGATATAGAGGCCTGTTTACCCAAAATTATCTAGCGGCAGATGTGTCTGAAGGTGAAAGGATGAAATTAGAGCTCTCTTTTAGCGATATGAGTAAATACATTTCCATCAGGAGGAATTTCCCTGGATCTTGAAACAACACAGCTACTGCTATCCAAATAAGTCTGAATGCAACACATATTTCTTTCAGTAGATATTTTATTCCATTGATTCTTTTGGGAAAGTGGATTATGTCCCTACTTACTCTGCACCCTCCCTTCCTCTCTGGTCTCCTCCTTTTGTACCCTCCACTCCCAGATAGGGAGAAGGACATTCTTAGAAATTAATATAGATGATGGCAGAAAGGCTCCAGAATTTTAAAGGGACAAGAAACAGTTCATTATGAAAAAAATTGCATCACTCTGAGCTTCAAAGCAATTCATGTGGCATCATGTAAACGAAATATTTATAAAATGAATATAAATAATGAGAGGACTTTTAAAAATAGTCACTGCAAAAGCAGGACAGAAAATAGCTAGTCAATGTATGTGAACACAGGGCCTTTCTTATGAGGAATCATATCATTATCATATGTGTGACTGATCTTACTAAATCAGACTCTCCACATACGGCATTAATTCGTAAGTAAAAATTTTAATGAGAGGTTTGTCTCCCCCCTGGACACAAGCAATGGTTTTCTTGTTATTTCACAATGAGAATATTTACTTCATTGAATTACTCAAATCATGATAAAAATGGTATAAGACTTTTTTTTCTCATTTTAAAAGATTGCAGTTACAGTCTTATGATGGGTCTTTAAAGGTTGCCTTTGTACTAGAGAAAACATGTTACTTTCCTAATATTTTAAAACTACAGAAGTCTCTGTTCATAGCACCTTGAGGAAATGGTGAACATGAATAAAATTATGTAGATAACTTTTAATTTGCTAACTAAATAACACTTTATTTAGTTCGTCCAAAGTGGTTCCCAGAAACTGTAACAAGTAAGTAGTTCATTTATTTTTAATTGCTAATTTAATTGCAGCTTCAATACTTTTATTCAGGAAATGACTTCATAGGTGAAAGTATTAGGCAACAAGAAGAGAAATAATCAAATATGTAATCATCTTTAAGATTCTTCCAGGCAGGGCTCATGATACTATTTACAAGAAATGAAGCCATTCTGTAATTTTAACTTTCAAGTGTAATGTGTATTATATTTGTAATAAAAATATATATGTATCTTTTTATTTTCTTAATGAGTTAAATATATTTACAAAAAGAGATGTGCGGTGTAGTGGAAGGAGCACTGTATGGAAATCGAAGGTGTTGGTTCTAGGTCCTACTCTGAAACCATCCAGCTCTATAATCTCAGACTTACAAGTTAATGTAGCCTTCCCGATTCCTGGGGAACAGACTCAAGAATCTTTAAGTACTTCCTGGCTCCAAATTTCTGTGATGAATTCCATAATCTTCAGGGTGTGCCTACAATACGCACATGCTGTAGGAGTAGTCCCGAGCATGGGATTGTAGTCACACTAAATGGATCTCCAGATCCGCCCCTTGCTTGCAGTGTAACCTTGGGCAGGTAACCTTTCTGAATTCCAGCTTATTAACTACAAAGCCAGGCTAATAATACTATAACTTTTTTTTTTTTTTTTTTTACAACATGAGAGGGGAGAGGGTCAGAGGGAGAAGCAGGCTTCCTGCTGAGCTGGGAGCCCGACGTGGGACTCGATCCCAAGGACTCTGGGACCACAACCCGAGCCGAAGGCAGTCACCCAACCAACTGAGCCACCCAGGCGCCCTATAACAGACATTGTTGATGCCATGGCCCATTGCCCCTCAGCCCACTGCCACTGCACGGGACAGCTCCCTGGCTCTGTCCGCTGCCTACCCTCTGAGCCTGCCTCCATCTCCTTCACTGCCCCTGGGCTTTTTCTGGGGCACAGGGCCTTGCACAGCCCAGAAGTACAGGGAGTTCATGTCCCCAGGTGCAAACCTCCACAAGTGAGAGAGTCTTCTTGACTCTCAGTGGGGCAATGTGGGACACATCAGCGAGTTCCTCAGTGTGTCTCCAACTAGATGGAGCCCCTGTTCCCCACAGTGGTAACCAGCTCATTAATCAACCCCATATTGGCTTTTCTCACCTACATGTCTCACTTTCCCCACCCTCTGCTTTGTGCTTCCTGGAATCACCTCCCAAATAATCTATTTGCACACAATTTCTAATCTCAGGTCTTGCTTTTGGTAATGCCATTCCACAATTGCTGTGATGATTAGTTGAGAACACGTGTATAGCACTTACTAGATCCTATAGGAAGATCCTAACAAATAGTAATTATTATTATACCTGACAGTTGAAACAGAATTT
Organism: Mirounga leonina; assembly: GCF_011800145.1. Classification (NCBI taxonomy): domain Eukaryota; kingdom Metazoa; phylum Chordata; class Mammalia; order Carnivora; family Phocidae; genus Mirounga; species Mirounga leonina. The sequence continues at coordinate 20,072,356 of NW_023270323.1, read as the reverse complement.
CATGGTTCTAGGCAATGCTTAGATTGTGTTTCTACAGTTAAGCCAACATTGACATCCTGCTAAAGCATATTTACATAATTTTATGAGGTTATCTAAAATGCATAGAAAATGTTATAAGTGGTGAACCTTTAGGTATGATTAAAAATTTGATATAGAGGGAGTGCCTGGCTGGCTCAGTCAGTAGAGAATGTGACCCTTGATCTCAGGGTTGTGAGTTCAAGCCCCACATTGGGTGTAGAGCTTACTTAGAAAAAGGAGAAAAAATCTGGTATAGAAAAATAATATTTGGTAGGGATTTTTTGCCTTTTCTTTTCCCTTTCTCATATCTCCTTTCCATTATGTTTCTATGTTGAGGTCAAAGTTTTACTTCTCTATGAAATGTCTCTATGAGTACTATTTCCTTGAAGAAATAACTAGAAGAGCATTAATAATATAAGAAATAGCCTGTGTATAAATATAAACCTTTTGACTCTATTCAGTGATTCCACAAGTGTTTAATCATGAAAAGGTCATTTATTTGACTTTATCTAACATGACAATTTTACCAAATGCTAGAAACTTTGTATTTCTTTCAGTACTAGGATTGAATTTCTTTAATTATTTCTTAGTCTATATCTTTCCTAGACAAGTGGATTTAACAAGTATGCTGTTGTTTGCTGTCAATATGTCCCTATTCAATTTAAAATGCTTTCTTGGGGCACCTAGGTGGCTCAGTCAGTTAAGTGTCTGTCTTCAGCTCAGGTCATGGTCTTAGGGTCCTGGGATTGGGCCCCGAGTTGGGGTGGGGGGGGAATCCCTGCTTAGGAGATCTGTTTCTTCCTCTCCCTCTGTGCCTCCCCACCATTCGTGCTCTTGCTCTCTCAAATAAATAAATAAAATCTTAATTAATTAATTAATTAAAATAAATGCATTCTTGGGGGGGGGTCTGGGTGGCTCACTTGGTTAAGTGTCCAACTCTTGATCACGGTTGAGGTCTTGATCTCGGGGTTGTGAGTTCAAGCCCCACAGTGGGCTCCATGCTGGCCATGGGGCCTACTTAAAACAAATAAAATAAAATGCATTCTTGTCTTATCTGGTAGTTACAAAAAAATGATGAAATGGAATAGAATGAATCTTGTAACAAGCAGCTGTAGGTATGTCAATACAACAAGTTCTTAATTACACATGCTAACTGCAAGGACTACTATAGGACTTCTGGATTTATCTGAACAGGCTTAAATCCTCTGGGCTTTCTCCAACACCAGAAGGCATCCCTTGGGAAGAGCCAGGTATGTGCAAAGGGAATAATTTTTCTTCTATTTTTTAAAATTTATTTTTATTGAGATATAATTGACATGTAACATTGTCTACATTTAAGGTGTATAATGTGTTGATATGATGCATTTATATATTGCAATATGATTACCACCATAGCCTTATCTAACAGCTCTATTACATCACATAATTATCATTTCTTTTTTGTGGTGGAAACAATTAAGATGGAACTCTTAGCAACTTTGATGTTTATAATATAGTATTGTTGTATATAATTACTATGCTGTGCATTAGATCTCCAGGACCTATTTATCTACTGGTTGCAAGTTTTTACCCTTAAACAATATCTCCCCAATTCCCCCATCCTGTGGTAACCACCATTCTACTCTCTGTTTTTATAATTTTGACATTTTTAGATTCCACATTTAAGTAATATCATACATTATTCGTCTTTGTCTGTCTGACTTATCTCACTTAGCATAATGTCCTTAAGGTCCATCCATGTGTTACAAATGGCAGGATTTGCTTCTTTGTCATTGCTGAATAATATTCCACTGTATATATTTACATGTCTTCTTTACCCATTCCTCTATTGGTGGACACTTAGATTGTTTCCACATCTTGGCTATTTTAAATAATGCTGTGATAAATATGGGAGTGCAGCTATCTCTTTAATGTCCTGTTTTCATTTTCTTTGGAGAAGGAAGGAAGGAGGGAAGGATACCCAGGAGTGAAATTGCTGGAACATATGGTAGTTCTGCTTTTAAGGAACCATTTGTCTTTATGAAGGTGTCTTGACCTGGGGATCACAATATGTTAGTAATGGCAATATAAATTGGTTGGTTCTTTCTGAAAAATAACTCTATGTATCAAAAATTTTAAAATATTCATACTCTTATGCCCTGTAACTTCACTTCCAGGAACATCTCTTAGGGAAATAATTAGAAATTTAGACATATGTATGCAAAAATGCTTATTGTGTTTTTTTTTATAATAGCAGGAAGGAAGAATGAAAGGAAAGAAGGAAGAAAAGAAGAAAGGAAGGAAGGAGAGATGAAGGAAAGAGAGAAAAGAAAAATAAAAATTTGGAAACAACCTAACATTCAATAATCAGGGAATGATTACAACATTTTTTTTTCTAAGATTTTATTTATTTATTTGAGAGAGAGAATGAGAGAGAGAGCATGAGAGGGAGGAGGGTCAGAGGGAGAAGCAGACTCCCTGCTGAGCAGGGAGCCTGATGCAGGACTCGATCCTGGGACTCCAGGATCATGACCTGAGCCGAAGGCAGTCGCTTAACCAACTGAGCCACCCAGGCGCCCTGATTACAAAATTTTGATGCACTCATATGATGGGCTATTTTGCTGCTAGAAAGATAATTTCGTATATCTATAACAATGGTTGATATCTTTCATGCATAAAAACTTCTATAATTCAATAAAAAGTTAAGTACTCCTTATGGAAATAATAGGCAAATGATATAAGTAGGAAATTTACAGAGAAAGAAAATAATGGCTAATAAAAATATTTTAAAAGTTCAATCACTAATTGTCATATAAATTTATATTTAAAAAAACTACAAACTGTCATTCTTTAGTATGAAAATGGCAAATACTTTTAATAGTGATTGATACCCAGTCATGATTTATGAAGTATTGAATCACTATATTGTATACTAATAGATATACATATATATACATATACACATATATTGTATACTAACATCACTATATTGTAATTAACATAACACTCTATATTAACTACACTGAAATTAAAATAAAAACCTTAAAAAAAAAGTAATACCCAGTGATGCCAGGAGCGTAGAGGGCCTTTCTGTAAAACATCAGTATGTATCAAAAGCTTCAAAATGTGCAAAAAAAAATCATAGCTTAATTAAGACTTCTTAAAATTTTCTTTGTAGGGACTTGTTTCCACCCCATGGTAGCTAGCTATTGAATGAAAGGCAAAAAGGAAGTATGGGCATATTGCTATCTGAAAAAAGTCTGCCTGAAAAGGCTACATGATGTATGATTCCACTTCTACGACGTTTTGGGAAAGGCATAAAATCTGTAAAGAGATCAAGAGGTTCAGGAAGAGTTGAATAGGTATAATACTGAAGATGCTGGTGAACCTGTTCTGCATGATGCTGTAATGAATCATATATGTAATGAATACATGACATGCATTTGTCAAAACCCATAGAACTTCACAGCAAAAAGAGTGCACCTTAATGAATACAAATTAAAAAAAAAAAAGATTTAGGAGGTTGGGGATCCCAGGATGGAATACAGAGTATGACAAAAGAATCTAACTGTATTACAAATATATGAAATATCCTCATTGAAAATGTGGGAGGAGAAAGTTGCTGACCTGAATAGCTTTGGAAATGAGTGGAGTCTATAGATTAAAGTGAAAAGAAACTGTACCCAATGTAGAGCACATAATGACACTGTGCCCTAATTGATACAGTTGTTTCTTCTTGGGTATATGGTAACAATTCTGAAACTGCCCTACAGGTACACTAAGATTGAACAATTAAGGAAATGAATGATGGATGATTTGAGCCAGGTTTCTCACTGCTGGTGTGAGAGGTGACAAACAAGGAAGAAGGCTAGAATGTTCTATGGACTAATGGATTTGAGTTGGAGACATCAGTATGAACTGTTTATCTTCATATAGATACAAATTGCTACATAAGGAAATATTTGTAGATTGATGCCAAAACACAGGTTAGTAGACACATGTATTTCCTTACTCTGACAGCTAAGAGCACCTAGAAGCAACCACATCCCAGTTAGCAATGAGCACACCTAGCGCCCAGATCTCAGTTTCTAAAACCATTCTCCAGTAAAAGGAACCAGAGCCCATTAGGGAAATGGCAGATTCTAGGACTGGGGAAGGGAATATACAAGGTAAGCCTGAAGCATTCTGTACTGCCGGAAAGTAAGAAAGTGCTAAAACAAACAAACAAACAAACAAACAAAAAACCAACAAAACAAAACAAAATACAACTAAAAACAAAAACAAAAACCAATGATGGGGTATGTTAAAGGGACATAATAGCCAACTGAAAGAGCTCCCAACGCTATTCTCATTATAGCCTATCAAGGATACTATGCTGTCAACATGACTCATTGTTGATATTGACCTCAGTCATCTGGCTGAGGTAGTGTTTGTCAAGTTTCCACACTGTATGATGTAATTAGAATGGCCCTTTACCTCTTTCATCTTCCTGCCATAGGCTCATAACCCTAGTCTAAGCTTGAATAAAATATCAGATAAATCCCAGTTGGAAGACATTCTACAAAACACTTGACCAATGCTCCTCCACACTGTTAAGGTGATCAAAAACAAAGAAAGTTTGAGACACTGGCACAGCCAAGAGAAGCCTGAGAAGACATGACAACTGAATATCCCAGAATGGGAAAAGGACATTACCTACTGAAGGAAATCTGAATAAATTATGGATTTAAGCTAATAATAATAATATATCAATATAGGTTCATTAATTGTAACAAGTGTACTGTACTCATATAAGATGTTAATAATAGGGGAGACTAAGTATGGGTTATATGAAGTATACCATCTTTACAATTTTTCTACAAACATAAAAGCATTTTTAATAGAATGCTTATTAAAAAATGATAGCCAATGAAAAAATAGCTTTGAAACGGGAAAAAATGAAAAGGACCTGTGGCTTGTGGTAAGCGAATACACAACACAGATCCCTTGCAAGGAAGGATTTGCTTTCCAGCCACTGGGAGTGCAGTTAGCTAACAGTCTCAACTAGCAGCTCCTTCAGAGTCTTCCTCAACTGTAGAGAGATGCCTCTCATTAAGGTCACAGCTTCCAGAAGCAGCCCATCTAGTGACTGAGCAAGGTGGGTATAAAGGCATGGCCATCTCTGCCCAAAGATGGACAACTCTGATGAGTTGTATTTGCTCTAGAACTTCTCACTGGGTTAGCTGACTCTCTAGTATTTGCTCTAGAGCTCCCTACTTTGTTGGGTCTATATTACGGTTCAAATTCTCCCTGTGCCCAATCCTGCTTCATCCTACTTCTTTTCACAAGTTTTATCTCTAATAAATATCTTGCACCCCAAACTCCATTTTAGCATCTCCTCGCAGGTCACTATCTGCCACTTGTGGGCCTCCTCATTTAACAGAAGAATTTTACCTAGCATTAGAAATAATTTCCCGGGGCGCCTGGGTGGCTCAGTTGGTTAAGCGACTGCCTTCGGCTCAGGTCATGATCCTGGAATCCCTGGATCGAGTCCCGCATCAGGCTCTCTGCTCGGCAGGGAGTCTGCTTCTCCCTCTGACCCTCCTCCCTCTCATGCTCTCTGTCTCTCATTCTCTCTCTCAAATAAATAAATAAAATCTTTAAAAAAAAAAAAAAGAAAAGAAATAATTTCCCTCTGAGCCTTACCTGGATCCCCAACTTATGCTTAAATATTGAAACATATTTAGTTAATGCCTTCTGTGTTATTATTTATTTTTTTTTAAAGATTTTATTTATTTATTTGACAGAGAGAGACACAGCGAGAGAGGGAACACAAGCAGGGGGAGTGGGAGAGGGAGAAGCAGGCTCCCCGCAGAGCAGGGAGCCCGATGCGGGACTCAATCCCAGGACCCTGGGATCATGACCTGAGCTAAAGGCAGTCGCTTAACCAACTGAGCCACCCAGGCGCCCCTGTGTTATCATTTAAAGAAGTTTGTAGACATGAAGGTATATCCTTATTTCATACCTATATTCTGATTCTGATAGCATCCTGATAGTACTCATCGTTGCTTTTGCCTGTCCAGCAGCCCTTAGCCCTTCTTTTGGAAAGAGTATTTCCATTTTTCTTTTAGGGACTAAATATGTCTATGTCTTGGGATTTTGGTGGGATTCATGAAGGTACGTGTGCAAGAAGGTACGTGTACATACTCACTGACGTAAGGGATGGGCACACAATCTCAAACAGACCAACCAGACTTTCACATTAGCATTCGAGTTTCAAGCAGAGTGACAGAAAGTTGGAAAATGGAGCTGGAACCTGCCGTTAGTGATGCCTAAAGAGATGGTTCCTCTCCTCTGTGAAGCCTGACTATTCACTCCTTCTGTGTGAGCTACCCCAGACCCTTGTAATGAATATTGGTCTTGCCAGCTTCAGCCAGTGTTTCTTTCACTTGAACTAAAAACAAAACAAAAACAACCACAAAAAATATGACCCTAATGGATATATTTTTACTTTGTCATCTTTATACATAGCAATCCACAGAAGTAAAGAGTCTTTGTGGTGACAGCTGGTAGCCACACTTGATGGTGAGCAGAGCTTACCGTACAGAGAAGCGGACTCACTATGTTGTGCACCTGAAACTAATGTAACATTGTGTGTCAACTCTACTCACATAAAAAATAAAAATAAAAAAAAAACTATTTGTACAACGCTCCTGAAATGTGGAGGGGGTTATTACAAAGTACTGAGGGCAGTTAGAGAGAGGTAGCTAAAGATGAAGATTTTTCTCAAGTCCCTGCAATATCTACCAATCCCAGTTCCAGGAATTTATTCTAAGAAAATATCTAAATAAGCAGTGAAAGGTGTACATGGTAGGCTGTTGACCCCAGAGTTACTTATAAAAATGAAATATAGGGGCGGCCCAGTGGCTCAGTTGGTTAAGCATCTGCCTTCGGCTCAGGTCCTGATCTCAGGGTCCTGGGTTTGAGCCCTATTTTAGACTCCCTGCTTAGCAGGGAGTCTGCTTCTCCCTCTGCCTCTGCTCTTCCCCCTACTTGTGCTCTCTCTCTGTCTGTATCTCATGCACTCTCTCTCAAATAAATAAAATCTTAAAAAAAAGATTCTAATATTCTTATATATAAATAATAAACACACAAACATGCACATGTATATAATTTATCTAAACAAAATAAAAGTTAAAAGAAGTTTTTAATCCAGTCACGAATATAAACCCTGTTATTGCAGAAGACCAGAGAAAGAGTTTATTACACTGGTTTCATCTGACTGGGGAGGATGTTGATAAGAAGGATCAGAGAGAGAGAGAGGTGATCACCATCCAGTTTGGGATTGACCCTAAAAAGAATAAATGGACTTGGCCCCTTTTTTTCTGCCCAGTCACCTCTGCTAGGTCCAATTTGATGCATACCTGACCACTCTTCTAGCTCCCTTTATTATTATTAATATAATTTGCTCCCACTGAAACTGGAATATCAATTAGGCATGCACAGTAGCCACATTAAACCTTGTAAGGGTGTTAGCTCTTCCATTTTTAAAAGTTAATTTATTGGATGAATGAATAACTAATTACTGAATGTCTACCATATGCACAGCCTTATAAGAAAAATGAAAAATTACAAAATATGGCTATTCCAGAAAAATAAAAATAATTTAACAATGACGTAACAATTCAAAGTCATTCCAGTGTAGTATGCCACCACGTTAGAGGCAGGGTAACAGCAGAAAGGCATGGATTGAAGAGTTAGATTGTACTGGCTTCCCATCAGTCTCTGCCACTTCCTTTGACATACCCCACAGATATTGGATATCCCAAAGATGTGACATATCCCATAGGTATACTCTACAAGCATCAGTTTTTTCATCTGTAAAAGGGAGAAAATAATAGCTATGCATAGTGGTCGGCTTTCAAGATGGTCTCTAGTGAGTCTTGCTTTTTTTAAAAAAAATATTTTATTTTATTTATTTGTCAGAGAGAGAGAGAGAGAGAGCGCACAAGCAGGGGGAGCAGCAGAGGGAGAATCAGACTCCCTGCCAAGCAGGGAGCCCGATGCGGGACTCGATCCCAGGACCCTGGGATCATGACCTGAGCTGAAGGCAGACGCTTAACTGACTGAGCTACCCAGGTGTCCCGTGAGTCTTGCTTCTTGCTATTCACGCCCCTGTGTAGTCACCTCTGACATTGAATAGAGATAATTTGATAATCAATAGGATGTTGCAGAAATGATCCAGTGTGATTTTTGAAAGCTAGGTCGTAAAAGATCTCATGACTTCCACCTTGCCCTTTTGTCTGTTTTGGATCACTTCGTTTTGGGAAGGTGAGCTGCCATGTATGTCATAAGGACACTCAATCAGCCCTATGGTGAAGTCTATAGGGTGAAGAACTGAGCCCTCTTACCAACAACCGGTATCAATTTGCCCGCATCGGAGTGAGTCACCTTGGAAGCAGATCCTCTACGCCTGTCAACCTTCAAATGACTGTAGCCTCAACACTGTGACTGCAATGTCATCAAGAGACCCTGAGGCCAGAATCACCCAGATAGGCTGCTTCTGATTTCCTGACCCACAGAAACCAGGAGATAATCACTGTTTATTAAGTCACTACACTCTGGGGTAGTTTGTTATACAGTAATAGCTAACCAATATTTGATATCATAATATATTAGCATCTTTTTGTTTTGTCTTCTGCTTCAACACCAGACCATTGAGAGGGCAGGGTTTGAGGGCAGCGTCATTGGAAAAGAGGAGGGTGCTGAGGGCCACAGATACATGTGACCAGCTGTGCGTGAGGGGGTATACAAGCACTTGTGCTGGGAATATTTGGTTTTCTCTGTGAATTAGAAGCATGGAATAGCTGCTAGAAGAAATGTCAGGCAATAGAAAAAACAAAACACAGGTGTAGATGGCACAAACGTATAGTGATTTGATCTGCAGGGCTCTTACCTTTCTCATCAATTCTGTGGTGTAGGAATAGGGTGATGCAGATTGCCAGCAACTGGGGAAAACCCAAGGGGAAAGTTCATAGATGGCCAGAATATTTGGGGCATTGGCAGGGGGCTACTGATGCCCTCGGTACTAATATGCATATAATTTCTTCTATGTGAGCCTCTAGTTAGTAATTTGTACTGTGAAATTGCCAATATTTACCTATTTTGACATATAAATATGTCAATTTCAAACTATATTAACTCTGTAAAGAGTAAATCCCCAGGTTCCTTGTAAAGGAGTTGAGATAGTTGAGCTCGTTAGAGGAAAGAAGCAAGTCACTTAAGAAATTACATCTTGAGGGGCGCCTGGCTCCCTGGCTCAGTTGATGGAGCATGCAACTCTTGATCTCAGGGGTGTAGCTTTGAGCCCCATCTTGGGTGTAGAGATTATTTAAAGATAAAATCTTGAAAAAAAATTACATCTTGAGAAAAAAATCCTTAAGATTAAAGGTAATTTTTCTTGAATGCTCTCTATTTTCCAAAGCCTGGAACACAAGGAACTCTTAAAATCCTTTAAAACAGATATATGTGCACATGATTAAAAAAGCAAAATACAGCAAGTATATCAAAGGAAAAATGTCTCCATCTGCTTTTTTTTCAGCTGCAAGTAGCAGAAACTTGACACCTGACTAAAACTGGCTTAGAGGATAGGGAAATACATTAGTTCACTTATCAAAGAGATGGGAGACAGGGTTCAGAGTTAGTTGATTTAGCAGCTTAACAGTATTGTTAAGAACCCAGATTTGTCTGTCTTTCTACCCTGCTCTCTAGTCCGTGGGCTTTAGCCTAAGGCTGAATTTCTTTCATAGTTGTAAAATGAAAACACTTGGGCCTCATGCTTCCTTGTTTGCATCCAATAGGAGAGAGAAAAGCTGACCTGCTGCGGATTTCTCATAAGAGTGAGAAAGCATAAACTTGAGAAACTTCCAACAAACCTCTCCTTTCATTTCATTAGACAATTGGGTCACCCATAACACGTCACTGTCAAGAGAATGGAACCATTTTTATACCAATCTCCTCTCCGGAGAAAAAGTCACTTTTCCAAATATATTTGAATAAAATGGATATGGTTGAGTCGCCTAGTGTTTATTTATATGTATATTTTTAAAGATTTTACTTATTTGACAGAGAAAGACACAGCAAGAGAGGGAACTCAAGCAAGGGGAGTGGAAGAGGGAGAAGCAGGCCTCCCGCGGAGCAGAGAGCCCGATGAGGGGCTCGATCCCAGGAGCCTGGGACCATGACCTGAGCCGAAGGCAGACGCCCAACAACTGAGCCACCCAGGCACCCAGTGTTTATTACTTTGGCCCACACCTGCCCCGCATTTTCTTTCACAGAGGCAAACACTATTGCGAGTTTCCTGTGCATCCTTCTAAAGATATTCTATGCATGTTCCTTTTTAGAAGCCCTTCTCTTTCTAGTCTCTTTTTAGAGAAATGGTAGCATAGTATACACACTGTCTTACATTTTGCTTTTTTGTGTAGGACATTATTGGTAAATGTTTGATAAATGGTAAGAATATATATTTTGTAAGCCAGGTGGTTTTTATCCTAATTATACACTTTGCTTATTTGCTTTTTGTACTTCACTACCATTAAAGCCTTTTTTAAGTTCCAGCCAATTTCTGTTGGGCCAAGGGGGAAATAGGAGAGTTTTCGGCTAGACTGAGGCCAGAGTGTTAAATGGGATTAGCAGACCCTGGGTGTCAGTATGATAGTGGCGGCAGGAAGGAAGAGAACCCCAGGGGTTAGATAAAATAATTTAACAGAACAACAACAGTAATAGCAAATGTATGTTGAGTGCCTCCTGTGTTCCACATTGTGCTAAACATACACTCAATAAGAATCAGAATTGGTTTGCTTGATTAGCTGTCTGTTCACATCTAAAGATTCAGCTTCAAATGATAAAGCTTGTGTTAGTATTTTAATAAAACGCCAAAGAGCTGCATTAAGAATGATGTAAGTGCTAAGGAGAGACACAGCATGATGATGAAGGATGTGGATGACTGAGTCTAACAAACCGAATTTGAATCCTGACTCTGATGCTTACTAGTGTCACAATGATGATTGGACACTGAACAATTATCTGTCTCTGTGCTTCACTATCCTCATCTGTAAAATAGGGAGATATCAGAGAGCTGTTGTGATGACTAAATGAGATATGCATGCAAAATACCTTGCATGATGCCTGACAGAGTAAGCATTCAGTAAGTCTAAATAGAAGTTTGATGATATGTGATTACTTTTAGAGAAAGAGACCTGCTCTTAGAGTTTTTGAAATAAAAGTAACTACATCAGTACAGTAATTTTAAAAATAAATTTATTGATATATAATTGATATACAATAATACATACACATTCTAAGTATATAGATCAATGAGCTTTGATAAATTAATTCACCCATATAATCACTATCACAATCATAGAACATTTTCATTGCTCCAGAAATTCCTCTTGTGCCCTTTTCAAGTCAATCCTCCCTACCATACATGTGTGGGTCTATATTTGGATTCTCTGTGCTCTTTCAAAGGACTATATGACTGTACTTTGCCCAATTCAACAATGTCTTGATAACTGTAGCTTTTTAGTAAGCCTTGAAATCAAGTAGTTTAAAAGAATTTTGTTCTTTTTCAAAATTATTTTAACTATCATGGGTCTTTTGTGTTTCTGCATTAAATTTTAGAATTAGGTTGTCAATTTGTATTACAAAAGCTCCCTGGGATTTCAACTGGGATTAATTACACTGAATCTATAGATTGATTTGGGGAGAATTACATCTTAAAAATATTGAGTCATCTAATCCATGAACATGGTATATAGCTCTCAGTTCAGGTTTCCTTTAATTTCTCTCAGCAGTGTTATATAGTTTTTAGAGTACAAAGCTTGTGCATATTTTGATAAATGTATCTCTATTTTATGATCTCTGTTGATCCAGGTGGACTAAATGAAACAGAAGAAACTTGAAATATAGTGCTTGTGACTTTTGAAGTCAGGTTGGAAAGGGAGAATTAGTGGCAAAGCAAATTGAACTTGGAAAAATTAACAGAAGGAAATGAACACAATCCAATAGATATTGGTAGATGAAGTTGCAAAGAACTTATTGAAATAAATAAAGGAAGTATTACCTCATTCAAAAGGGACAAGTTTACAAGATAAGAAATGCAGGTGCAGAGTAACCCCATGCACTAGAATTATTCAGGTGGTGGAAACTGATAATGGTAGAATGGTAGCTAGCGAATAGGTTGAGACTAAAGATGAGAATATAGAAGTGATATTGCTGTCAGAATATATAGATGTATATATATGATTCTCTTCCCAGTGGCAATATCTAGTAGTCAGAGGGACTTCAACTACGTACCTTTTTTCAGGCTCACAAAGAGAAATAATAACTGGCATCACAATGACTGGCTACAGGGAGAAAGAATTATCTGATAACTAGAGGTACCAGAATCAGGGGACTGACCCCACTCCAGGGCTGGCTGCCAAAGGGAGTGGCCAGAGTCCAAGTCCTCATATTCCAGGGAGCATGTCATTTCACAGGGTGTTTCTTAACAAGATCAGATTGTAAAAGAGCATGTATTAAAGAATAGCACAAGGACTGATACTTTCTTGTAGGCTTAGATAATTTTTGCTTTAAAAAAGAATACCAAGAAATTTTCAGAATTTTTTTCCCCCTGTTTTTCAAGTAATGCTTGCCACAAGAGAGTGAACAAGAAAGGATGAAAGCCACTTCTTGGGTGCTGATGCTATCAAATGACAAAAAAAAAGGGGGGCAAGACCGCTCTACTTTTGTCTCCTCTTTCAAAGAAAATAATTTTTCATTAAAAATAACTTATTTTAATGACTAAAAGGCTACTGAAATCCAGTGTGGTAAATGAGCAACCATTTTAAGTGAGTTAAACTCTCTAGGCCTAAAGGAATTATCCATGAAAAATTTGCTTAAGTGATTATAGAAGCAATACTAGTCAGCTTTGGGAAGCCAGAGAAAAATAGGAAATGCCAAAAGATTAAAGAGGGACAAATATTGTCCTAATTTTCAAAGAGTGTAAAAAGCAAGAGAGCGTTTGAAGATTACTGGTAAATTTACAAGGTCTAGAATGAATTTTTTTTTTAATAATCTCTACACTCATTGTGGGGCTCAAACTTACAACCCTGAGACCAAGAGTCTGAGGCTCTACCGACTGAGCCAGCCAGGTGCCCCTCAACTGAATTTTTAAACAAATGTTTTAATGATAGGGAAAGAGATTGAGCTCATGAATGACAATTTCAATTTTTTTTGTGTTGCCATCTATCTCTGTCAAGTTCTTCATGGAAAAAAGGATTTAAGGCAGATTTTTCAAATGAAGAAACTTAAAGGTACTGCTTCCCAACTGTAAACCTTTGCCAGTCTAGTATGATTACCAGAACGGCAGTGTCAGCATCACCTGGGAGCCAGATAGAACCCGAGACTCTCAGGCCCCAGCCTGACCTAGTGACTTAGAATCTACATTTACACAGGATCCCTAAGTGGTTCATAGGTACTAAAATTTGAGAAGCACTGAAGAAGTTAGAAGGACAAATAAGAGATGGCAAGGCGCCCCGAAACTCATAACATTAAGAAGCCGTTACAACTCCTAGGGCTAAAGGAACAAAGTACAATGTCTTCCTTGCTTGCTTTCCTGTTCCACCTCCTTGGCGAAGCCTTTCCTGTTCTGCTGACAGGCAGAGTGAATAGGTCCTTTTGCTATACTTTAAAATCCCTTAATTCATATATCTTTTGTAGGATTTGTCTTCTCTATCAGAGTTGTTTAAACATCTGTCTCTCAGCAGACTGTGCACACTGGTTAAGAGTCAGAGAGGCACCTGCATTTAAAAATTTTTAGTTTCTTAATCTCAGGAAACAAACAGGGTTGCTGGAGTGGTGGGGGGTGGGAGGGATGGGGTGGCTGGGTGATAGACATTGGGGAGGGTATGTGCCATGGTGAGCGCTGTGAATTGTGTAAGACTGATGAATCATACACCTGTACCTCTGAAACAAATAATACATATGTTAAAAAAAAAAGAAAAGAAGATAATAGGAAGGGAAAAATGAAGGGGGGAATCGGAGAGGGAGATGAACCATGAGAGACTATGGACTCTGAGGAACAAACTGAGGGTTGTAGAGGGGAGGGGGGTGGGGGGGTGGGTTAGCCTAGTGGTGGGTATTAAGGAGGGCAGGTATTGAATGGAGCACTGGGTGTTACGCACAAACAATGAATCACTACATCAAAAACTAATGATGTAATGTATAGTGATAAACATGATAAAATAAAAAATAAACAAAAATAAATCTAGAAACCCAAAATAAAAAAACAATTTTTTTTAGTTTCTACCACAGTGCTGGGCACAGAGGTAGTCTAAAAAGGTAATCTAATCCCTTACCAACTGTATTAGGGAGGAACTATCATTAAACAGATTTTAAGATGAGAAACTTAAAGTGCTGAAAGGTTAGTAACTTGCCCAAGGTCACATAGTTATGAAGTGGTAACGCCAGGATTTTTTTTTTTTAAGATTTTATGTATTTATTTGACACACAGATATAGCACAAGCAGGGGGAGGAGCATAGGGAAAGGGAGAAGCAGGCTCCCCGCTGAGCAAGGAGCTGGATGGGGAATAAGGGGCTCAATCCCAGGAGGCGAGGATCATGACCTGATCCAAAGGCAGATGCTTAACCGACTGAGCCACCCAGGCATCCCTAAAGCCAGGATTTTTGAACCTAGGTAGTCTGGTTTTAGAATGATATTTAAATAACTTCATAATGAGAAATGACATTCTGAACTAGCCTTCCTTGGCCAAAAGTAATTAAATTGTATTTTTATTAAATATATTTATGCCTACCTGCCAAAATAAACAAATAAAAAACAAGGAGGAGGGAATTTAAGGCATCGCTACTTGTCAGTGAAAAAATTCAGGCCGAAGTGGGGTAAATTTTGATGATTTTGTCCTAAAAGGTTTTCCTCAAACAGATGACATGTTTGAAATAAGTGACTTTAGGCTTTTGTGATGAGAGTAAACTAACCTACCCACAAAAGCAGGGAGTTCATATTCTTCTAATCTAATCAGAGGTTTTCAACATAAACATTTACAAACGAAGGACTTAAATAAAAATTAAAAAAAATTAATTAAATCCTGCCATCGGGTCTGGTCAAAAGAACACAAAATGGAGAGCTGGTCTCCCATTGCCCTTTCATCCGGTTGGCAACGTGAGGAGCGGTGTTTTCACAGGGTTTACATGAGACCTCCTGTCCGTAGGCAGTGCTGTGGTCTCACCCGCCCTAAGGGAGAAGGAACAAAATGGCCATATACAGAGAGCAGCAGATCAAAGTATATCTCCCTTCCCCTTCCCTTTGCCTACCACCCATCCACATGGAAATCTTAATTCAACACTTAATGCCTAGTGCAGTCTTGACATAAATGTTGGTCCTCGTCTTCAAATCTGAAGCCTAGCGGGGGCAGATACTGGTCGAAACTGATGAGGTTCGTGCTCTGCAAGGCTGGGCCCGCCCACACACCGAACAGGTCCCCATTCAGAGGCCCGCATCTTTCTTTCACGAGAGTACTTTCACCGGCTTCTCAGCCGGAGCCCCTCAACCCTTCCGCCCGCGACCCAGCGTCTGCTTCGCAGCAGCCGGACCCTAGCCCGGAGCCCACTCAGCCTTAGCCAAAGGCGGCGCGTTCGGACCCGCGGCCCGCTGGGGACAGAGAGGCAGACGCAAGGCCGGGAGAAACCTGGGCGCTCGGTCTTGGGTCAGACTCTGAGGCGCCTCAATCTCAAGAGGCGGTTTGTCTTTCACCTAATTCAAGAGGCCCAGGTTTTCCCCGAGGGCGTAATCGCGTGGGCTGATCACGGCGCTTCACCGCCTCACCACATTTTCCCGCGCTCCCATCCAACTGGCTCGCCACCCCCGACCCGCTGCTATCTTCAGTCGCCTTGTCCCCGCGGGCCGCCTCTCCCGCTCCACGAGGGGCCGCGGCAATCTACAGCACCTCCGGCACCCCTCGCCACCCAGCACGCGCCAGGACCCTGCCATTCTGCTCGCCACACAGACACGCAGTAACGCCCCAGCATCTGCTGCAAAAGTCCTTCCCCACAGCGGAGATTCCCAGCCCCACGCGCCCGGAGTCGCCCCCGCCTGGCGCGGTCGCCGCGCCCCCAGCCGCAATCCCGCCCGCGCGCCTCCGCGTCTGCGGGTCTGTCTCCAGCAATCAGAGAAGGTCGGCTGAGCCCCCACGTGTGACCAACGAGCTCTCGTTACACCCGGGGAAGACCTCGGCCCCACGCTCTAGGGCGGCCAACAGCTGCGTTAATTCTCCAGCGGGGGCGTTCTTTGCTTCCTCTCCAGCCGGCAGCGGTCGGGTTGTCCGCAGCAGCGACTACTATGGCCTCTTCCTCTCCACTGTGATCCCCCACCCCGCCGCACGCTACGGCGACAGCTTCCAGCCGCCTGCCTTTTGGTCTCTCCCTTATGAAGAGAAGAACTGAGGAAGGGCCACGCTTCCCTCGGGGGACGGGGGAGGGGGGAGGGTCTGCCCGGCCCCACCTCCGTCGCCCACCGCTCTCCCTGGTGGCCCGCAGCCCTTCCAAACCGGTTCCTCCGGGTGAAGCGTGCCTGCCCTGGGCTAACTTTCCGCGAGATGATGTCCCCGCGGACCTGTCTTGCCCCACTGTCCCTTCAACCTCTCCGCAGCCTCGCCAGCTGTCCGCAACGTGAAGCGCGTGGCGGGACCCGAGGCTGGGACCTCCGCGCCCAGGATTTTACTCGGACTCCAGCACGTGGTGGAGCGGGGGGTGGCGGCCAGAGTACAGGCTGGGGGAGTCTCGGTGGCACCGGAGAGGGTCGTCTGGGGGCCCACGGCTACTTTCGCGGAGGACGAGCCCGGCGGCCTGGGCCGGCTGACCCCGGCTGGAGGCCCGCGCGTCATCCCCCCTCCCACGGCCTCAGCCCCGGCGCGCAGACTCACACCCCTTCCTAGCGAAGCAAATGGTCCCTTCCAGGCGGGTGGCCATGTTGCTCTAATAAAGCGGGAGGGGCGGCGGCGTGGGGGGAGCAGATGCTGCTGGCTGCGAGCGGTAGCCGGGTGCTAGCAGAGCGCAGCCGCGAGGGAGGCGCGGGGGAGGCGAGCCGGAGCCGGAGCCGGAGCCGAAGCGTCAGCCAGTGTTGGCGGAGAGCACCCAGGCGCAGCCGGAGTCGGAGCCGCAGCCGCGATGGCCGTGGCCGTGGGGAGACCGTCTGTGAGTGCTGGGGCCTCGCTTCCCTTGCGGGCTGCTCCTCCGGCGCTGGGTGGTCCCCGCTTTCGGGCGGGTGCCGGCGGGGAATACGGGGGCCCGGGCGGGGGCTCCGGATGGTGGCGGCTGTGGGTGTGCGCATGAGATTGGGCGCGAGTCTGGAGCTGAGGGGAGGGCTAGGAGACCAGAGACTGGCTGGTCTACTACGTGATGCAACAGTGTATCGCCTAGTCGCGCCCCGGTTCCGGAGATGTGGGAGAGAAAGGACCCCTTTCCTATTTTCCCTTTAAAGGGATTCTTTTAGCCATGGTGTTTCTCGTCTGCCTGCCTCCCTCTCCGCGAGCACACCTTTCCTCTCGTGACAGTCGAGACAGGCGCCGAGAGCGGGGGTTTCCTCCCGGCTCCCCCTCGCCGAGGGGGCTACCAGGGCATGGGAATTGTTCGCCCGAGCGCGCTGTCACACGGCTGTAGAAGCGGGTCAAAAATAAAAGGGTGGGATTTCCATGGTGGCTTCCCCAGTGCATTGTGAGATCTCAGACGCCCCCAGGCACCCACCCGGCTGACCCGGCCCTGCCCAGGATGTGGACAAAAGCCCTAGATACACACACAAAGTTTTCACAAGGCCCCCTTGTCGTGGTGGGTGGAAGTATTAAAATGCTCTGCGGTTGGAAGACCAGGGGTGGCGAACCGAGGAGGCGGGGGCGCGAGGAAGAGGAAGGGAGGGCGGGTGCGTGGAGACCCGGGTGCCCGGCGGCTCGGATCGAGGGGATGCCCCCGCCCCGAGTTCGCGGGCCGGACAGGGGCCGCGCCTGCTGGGGTGCAAGACAGTTCGCGACTCGGAGCCGGACTTTGAGGGTGCGGTTTCAGTCGGTGCTCCGCATCCCCGAGTGAAATGCGGGGGGGGGGGGGGGGAAGGGGCGGCGGCGGTTCCTTTTTACTGAAAGGAGCAGAGCCGGGTGGGAAAGGCGGAGTCCTCTTTCTCTTTCCCCATTTCTTTGTCGATGTTCAAAGTCCACTTTCTCACCGCTGGTATTGGGGGCGCCTCTAGCGAGGTTTTTCCCGCTCTACCATCCCCTTTTCCTTTTCTCATCTCCTTGCCACAACTGGGTAGCTGCAGGTGGTGGCTTCAGAGGTCTTGTAGTTAGGCATGAAAGTCTTACAGAGATACTGGAGGCTCTGAAGTCCCGGGAATGCAAGGCTGTGCCCTGATTCCCAGGTCTTCCTCTAGGTCCTCTCCAGATACTGGCGCCTTTTGCCGCCCCTGCCCCCACCTCGCCCGGGGAAGTTCGCGGGGCTTGTTCTAACGCGGTTTGGTGGCTCTGCTGCCGAGGTGTTTTCAAAGATGTTCTTCGCAGTGACAATGTACTGTGGTCATATTGAAGTGTAACTGTGCGTCTTTTAAGCGTTTGATACCCTAATATTTAATGACATACGCTTAAGAATTCAGGTCTCCTCTTGCACACAAATTGTGCTCTTGATAATTAGTGGTCGTGGATTGTTGTTACAGAGGGAATTTACATAGGCTGTGCTAATCCCTTTATTTTGCTGGTGAGGAAATTGAGGCCCAGAAAGGTCAAGTTTATCTGATTAAATTACTCCCACCTCTCTCCCCCGTACCCACACTATACTTATTTCCAGGGCACAGATTCCGATAACTAAAATAACAGTATCTACTTTAGATAATTGGAGAGCGTCTGGGAATGCAAATTCGGGGGAGGGGTAGTGTTCAGTAACGCCTATTGCTGGTGCATTCTTGAGGCCTGGGGGAGGTGGAATAAATAATTTGCTGCACATTTTCTATAAATTAGTTAGTTCATATATGTCAGTTAAATGGGAACAGTATGTGGATTTAAGATTTAGCTGTGCGGCCATGATCATATCCAACACCAGGTCTGCCAACCAGATGTGAGCTTAATCCCACAGAATTCTTGTGTAAGACCTCTCTTATTCAAATAATAGAGGAGATTTTTAAAAGTGTATGTGTACAGAGGAGGTAACTGCTTTCTCTGCACATTCCCTGTTGTCACTGGAATTAAGATTAAATTACAGTTAAAAACAGAAGACTTTTTTGGGACTGAGTTGTGGTATGAGTGATCAAGAGTTGACTACAGAGTTGAAAAATCTTTTCATACATTTCCAAGGAATTGTTGAATTGTTTCACTTTGTTCATTCAGCTCTTGTTTTAACTGTGGTGCCTGTAGTTATGTCTTCAAAACAATCCCGGTGAAGGCAGAATATTTCTCCAAACCCAGCTCCAAGGGATCAACACTACATCTTTCATTCTAGAATCCTCTGCCCCTCCTATTCCTTTATCTGTTCTCTGATTTGAACAAATGGAAGGGTGTGTTGAGAGAAAGGAATCACTCCAAAATTGATTTGGAGTTTCCCTAGTTACTCGTATAGAATTAGACTTTTTTAAGTTGTTTAGGAAAACATGAACAGACTCCTTTCCCTATAAACTGCCTCTCCCATCCAGATCGAAGGAAAGTTCAATTAGAATAATTTGCTCTCATAATTTTAGGTTTTCTTAAACTTGAACGTCTTAGTGTGACGTCCTAGGTAAATACGAGATTTTACTGGAGAAAAGTCCTTCTATGTCAGATGCAGTATTTTCTGTCTTATGAAGTGGTTATATTCAGTTATAACCATTTAAACCTTAAGGTTCAATTCAGATGTTTCTTTTTTTTTTTAAGATTTTATTTATTTATTTGAGAGAGAGAATGAGAGACAGCACGAGAGGGAGGAGGGTCAGAGGGAGAAGCAGACCCCCGCTGAGCAGGGAGCCCGATGTGGGACTTGATCCTGGGACTCCAGGATCATGACCTGAGCCGAAGGCAGTAGCTTAACCAACTGAGCCACCCAGGTGCCCTCAATTCAGATGTTTCTTAAATGGATTTGTTGGCTGGAAAACACAGAGGCTTCAGTTTAGCATGATACTGTTTATTTCTGTTCTCATCTCAACCCCTAGCTTCTCCATTTTCTCGTGGATGGTCTTGGTGCTTGGCTCTGAGAAGACCCTGAAGCGCATCTGCTGTTCCCAGAATGTAACTAATGATTAGCAAGAGCATTTCTCCCCTAGGGATGTGTCCACATTTTGAATGAGTTAGTATTTTTGCATCCAAGTCCCAGGGCAGCTATTATTTTTATTTTAAACAGAGCATGGTAATTTGCTCTACCTGGGAATCAGGCTTTATATAGCTGATCCACTCTCTCTTAAGGTGTGATGTTCAAGTTACAGAGTCGAGGAGGTGAAAGGAACTTAAAGAGGTTATTTGGTTCAGCCTTTTTCCCAATGTAGAAATATTTCCTACTTTATCCCTAACAGAAGGTATGTATTTAAACTTTTCCGGTTGTGGAGAGTTTCCATGATATCCTTCAAGAAACACGTTTAATTGTTCTTTTATCTCTTGAGCCAAAAGAAATGGAAAGCCAAGTTCATTCACTCATGTAAAACTATTAATTGAGCACCTCTTGTATGCTAGGTACTGTACTAGGAGCCAGGGTTACAGCAGTGGACAAGAGAGAAAATTCTCTGTTTACCTGGAGCTTTTATTTTTTGAGATTTAGTGTCCATGTGTATTAAAGTGATGAGCTTCAGTGGAGTATGTAAGCCATTTAGGGAGAAAGGAAATTATGTGCCTGTTGCTGAGTCAACAATTATGATGCAGGTAAAGATCTTGTCTGGGAATCATAGACAGTTCCTGAAGATATGGTCTGTTTTCAGCAGGAGGGTGGGGACTGACAATGAAATGTTATTTTTCCTTGTTATAAAATTGCCAGTTACATCTTGAGGTTGTAGCCCTCCGTGTGGAGGGCTTTGGCTCTTTTCTACCTGGAGAAAGATTAATGGAGCTAAGAAATGTCCAGGGGGTGGCAATCTAAATGATAAAGGGGCTGTCATCTAGGGGGGAGTTTAAAAAAAAAAAAACTCTTTAGTAAGTGGTATAAATGATACACATTGAGGCTCTATAAGCAATTATTAAAGAATGAAGGAAGTGTTTGAGGTACAGTAATCTCTCCTTAAATCTTTTGAAAGCTATAGATTTTATCTTTTAAAATATCTTCTTTAAAAATGATATGTTTACATGACAATGAAAAACAGACCCACGGAATTGATTAAAAGAACGAAACTACCCATTTCCCACCATCCTGATATAAGAGCTCCTAGACTGTTAGTGTATTTTCATCGACTGTGTGAGATTTACACAGGTGAGCATAACCTATCTCGTATAAACTGCAACTTAGAAACCAAACTGTGTGCCTGGTAGACCCTGTCTGTTTGGACACTCATATAACGTAGGAACCAGATGCTTAGTGCTTTCAAAGGGGCCACCCTGTATTTGTATCCAGACAAAGGAATGAATGATTTGGTTGTCCTACTTTGATTGATTGCCAGAAGACCTAGTGTTTATATCCATTGATGATGCCACAGCTGATAATGATCTTTGGGTTTAGACTCCGTGTGGGGCAGGCTACAATCAGAACTTTCTATGCCAGGGTTTCTCTTTATAGGACCTTAAACTTGATTGGGGGTGGGGTGGGTAGGGGCTTTGTTGGATTTTATATAATTTATTGAAAACTGTCTTTCATAGTGCTAGTTAGACCTGTCTTAACTGGGGTCAGTGAAGAAGAACCATTATTTAAGCAAAGACCCAGAAGATCTAAAGCTTCTATCCTGTTCCCCAAGGAGACCTACTTTACAATTTAATTGACAGCCCCCTTTGTTGTTGTTGCTGTTTTTTAAATCCAGACTGACAGAAAACTCTCTTCAACTAAACAGTACCACCTCTGACCCACTCAGCCCATCAATGCAACCACTGTAAAACATAAAAACAATACCTGGGCTAAGGTGATAGAGACAGGCTTCTAAAAAGAATTTCCTGGGTGATACGAAATCAAATTTGCATCATCATAGGCCTGATCTGAGGTAGAAATCAGGAGTCTGTACCCTTATATAATTGGAACCAAGGCATTAGAACCATCTTTTTTAGGATCTATGCCAGTGAGTGTGAGTGCCTTGTTCAAGTCAAAGGGTTCAGGAAGCTGACCTGTGTGGATGCATTCTCTCCCCCTGCTGAACTATGACCGTGTGGGATTGAGTGTGATGTGTTGATGGAGGGCGCAGGCTGAGGTGAAGAGGTTGAAAAGGCTTCATGCTCCAAAAAGAATGTCTTTGGTACCCGACAGGAAGAAGCTTTGTTCATGCCCCCCTCCTTTTTTTTTTCTGCATTTTAAAAATTGTGATAAAAATACATATAACACAACATAAAGTGTAGGCCTCTGAGAAGAGCTGAGCTGGCAGCTGGAGGCTGGAAAAGAAAAGCTGAGATGTTCCCAGTAAAGGGCCTTGTGCTGGACCCTGAGGAGATGAAAGGGAAGATGTGTTGAGGAAGTGATCTCCATCCACCTCATGAGCTTCCTCATCTATGTGGCCCTGCTGTGAGTCACACCTTTTATCCTAAAGAAATTGGACAGTGTATGAAGATGGGCATCACATGTGCATGCATGATGTGAAGAACCCAGTTACAGTTTCTACTATCTGCAAATGAATAGGCCCAGAAAGTTGTAAGAGACTCTTTGATTGAATAGATGTAAAAATTCTACTTGTTAAGAACAAATTTGGTTCTGGTAACTGACCTTCATAGCTAAAATTTAAAACTACTTGTGAAGTAAAGACATTTTGTAATGATAATACACCCATATGCCTGTGGTGTTCAGCCTCTGGGAATGTTGATATAATTATAAATAAGGTCAAACTCCATTCTCTAGCAAGTATTAATTATAAGGGAATTATGTCTGCAAAAAAAAAAAAAGTGTACCTGTTTGTTTTGATAATTAAGTAACATTACTTCGGGATGAATTTATGATTTCATAATTTTTTCTTATAGAAGTAGAATCACAATAATACAGATAGCTTAGAAATTGAAAAACAAAACAACCCCCAACAACCTAAACATATCAACAACATTCTTAGCTTCCTAATCCATCTGCTTCATCGGATATTTTTTCCATTCTTTCTCTTAGCAGGTGCTGAAGTTATGATGTTGAGTATTTGAGATGCCATCCCTGCTGCTCTTTAAATTTCTTGGAAGGATGAGTAAGCAGTAGGATGAGTGAGGAAGCAAAAGGATGAGTAAGAAAGGTGAGGTAGAAAAGTGTGCCAAGCCAGGGGAATAGCATGTGCAAAGCTCTGGGTGTGAGGCGGAGCCTCTTAAGAAAATCCAGCTATGACATCAGCATTCAGGGTGGGGTAGGGAGAGTGGACAGATGTGAGTCTAGGCAGGTGGGGGGAGAACAGATCATGCAGTGCATTATTGAAGACGTGTGTATTTTCTACACAGTTTTTAAAATATTTTATATCCTATGCACCCCTTTGCCCCAACTTAGGAAATCTCCAGATTCTTGGAATTGGTTGATAGAAGACCTTGAAAGTCTGTAGAGTATGAATTCTTTAGGATTCAATAGAATAGAGGCGAAATGAAAAAGGACAGCAGAGTTGATTCCTTTCATGACCAAATTGCACCCTTAAGAATAGAGGAAGTGAAGACTGAGAAAGCACACAAAGAGGAGGTGGGGTCCAGTGACAACATTCCCAACATAGGTCTTCCTCTGTCTAGTCTTCTATATTGAGGCCTTCCTCGATGTGGAACTACAAATTCTCGTTTTCTTAAACATTGAAGTGACTGAGTTCTGAAGGGTAGGAAAATGGCAGGACTCCTCCTATCTTGGACTGCAAGTGTCAATCAGTGTTCTCCATAAAGAAAATTAAAAACCCTTTGGATACTATGAAAGTAGGAAAAAAGTCTGTTAAAAGCCGGGGTTTTCTTAAGACTTAACACCTCTTTCATTCACTTCATCCCTTTGTGTATCGTTTTTATGTCAATATAAATTTTGTGAGTCTCATTAAGTGTGCCCATTAAATTTACTCAGACCTGCTGTTGAAAGAAAAAGGCTTAACCAAAACCCTCTGTGCACAGAAAGCCTGCTCAGCATCTTGATTTTTTAATTTTTTTAAAAGATGAAAGAAGTTGAGGGGCGCCTGGGTGGCTCAGTTGGTTAAGCGACTGCCTTCGGCTCAGGTCATGATCCTGGAGTCCCAGGATCGAGTCCCGCATCGGGCTCCCTGCTCGGCAGGGAGTCTGCTTCTCCCTCTGACCCTTCCCCATCTCATGTGCTCTCTCTCATTCTCTCTGTCTCAAATTAAAAAAAAAAAAAAAAAAAAGAATGTAAACGATGAAAGAAGTTGAAGATGACGCAAATGGAAAGATATACCATGCTCATGGATTGGAAGAATTAATATTGTCAAAACATCCATACTACACAAAGCAATCTATAGATTGAGTGCAATCCCTATCAAGATACCAGTAGTATTTTTCACAGAACTAGAACAAATAATCCTAAAAGTTGTATGGAATCACAAAACACCCCAAATAGCCAGGGCAGGCTTGAGAAAGAAGAACAAAGCTGGGGGTATCACAATCCCAGATTTCAAGATATACTACAAAGTTATGGTAATTAAGACATTATGGTACTGACACAAACATAGACACAGATCAATGGAACAGGATAGAGAACCCAGAAATAAACCCACACTTATATGGCCAGTTAATCTATGACAAAGGAGGCAAGAATATACAATGGGGAAAAGACAATCTTCTCAATAAATGGTGTTAAGAAAACCAGACAGCTACTTGCAAAAGAATGAAACTGGACCACTTTCTTATACTATACACAAAAATAAATTCAAAATGGATTAAGGACCTAAATGTAAGACCTGAAACCATAAAACTCTTTAAAGAAAACAAGCAGTAATCTCTTGGACATTGACCTTAGCAGCAGTTTTCTAGATATGTCTCTTAAAGGCAAAGGAAAGAAAAGCGAAAGTAAACTGTTGGGACTATACCAAAATAAAATCTTTTGCATAGCAAAGGAAACCATCAACAAAACTAAAAGGCAGCCTGCTGAATGGCAGAATATATGTACAAATTAAATAGCTGATAAGGGGTTAATATCCAAAATATATAAAGAACTTACACAACTCAACAGCAAAAAGAAAGAAAAAAAAAAAAAGACCCAATTAAAAAATGGACAGAGGACCTGAAAAGATATTTTTCCAAGAAGACATGCAGATGACCAACAGACACATGAAAAGATACTCACATCACTAATCATAAGGATATGCAAATCAAAACCACAATGAGGTATTACTTGACACCTCTCAAAATGGCTAGTATCAAAACAACAAGAAATAACAAGTATTGGCAAGGATACAGAGAAAAAGGAACCTTCATGAACCTTCATGCACTGTTGCCGGGAATGTAAATTGGTGCAACCACTGTGGAAAACAGTATGGAGGTTCCTCAAAAAATTAAAAATAGAAATACTATATGATCCAGTAATTCCACTATTGGGTATTTACCCAGAGAAAATAAATATGGTAATTCGAAAAGATATATGCACCCTTAAGTTTATTGCAGCATTATTTGCAGTAGGCAAAATATGGAAGCAACTTAAGTGTCCACTGATAAATGGATGGGTAAAGGATATGTGGCATATATATACAGTGGAGCATTATTCAGCCATAAAAAAGAATGAGATCTTACTATTTGTGACAACATGGATGGACCTAGAAGGTGTTATACTAAGTGAAATAAGTCATCAGAGAAAGACAAATACCATATGGTTTCACTTATGTGGAATCTAAAAAACAAGATGAATGAACACACAAAAAACCAGAGTTGTAAATACAGAGAACAAACCGGTGGTTACCAGAGGGGAGGGGGTGGGGGGATGGGCAAAATAGGTGACAGAGTTGAGGTGCAGACTTCCAATTTCAGAGTGGATAGGTCACAGGGATGAAACGTGCCGCATGGGGAATATAGCCAATAATATTGTAATGGTGTTCTGTGGTGACAGATGGGAATTGCATTTACGGTAAGCATAGCTTAATGTACGGAGCTGTTGAATCACTGTGATGTGTACCTGAAACTAATGTAGCATTGTATATCAACTATAATACAGTTAAAAAAAAAAACAACCCTAAAAACCTCTGTGCACAGAAAGCCTTCTTGGCATCTTGATTTTTAAATTTCTATTTAAATCACTGCCAAGATATTTATCTTATTTTATCCTTAACAAAATTCCCAAGAAGTAACATAGACAAGAAAACTGAGGAACAAAGAAGCTAACATTTACCTAATGTGATGTGGTACGGCCAGCTACTGGGGGGGCTAGGCTTTAGAGCCAAGGCTCTTAGACCAACATACATACAGATCTACCGGTTGTGTCGGTTTTTTAGACTACATTTTGCTCAGGTAATACATTGGTCCCAAATTTTGGTGGCTTACACAGCAAAGGTTTTTTTCTCACCCTTTGTTCTTTGTTCTATCCTCTGAGATCTCCTTGCTGTATTGACCCTAGGATCTAGGTCCTCTATCTGGACCTTGCCAGTCTGGTGGCAGAGGAAAAAGATACTGAACCCTGAACTCTCAAATTCTTACATGGATCACTTACTTCTACACAAACTTCATTGGCCAAAGTAAATTGTCACTCCTAAGTTCAACAAGATGAGATGGATAGTCCTGCAAAGAGTGGCTCTGTCAGTCACTTGACCAAGCTTGAGGGCCATGGGATGGGGAAGGAAATCCTCTTCTACAGAGGGCAGGAAACATTTTGAATCCTAAGACTTCATTATACCATCCTAGTTAGGGCATCTACTTTAGAGCCAAAGGTCTTTATTATTTTTTAATATTGTTCCCAGTCCATAATGATTTTTTTCACTGCCTTTGTCCTACTCTGATTCCAGTTGGACATGATAGAATGATGAGAAAGAGTGTGTTAAGCAGCTAGGATGAATTGAAGGCAGAGGATGTGATTATTCCTATTGTTCACTCACAATGAGCTTCCAGTAGCATCCTCACTAAGTAAGGGTTGGTTGGTGACCTGAAAGACCTCTGTGCTGTTCTGTGGTGGCCCCAGCTCTGGGACTGTACTCTCTGGGAAATGGTTTTGAGGCCATTAGGACTTCCAGCTGCTTGACAGAATTATTTCCCTTGGGATGCTTCCAAATCTGTCCTTTCCCAGCCCATCTGTTCTTAAATGCAGATGCATCAGATGGCACCCTTCTTTTCCTTGCTTTGTTTTCTGTCGCTGAGAAGTAGTAGTACTATATCACATTTTGGTTAAGAACATAGGCTCTGGAGCCAGACTGCTTGAGTTCTAGAGTATCAGCTCTGCCACTTAACCACCTTTGTGACCTTAGGCAAGTTACTTACCTTGTGTACCTCCCATTTGTTAGCTGTAAAATAATAATAGTACCTTCCTCAAACATTTATAGGATTAAATAAGACACAAAGTATTTGCAGTGATGCATGAAACATTCATCCTCAATAAAAAGGAAATGAATATGGAAATAATAATGACTTTATACCAAAGACTGGGATCCAAGCAGAACTGCCAACCCACCCCATCCCAGCTAGGGAGTGAGCATTTGCCCCTTCTCCTCTCACCCACCTGAAATGCAGTCCTTCCTTTTTCTAATCAGAGCACACCTTGGAGGCACAGATCCAGTCTACCCTCTCCTTGAAGCCTTGACTTGCCAATCCAAGTTTTTGGTAATTTTTCCCTCTCTGAATTCCTGCGGCAGTGATCCCCTGCAACACTTGTGTGTCACCCTTAGTGTTCTGGCGTCTCTGCACCACCCCCACTTTCTTTAAGCTCCTATTTAAAACAAATAGGGATGATCAAATATAGTTGTGAATGTTTTTTAAAAAATCTCTCATTACCACAAGCATTTGTTCTGCTAGCCTTGACTACATTCATGCATTCTTAGCCTATGTTATCAGATTTAAGGGAAGAGACTGTTGTGCACCCCCCCCATTAATAAACATATGACTGAGTAAAAATTGGTCCTTTGGATAAGACTTGTGCCAGCCCACTTTCTCTCAGTCCACCTTTTAATTCATGCTGTTGCTATGTGAATTTCAGGCAGGTGTAGACCACGTATCTATAGCTTTCTGCCCCAGACTTCCCTGCTGTAGTCACCTGGGTTCTGCCTAGTTATTTTGACCTATGTGCACATCTGGATGTCCAAGAATGTTTCCATCCCATGGGCCAACACTTGCCTGGTGGAGGATGGAAGCTGGTGGACAAGTATTTCTCTCTTTTGTCACTAACTTTGACAATTCTGAGGCACAATGTATATGGCTCCTCAGAGGGTCCCACATGGGCCCCAGCCCCAGTCCACAGGGGTGATTAGCTCCGAATATATACATTTAGGGTGGCTGTGCCTCCTTTCCTGTTTTATCCTTCTTAGTCTCCACTCCTGTTCTTTTGGATCACTTCTGCAAATAACTGCTTGCATGTAAGCCCTTGTCTAAGGACCCTGCATTTTGATGAAGACACCTTGTTTCCTTTTTGGGGCTCTTTTACCTTATGCAAATGAGGGAGCATGAATGTTACTTTGTAACATACCAAATTACTTTGGACTTAAAAAAAATATGCTGAGGGGGCACCTGGGTAGCTCAGTCATTAAGCGTCTGCCTTCGGCTCAGGTCATGATCCCAGGGTCCTGGGATCGAGCCCCGCATCGGTCTCCCTGCTCAGCGGGAAGCCTGCTTCTCCCTCTCCCTCTCCCCCAGCTTGTGTTCCCTCTCTCACTGTGTCTCTCTCTGTCGAATAAATAAATAAAATCTTTAAAAAAAAATATGCTGAGAACAAACTGATCTTTCTTTAATCAGGGTCTTAGTACTTGTAGGAGGGAAGACTTCAAACTGTTGTCAAAAGTTAGGCTCAGAGGGCGCCTGGGTGGCTCAGTTGGTTAGGCGACTGCCTTCGGCTCAGGTCATGATCCTGGAGTCCCGGGATCGAGTCCCGCATCAGGCTCCCTGCTCAGCGGGGGGTCTGCTTCTCCCTCTGACCCTCCCCCCTCTCATGCTCTCTCTATCTCAGTCTCTCTCTCAAATAAATAAATAAAATCTTAAAAAAAAAAAGTTAGGCTCAGAAAAGAAGAAAACTGGATACGTCATGTAATCTTTTCTATAATTTTCATTTCTACTTCTTGGAGTGGAACCCAAACTCTGGATGGAAGTGCTTGTCTCTGAGTATATAACCCCTACTTTGTACTTTGTTCTGTAACTTCTTTAATGTACCCATTTCAAGTCAATTACATATTTTATAATCTAGAAACTAGATACAGAGTGTATGGGGGAAATATGTTTTTGATACATGAACTGTGAACTTGGGCCAAAGTTTAAAACTCTTTTTGAAAAAGAGAAATTTTGTAGCTTACACTGAATAGACAGGAAAAAAATGAGGTAAAATTTTTTGAAGCAACTTTTAGTGAATTAATAATATTGAGCAATTTTAAGGGCCCAGATTAATTTAAGTATCTGCCTGAGAATTCTTCAACTCATTGGAGTTGTTCACATCATCTCTTCACTTTGAGCCTATCCCAGAGGCATTTTCTAATAATGTAGGGGACATGCTTGGAAACACCACAAGCCAAAAAAATTCATTGTCCAATTTTCCCAAAATTTGTTACCTTTGCTCTCACTCTGAAGTTTGGTCTGACTTTTTGTAGGGGTGAGCAATATAGGACTGTACCTCCTCCTGTTGTAATGATGTGATTGTATGTTACATACCTCTTTGTTTTAAATGCCTTATCTAGTCCTTAGTTTTTTTGTTTTTGTTTTTTATTTTATTCCAAAATAAAGGGAGTGGGAGGAGAAAACTTAAAAAATTGAATACTGAAGCATATGATTTCTCCATTTCTCAAACTAAACTGGAATTATTTTTCAGGTTTCTTTTTTTCTTTTTTTTTTTTGTCTTTATACACTTGGAATGTTGTTGCTAATTTGCACATTGGCTTTGCCGCTGAACTCCTTGCACCTACTGCAGTGATGTCCTAATTGAAGGTGTGCAATTCCACACAGTTTCCTGGTGATTAGATTTCAGTGGGTAAACACTGATGTTCATGATTTTCTTGTGAGATAGTTTGGTTAGATATTGTTCTTGAACCCAACCCCTTCAGCTCTTATTTGATGGATCAGGACTCGCACTTGCCCAAGATAAACAGTAATGATCTTAAGGTCAAGTCTTCTAACTATTGTTTATACCTTCTTTCCAAATGGAGAGACCACTGTAGTCTGCAGAATAATGCTGTCAGAACTTTTCTGAGATGATGGAAATGTTCTATTACTGCATTGTCCAGTATGGTAGCCACCAGCTGTATGTGGCTATTGAACACTTGAAATGGGGCTTGTGCAACCATAGAGTTAGATTTTTTATCTTGTTTAATTATAATTAATGTGTGTTTAAATTTAAATAGCCACATGTAGCTAGTGGCTACCATATGGGATAGTTAGCTTTAGGAGTTATGGTCTAGAAGTATTTATAATCTGATATTTCTTTCTCATTTTTTAAAATATTTTTTTATTTATTTGACAGAGCGAGCGAGAGAGGGAGCACAAGCAGGGGGAGTGGGAGAGGGAGAAGCAGGCTTCCGCTGAGCAGGGAGCCCGATGCGGGGCTCGATCCTAGGACTTTGGGATCATGACCTGAGCTGAAGGCAGAAGCTTAATGACTGAGCCACCCAGGCACCCCTCTCATTTTTTAGAAAACTTTTTTATTAAGAAAAATTCCAAACCATACACAGGAGAGAAGGTATAATGAAACCTATCCCACCACCTAGGCCAATCTTACGTCATCTCTTTCTCCTTTTTTCTCCCCACCCCAAACCCCCCAATTTGTTTTGTTTGCTTTTTTAAAGATTTTATTTATTTATTTGACACACAGAGAGAGATAGCGAGAGCAAGAACACAAGCAGGGGGAGTGGGAGAGAGAGAAGCAGGCTTTCAGCCAAGCAGGGAGCCCGATGTGGGGCTCGATCCCAGGACCCTTGGATCATGACCTGAGCTGAAGGTAGATGCTTAATGACTGAGCCACCCAGGTGCCCCTATTTTGTTTGTTTTTTAAGATTTTTATTTTATTTTATTTATTTTTAAGATTTTATTTATTTATTTGACAGAGCGAGAGCCAGAGAGCGCAAGCTGGGGGAGCGGCAGAGGGAGAGGGAGAAGCAGGCTCCCCGCTGAGCAGGGAGCCTGATGTGGGACTCAATCCCAGGACCCTGGGATCGTGACCTGAGCCGAAGGCAGAGGCTTAACCAGCTGAGCCACCCAGGCGCCCCAAGATTTTATTTTTAAAGTAATCTCTATACCCAACTGCTTGAACTTACAACCCTGAGATCAAGAGTCACACGCTGTACCAACTGAGCCAGCCAGGCACCCCTCAACCCCCCAAACTATTTTGAAATAAATCCCAGGCACAGCCTGATCTCATTTTAAGAGCTAAGCTGGTGACCTCGGGGTTAGGAGGAGCATGGCATCAGAAAGAGGTATTCAGGGATTTTCAGGTGGCTTTGTGACTTTAAAAAAAAAAAAAAAAAGCCTTCAAGTGTATGGATGGTAAAATTTATGGTTTGACAAAGATAGGTAATGAGTCTATAGATGAGTGATATTCTATGTGTTTGAGGTATTTTATCCCCATCATCATCATCATCATGAAATGCTAAGCATGAGCCCATAGATGGAACAGTTACTGCACCAAGCTCGCTTACGTGTGCTTTTATTGAACTTTGGGTTCATGGATAATTTAAACATTCATACGCATTTTTTATCATTGAGCTTCATTGAATGCCAGCAGTGTTATAGAGTCATAGCATCTTTAAAGGTGGAAAGCAAACTGAGAGGGGCGCCTGGGTGGCTCAGTCGTTAAGTGTCTGCCTTCTGCTCGGGTCATGATCCCAGGGTCCTGGGATCGAGCCCCGCATCGGGCTCCCTGCTCCGCGGGAAGCCTGCTTCTCCCTCTCCCACTCCCCCTGCTTGTGTTCCCTCTCTCGCTGTGTCTCTCTCTGTCAAATAAATAAAAATCTTTTAAAAAAAAAAAAAAGAAAGAAAGAAAGCAAACTGAGGTTTATTTTTGGTTTTAGCCCAGTCTCCTCAGAATGCTTAATTCCAGCGAGTAGCAGCTTGTTTTGAGCTCCCCTTGAGTGGTCCAGCACTTGGTCATACCACACTTGCCAGATCAGCTGACTGGCTGAGGTAAAACCTGCAGAACTAAGTCTCCTACCCACTTTTTAAAACGGCAGACTCTTAGAACCTCTTTTAGAGCAGACATGTTTTTTTTTTCTAAGTCTATTTGAGGTATTGCAGATACTCTTGTTGGAGAGAAATGTTTTTTGTAATTAACGTAAAATTTTTCTCTTTTGAGAATTTATGTCCGTTACTGGTGTACATTTTTATAGGAAATGCCTGTTTACTTTCTGTATTTCTGTTTATAAAAGAAACCTACCCTGTAGCAAGCACATTTTGGTCATGTAGACACATTGCAGGAAATAATGCTTGCATCAGTGGTATTTAAAAGTGCATTTTTACTTCACAGCATAAAGCAAGAATTGTTACTGCGCTTTTGTAGTTGGATTTAGGAGCTAATAATGATTTTCTTCCTCATGATAGACTGCAGAATATGTATATTCTAAATTTGGAACTCTACTTAGGATCTCAGGATTTAAGGGGAATGAATTTGTGATGGTAAAAGGTACTTGTATCATCAGAAATGCTCCCAGGCCTTGGCTCAGCTGTTTTATTGATGGAAAAAGATGATATGCTTTAGAATAAGAGCTATTAAAAATTTCAGCAACATTCTGAACAACTGCAAGCCTACTGTTGCAACAGGATGCCATTCCTTTTCCATGGTCAAGTCTCCAATAGAGTCTGCCCTTTGTGTTCCCTTGGACTTTTGTTAACCACATTCCTGGGAGAGAAGGAAGGGCTACGTCTAATCTCATCATCTACATTGCAACTTAGTCCAATTTACTTTTTTTGCATGGTTCCTAGATATAGTGAATAGTTGGTTAATACCCTACGTGTTAATGTTGCTGCAACTCAGGATTTATGCCATTTTTTGCAAATAATACTCCTTTGAAATGAACTTTCTTATCTCCACTTGACAGGAAATATTTGAATCCACGTTAGGGCTAAGAACAAGATTTAGGGAGATGTTTTGTCAAATCACACTCACTGTCCTTTTCATGAAGGGTAAAGACAAGAAACTATTAAGGCTTGTAAAATGACTGTGACCTGATTAGGAAAGTACTGGACCTGTTTTCAGCAAAGAGGGTAAAAAATTAGTATGAGTAGCAGGTTTTTTTTTCTTTGTATTAAATTTATAGATTTTGAAAAAATTCAAATTTAAATCCCGCAATAACACATCTTGAAAAAGAAAATAAATTCATGTAACCTAGGTCTCAATGCTTACACTTTATTACAGTTAGAAAAAATGCTAAACTTGATGTAGCCATCACATTAATAAGAAATAGAGGTTTACCTTATATATTCTCTTTAAAATAGTTAATGATCAATGGCTTATCACAGCTTTCATAGGCCCCAATTTGGTTCTGGATTAAATTATTTATGGCATGGTAAAATACTAAGGGAGAGAAATAACATAAACCATCTTTGACCAGGATGAGCTTCATTATTTGGCTCATTTATTGGAGGGGAAAAAAGTACCAAGAAGGACAACCCTCGGATTCTTCGGTTAAACTGGTATTGAATGGGCCAATGTGCGCCGCCTCTTAGCTCTGCCTGGCAAAATGAGGACCTCAGTGGTGCCAGAGTTTTCAGTTTTTCAGAACGTGGAATGGACATTTAGAGTTTGAGGTGAAATTTCCCCATCTGAAAATGTTGGCAGTTAAGTCAAATATTTTTAAAATACTGTGTGGGCCACATAAACATGTTCATGGGCTGAGACTGCCAGTTTGCAATCTGAGTTCCATTGAAAATAATTCATTTATTTTTCTTGTATTTGAATAAAGAAACCATTAACTTTTTTTTTTTTGGTATGTCTTTTTAAATGCTTTAACATTTGAATAAGTAAAGTGCTTTTTGTAGAAAATGTGCTTGTTTTTAAAACAGAAGTGAAGGATTTACTTGAACTCTGCTATGAAAACGTCTAGATTGTTTGAGGGCAGTATCGAAACTAGAAATTTGTTTCCTTAACAGGGTATCTCCAAGCAGGTTTGTGCTGTAGGAGATCAGATTGGGAGAAGCAGGACCCTGTGTGGAGTCTAGGGCCCACAGCACAGAGAGCAGGAGGGACTCTATAAAGTGTGTGGGGCCCAGTGCCAATGTCCCTTTGCAAAAACATGTGCTATATATAGTGAACGGGTTGGATTTTTTTTCTTCTTGGTTTAGGTCCAATGACAGTTAATGACTGTTCCTTACAGGCTGTGAAATTATTTATGAGTTTGGCAGTAGGATGATGTAAAATGCAAGTGGAGATGGGTAAAATAGGGTCTGTTACCAAATCCCAATAAATTGTTAGTTCTAGAGCGAGGAGGCACTTCAGAGGTCACCCAATCCAGGGCCTTCCTTTGAGGTGAGGAAACCGAGGCCTGGGGAGTTCAGCTGAGACTGAAAGTTCTCATTAGCTCTTCCCTGTCCAGCCCTCTCACTTGTTTTCCTCTTTTCTTCCTGCGTGTGGGAAAATGTGTCTCCCAGGAATTATTTGTGACAATTGGAGAGTCTCTCAGAAAAACAAAGAAGTCAGATGTTTAGTAAACCAAATATTTACAAAAGATCTTCCTGGAGGTTGATTTAGCTTGTCTTTGTTTTTTATTGATAAAATTTCTGTTGCTGTTTTTTTTTTTTAAGATTTTATTTATTTATTTGAGAGAGAGAGATAGCGAGAGAGAGATGGGAGGAAAGGGAGAAGCAGGCTGAGCAGGGAGCCTGGACGCGGCCTGATCCCAGGACCCCAAGATCATGACTTGAGCTAAAGGCAGATGCTCAACCTACTGAGCCACCCAGGTGCCCCCTGTTGCTGTTTTTATGTGAGTTTTGATATGCTTCTTTCCAAAAGCCTACTCTTCCATGCTATTTTTTAGAAAGCAAAAAGCCAATTAGATATTCCACAGGAAAATGTGGCAATTTATTACCCTTCTGCAGAGTTTCCTATTGGTGGGTTGAACCACGTGAAATAGTTGATTTCAGCTGTTTCTGAACTACAAAAACGGTAGTTTCATATGATTTAAGATAGTAGTTTGAGCAAAAGGGTGATGAGTATTGAGGTAGCTTCCTATTCTTCTAATGACACTTTTGTCATTTCCATGGTCATCCACCATTTAGCCCTTCTCAATTTATCCTGCTCAAACATTGTTATGCTGAAGCGTTTTTACTGAGAAATGTGGAATTGAAAGCTCCATGTGCATACGTGGAGCAGTTTTCCTTCTACATGCTTTATTTGGCTTGAAAAGCCTTCCTTGGGTCTTGAAGAAAAGACGACCAAACTCAAGTCAGATGCTGGATTTGTTTCTGATTTTTCAGGCCCACAGAAGCAAGTTGGAATGGGAGCGATTTTCATTCTCAGTCTTGGTCAACAGCACAATAGTTTGATATGCAGTTATATTAATACTGCACCCTGAGTTGAGGATCTGAGACTCTTGAAAACATTGTCCTGTTACTGTAATTGAACCCTAATTGTGATTTGGGTGGGGGCTGGTGGTAGGCAGGAAGCAAATGGGCCCACAGAAAGAAATGTCATAAACTTTAGACTTTTTCTTCTAGTTTTCTGAATTGAATCCACTGAATATTGGCTTTGTCAAAACAACTTTTGTAAAAGCAGTAGCATTTTAGCATTTTGGTGATTACAAAAATAAGTATAAAATAAGAAACATTTGTGCATAACTCTAGTAGGGGAAAATTTATTTGAAGGATGCTATGACCTCTGAATCATATTTGAGACCCCTGACCAGATAACATAAATCTTTTGAATTTAGGCAACAAGGAAATTATTATTATTATTATTATTATTTTAAAGATTTTATTTATTTATTTGACAGAGAGAGACACAGCAAGAGAGGGAACACAAGCAGGGGGAGTGGGAGAGGGAGAAGCAGGCTTCCCGCGAAGCAGGGAGCCCGATGCGGGGCTCGATCCCAGGACTCTGGGATCATGACCTGAGCTGAAGGCAGACGCTTAACGACTGAGCCACCCAGGCGCCCCCAAGGAAATTATTAATAAATATATGCATGCTCATTTTTCTTGAGAAACTAGAAAACAGAAACCCACCCCAAATCCAGTCAATTGGAGAAAGCCAAACTCTACAAAATTCGTGATTCGTAAAGATCTTAGTGCACCACAGCTGAATAAATACAACTAAAGAGCCATCACAAACAGCAACTTGGAAATGTGATTTTTTTCTGTACTACTTTGAACTAGAAAGTTAGTTAGAAATTCACTTCTGGCATTTCAGGCCCCTTTGACTATTACTTTAAAATTTGAGTGCTTTACTCTAGTTCTTAAAATAGAACTAAACTGTAGAAATAAAGGGCCTTTTTATTGGGGTAAAAGGTTTTCGAAAGGAAAAAACTATTAGGCTGAATCTGTTTTCTTCCCTCTCATTTCTGCAAAAATGCCTTTCCATATTGTTGTTTTCAGGATGAAGGCTCACCTTGCCGGGATGGCATGTGTGTCTCTCCATGATTTGATGCCTTTCTTTCCATAATCTGCTGTTGGCACCATATATCCCCTTCTTTCACACTCTGTCTTTGCGCCTCATGTAAATGCCTTTCTCCTGGCCTCTTCCCACCTTCTGCACTACTCATCCTCCAAGACTCTCCAGGCCCCTCTGCTTTCCCCTCGCCTGGGCAGAGTTAGGAGGACTAGCTTTCTGCATTCCCATTTATCTTAGGCTCTTGTAATGAGAAGATACCTTGTGGTACCATAAAAGTTCTCGTGCCTTATTCATTTTTGTATTGTACATTCAGCAAAGAATATAGTTCCTCAGTAAATGCATCAAAAATAACTGCAGTAATAGGCCCAAGTTTCTGCCTGTGTAGAGGACTTTATCAGTAAAAATAACAGGCATAACATCCTGGAAGGAGATTATAGAACAAAGAATTGAATGATCTGCTAAATTTCCCCAGGAATTCTTAGTTAGCATTATTTAATGGTTGACAGAGAGAGCTTTGGAGGGCTGAAGATTAAATGTTCATTTCACCTGTTTCTTGTCTCAGTCCAAGCTTTCTCAGCCCTGAGTTGCTCAGACCATAAAAATTGGAGTTGACGGAGCATAAGATAATTTGTTCCTGTTCATCAGAAAATAGTGTGGAGTGACCCAGTAAGGCAGCCTCAGAAAGTGGTAAAGATGCTGTATTCAGGGCCTTCCCTGGGCTTATTTTTCCTAATTGTTGACATTCTGTGTATGGCAGTGACCCCTGAAGCTATTCTGTGAAAATCAGTGTGCTGCTTTGAGTATTTTCGTTACACAATACCTTTCAGAGAGAACTCCCAGCATGCTTGGTGAAAATGCTAGAAATTATAGCATAAGAAGGGGTTTTTCATGGATGTCTTGTTCTGTGGAAGTGAGGATACTGAATTCAGGGGAAGAATAAATATTTAGACTATTTTTAGAAGTTAATGTATAATACGTATATGTATAACCCATATAAATATATTCAGTGGCTGGCAAAATTAACATTAAACTGGTAAAGAAAAACATTTTAAATATTGTCTGCTATGAAATTGCTTAAAATAGGCAAGACTACCAGGGGCTTTCTATTATGTCAGTTGAACATAATTGAACATAAATTGAACATTTATAGCATACCTATAATATAGGTATTAGTATCCCTATTTTACAATTAAAGAAAAAGAGACTTAGAAGTAACCTGCCCCAAAGTCATTCAGCCCAGAAGTTGCAGAGCTGGAATTTTACTCCTGATTGACTTGCAGCCAATGGTTAGAACACTGTTCCATGCTGCTTTATGTTTTATATTAATTTCAGAGTTATTTTTTCAAGTCTATCACTTAAGATATTGATATTTAAATATTAAATCTAAAAATGGCACCAAACACTTCATGCACACCTGCCTGAGATGTGTGTTGGCGAAAGATAACACAAATTATTTTTAAAACTTAAGTCATTTTATGCATTGTTCTGGAACAGAATATTGAAGTTGTTTATTTTAGCTAAATATTTCTTAATTATGATCATTGAATCTTGTCTGCACATAGCACAACACTTGTGAATATACCAAGACCTATATGGCCTTCTTAGAACAGTGTAGTATTGGCTTGGGAGAGTGTGGAAAAGAAAAAACCACTTTAACATGCACATGACTTGGATGCTATTCAGTGATACACTGCACATCTTAAAAGAATATCGGAATGAGCCAGTGAGGGTCTGGGTATGAAATGCCAAGTGGTTGTTACAGTGCCTCTTTTCTGTCCAGCTTCACAGGGTCCTTTAAAAAAAATAGGCCTTTAAAAATACAGGGATGTAAATTACTTTTCTGAAGTAATTCTTAAGTCAAGATGGTCAGTGGCTCTGCAGGATCTAACTACCATGATTATAGTGTGGTTGGACATCTTTTCATGTGGCCATTGGCCATTTGTCCTTATTTCGCTGTGAATAACCTATTCACATCCTTGCTTTTCCTCCCTCTCCAACCCTCCGCTGGACTATTTCTCTCTATCTTGTTGACATTCATTCTTTTATATGTGCAAATAATCTTCTACCAGTCTGCCATGTATCTTTACTTTTGTTTTTGGTGTCTTGTTGTACAGAAGCTTTAAATGTGCCATCTTCTTTTTGGTTTGTATTTTGGGTCTTGTTTTAAGAAATCTAGTTCACTCTTCACTGAAGTTCATTTAATTATGGTTAACAACTGTTTTGTCTTTTGCTCTGTGGTTTAGAGGGGACAAGAATGTTGCAACTGTTAAGAAACAGAGTCCATTCATCCAGTGGGAGATGTCCTGAAATAATAAATTAGAAACAACTCAAAGAAGGGACAGAAAGGGAAGAGCTTGGAACCCAGGACAC
The DNA here is from genome assembly GCF_011800145.1 of Mirounga leonina. NCBI lineage: Eukaryota > Metazoa > Chordata > Mammalia > Carnivora > Phocidae > Mirounga > Mirounga leonina. Next base: position 20,033,251 of record NW_023270323.1, on the reverse strand, counting down.
GAAAAGTAACAAGAGCTCAAGAATCCAACCCTTTTAGAGGGGTGCACACATTTAATGCTCTGTGATTGGAAGAAACTTTTATGAGATAATTAATAACTCACTTGTAATTAGCAGTTGAGTACACAGTGAGCTAGATGGAGGACAGGCAAGGGAGCTTGGGTTAGTAATAGGGTCTTTAAGTTAGAAGTTTATTGTTTGTGGGCAGGGTTCAGAAATCCCCTTTTAACACTCCTTTCAAGTGGGTTATTTCCAGGTTTACAGATTAAAGTTCTCTTAGTAATGATAATAATACTGAACACCCACTGTATGGCAGGCACTGTGCCTAAGCACTTTATATGCATTATCTCATTTAGTCAAACTTAGGAGTAAGTGCCATAATTATGCCATTTTACAGATGAAAAACAGGCTCTAGGAGGTTAAATAACTTGCCCAATGTCATACAGCTGGTTAAGTAAATGGTATCAAGATTTGAATTCAATTCTTTCTGAACTCCGAGCCTTCCAAATGTGATTGTTACACATTTTTAAAAATAAAAAGTATTTGTGAAGATATTAAGTGATGAGCCCTTTGGACTTGATGATTGTGTCTGTTCTACTTGAAAATCAAGCTCTGTCAAGCATCTGGTGGCATGCCCTGCATTAGTTGCTCTTAGTGGAAGAGAGAAGATTTTGCAGAACTTGACTACTTGAAACCTTTATTTTTTATTTTATTTATTTTTTAAGTAGGCTCCACACCCAGCTTGGAGCCCAATGTGGAGCTTGAACTCACAACCCTGAGATCAAGACCTGAGCTGAGATCAAGAGTTGGGCGCTTACCTGGGTGGCTCAGTCAGTTAAGCATCTGTCTTCAGCTTAGGTCATGATCTTGGGGTCCTGGGATCGAGTCCCACATGCTCCCTGCTCAGTGGGGAGCCTGCTTCTTCCTCTCCTCCTGCTGCCTCTTCCCCTGCTTGTGCTCTCTCTCTCTCTCTGTGTCAAATAAGTAAAAAAAAAAAAAAAGAGTTGGGCGCTTAACTGACTAAGCCACCTAGGCGCCCCACCACTTGAAACCTTTAAAAACAAATCAAAGCCCTTTCCTTGCCAGGGTCCCACTTTTCTACCCTGGCTTTGTTACCTTCTGTCCAGGTGAGGAATGGGCCAGTCTCTCCTTCTAAGCTGTCCTTCACTCAGTCAGGTCACAGGCAAACCTCCATGTTGCTATAGTGCAAGGGGATTGGATAGACCTTGTTGCTGTGTCTTTGAGACACATACAAGTGTGTGAGGCAGCCACAGAGAGCATGCATGAAGAAAGCAGCTCTCTTGCTGATGCTCAGAGCATGACTGTCTCTCCAGGGCATCTCCATCAACAGTTCAACTCCCCAGCTCAGCGTGTATTTTGCCAGACTATCCTAAACCTAACCTTCCCACTTCAGTGGAAATGTGACACCTATCAAGCAAACAGGAAAGAAACTAAAATTTGTTTATATGGAAGAAATGCTGAGGTGAATCACTGATATAATTTCATAGTGTTACAGCAGGTTAAAAATTCTGGCTTTGTTACTTACTTGCTCTGAGACTTTGTGCAAGTTTCTTTAGATCTCTGTGACTTAATTTCCACATCTGTAAAATGCAGATAATAGTATCTCTCTTACAGGGTTGTGAGGGTGCATACTTTAATGCATATAAAATAGCGTCCAGGATATAAATAGAACTGTATGAATGTTAGCAAGTTTTATAGGTTTAAGGCAGTAAGCCACTACTTTGGAGTGGGGGTCCTTGCATGGTTTCAGTACACTTCATGCACATCTTTATATGCTTATCTCTGACAGTTTGGGTGAATTGATAGCACTTTTACCTCGCCTTGTAGATGAAGGCATTTCTTGGGGTCTCTAGAGAAGTGGGGTTTATTTGAGCCCCAGGAATACTCCTTCTGGCTTTGGGTCTCTCCTTTTTCACCATGGCCATGTTCTTTCGATCACTTGGACGTAGTCCCCCCCCATTTAAGCCTAAAGAATTGGGTTCTCCCCACTTTAGTACTGGTGGTGGTTATACATTCTACCCAGCAGCAAAAGTCTGTATTAAAACATCCTGGGGCGCCTGGGTGGCTCAGTCGGTTAAGCGACTGCCTTCGGCTCAGGTCATGATCCTGGAGTCCCTGGATCGAGTCCCGCATCGGGCTCCCTGCTCGGCAGGGGGTCTGCTTCTCCCTCTGACCCTCCTCCCTCTCATGCTCTCTGTCTCTGATTCTCTCTCTCTCAAATAAATAAATAAAATCTTTAAAAAACAAACAAACAAACAAACATCCTGGATGTCCCCTGTTGTCCTCTTCCTCCTTAAAATTACCCCTTAGCTATGGTGCTTGTCAGCTTTTACACTCGATAACCCGTGTTGATCACTGATGTTCTGCCACAGCCTGTCCTAGATGTTGTGGAGGCAAAGTGAGCACCACGTCAGGTTTTTGTTGCTTGGGCTTCCACAGAGTCTTTGAGCAGGAAGGATTTTTAAAGAAATAACCTCATCCAGCCCTTTCATTTTACAGAGAAGGAAGCCAAGACCCAGGAGAGTGAGTGACCTGCTTTAGGCCCACAGACTCAGAACTGGAGCCAAATCCCCTGACCTTTGCTTATACTACAAATCCAAGGACAGTAGAACTGAGGCATTCTGGAGAAGGTAGTTTGTCAGCAGATTCTTTGGTGGTTTCTAGTTTCCCGGTGGAGAAAACCTGAACTCCCCTTCCAGGCTCATATCTCATGTTAAGGATGCTGGTCACCCACTAATTTGTGATGCAAAATATCTTAACAGTTTCAGAGCTGGGCTGCAGATGATATGAATCAAGGTTAACTCAGGTCCTCAGTGCACTTGGACATTTATGGGGAGCCACTCTTTGTAAAAAATGTCAGCTCTTGTAAAAGTCTTATGTAACACAGCTTGGGTTACTGTTGGTGCAGCCTGCATGTGCGCCTCCAGCCTGTGGACTAATGAATAACCAAAGACTTGCAGACTGCACAGAACACCATTTGAAAGCTCTCTCTGCCATCCGGAAGTGCTTACTGTGACAGTGTCAGTTCGGGACGTGTTTGGTGAGATGGCATACTTTACAAAGAAAGTATGTCCTGTAGCCATTCCCAAGGGGTTCTTGTTGCAACATCTACTTTTTTTTTTAAGTTTTAACAATATTTACTTATTTATTAAAAATAACAGTCACATTCTACAGTTTTATGAAATGTAATTAAGTTTTTCAAACCAAAAAAATTAATGAGATGCATTGCTTTACATTTTTGCAACTCTTTTTATTGTCTGACTTAATAGAAGACAGCTGGGTTTCAGATCTGCTTTTCATTTACTCTCATGCAATGTATTGTTTTGGTTGGGGCGCCTGGGTGGCTCAGTCGTTAAGCTTCTGCCTTCGGCTCGGGTCATGATCCCAGGGTCCTGGGATCGAGCCCCGCATCGGTCTCCCTGCTCAGCGGGAAGCCTGCTTCTCCTTCTCCCACTCCCCCTGCCTGTGTTCCCTCTCTCGCTGTGTCTCTCTCTGTCAAATAAATAAATAAAATCTTTAAAAGAGATGTATTGGTTGAAGTACATGAAGATCCAGCCTCACAGATAGATGGTTAGAAAAGGAAGAACTTATACCCCCTAAAAGGTTCCTGGAGAGGCCCCAGGGAACCTCTGACCGTACTTGGATAACTACTCCTTAAAGTAACTGTCCTAGTCTCTGTGTCCCCATTCATTCCCCTCTAGGGAAGAGCATTGGCTTTCCTGATAGGTAGCTTGTAGAAGGGAGTGGGTACTTGTATTATTTTGAAGTTAGGACTCTCAGTGACTGTGCTGAGGGAGGTGTATAAGGTAACCCCATAAAGGAAAACAAGAAAATGACTTAATGCAAATCCAGGAGAGTGCGTCTGATGGTGGACCTGAGAGACAGGTGTGTCATCATGTTGGGTAGTCCAGGGCATCAAAGCTTTCGGTAATGTTCAGTTACTTGGGCTGGGTATTGAGTATACCGGTGTTTGTTATATTTTCTTTACATGGTAAGGATATGTTACAGACACATTTAAAGAAAACTCTGGTTTCTAGTACTTGAGTGAAACAATGAATCTGTTTTTTTTCCTCCTTCAGTCCTTTCTGTTTTTTTGCCATGGATCTCCCGAATCTTTCTAGGTCTAAAAAACACTTGTTTGGATACATGAGTTATAACTATATCCATCAGAGTCATTTTTCACTTCCAGTACTTGTGTTAACACAAAATCTAAGGCTTATGATTCCCTCATTATTGTATGAATAAACAAAATGAGAGATTCTCAAGCTGGAACGCGGGGCTAGAATCCTGAGCTCTCTTGGTGTGGGGATAGCCTCCACTGCTTTGAACCTTCTTTGTCTCACTGATAAGGGCCCACAAAGGCTGGGTAGTTGTTTTGCTTTCTGCTAGAAAATAGGCTGGTTTTGTGGTTTCAAAACTATACTAAAGTTGTGCTTCTTGGACGGGACAACCCACTATTGGACTTGCATTAGGCTCCAACCCTCTGCTGTTTCTTCGCATTTGGCTTCAGTATTTTATACTTCTGTTTTGGTTGCTGAATACTTGTAGTAAGGTTTTATTTAAGCCCGATAGCGACTCCAGTGTAGGCTCTGGCAGCTTTTCTTCTCTTACCCCAACTGTGAGTGATAGAACCCCATAATTTAAGAAGTAGACATTATTCATGTACCCTTCCTCAACAACCCCACTCCTCTCATCTCTTTGTGTTCTAGATGATGAAACTGAAGCCCAGAGAAATGGTAGTATATGTCATTTAAAGTAGACCCTACCTGGAATAGGGCTGGAAGCCTTCGAGGGTTTTTAGCTTTGGAATGTAATGACTAGAGTAGTTTTATATGTGTGTGCGCTTATTTGCTTTAAGGCTGATAGTCCAGCTACGGAAGGGGGTGGAGAGGAGAGTATTCTGAAGGAAGCATATTTCGTGGGAGAGAAATTTAGGCCACAGGAAAAAGCTCAAGAAAAAGCCAACTACCCGTTTTTACTGGAGGGGAAGAAAAACGGTATTCAATAATATGTAACTTTAGATTTATTCAAGTTTGATTTTTAGAATGGTTTGCCATTTGTTGCCCACACAGAAATATTATTGCCTAAATAGATGAAATCGAAGATGGTTTCCATGGGCCTGAGTAAACTATTTGTAATTGCCTCATAGATTGTTAGGAAAAAAACAAAATAAAATGGGCATTTTGTGTCAGTGCCACAGTGGCTGGTAGTTTGAACATTTGTTACAAATCGTAAGCTGTGGAGAAGTTCATGTCAAACAATGTGATTGCAGGTAAAATGCCTTCTGAGGCGGGGAGTCTGAGTACACATCACAGTAAGTGAACAACGTAAGGAAGTTACCAGCTAATGCCTCGCTCAGGGTGAGCTTTACATTCTCAGAATGTTAGTCACCCTGAGGGGGACCGTACTACTAGTTTTAAAAGGTTTCGTTTTTAATATAAACTCAGAAAAAGTGGTTAATGGTGCTCCATCCATCTATCAACAGATGCTTATTTTCTCTTTAAAGATGTGGGTGATAAGCCTCTTTAACTTTCTCCTCTAGACAGGAGGAGGTAATGAATCTAGAAATGTCCTCTCATCCCAAAAGGTGCATCTTTTTAAGGCGGAATTAAGTTGATAAAATGGCTTGCTAGTTCCTTGCACACGGTAGGCAGGGGTACAGAAAATATTTCTTCTCTAGCCCTTACTCCTGGAAGTTTTAGGGGGAAATACAGACATATTTGTCTTTGTTCCTCAGTGGTCTGTTGGTAGCTAAGGTAGAAGTGAGGAGTTTGATGCTTTTGTCATGTGGGTTTAATTAGCACGGCTAACTGCCTCCCTTACTCTAGGTCTGATGCATTTTCTTTGCATCTTCTGTATGAGCTTTGGTTGAGTTTTCTCTGTGACTGGTTTTTCTAGCTTTGCCAGAGAGAAATCAGAAAGGAGGCTTGATATTTTTCGCCTTTTAGGTGAGTGAGTGATTGTTGTAGGCTGCTCAGCTTTAATCTATAATCTTTAGGTTACACTTGTTCCTTTTGTGTGAGAAATAAAGAAATCAATTTGGGCAGTTGGTGGTGGAAGTGCACCTCTTCTCAGATTCGTCCTCCCCTTGCTTCCTGCTTTCCACACTCCCCTTAGCTTCTTCTTTCCTTATGTGGTCCCACCTGGTGGCTTAGGGCCTGTGTGTGTGCGGAGCTACCTCTTCTATTTCTGACCTCGGGAGATGGTGGCCTCGGTGGTGCAGTGTGCTTGTGCAAAGCTGTGCATGTGCCCTGATGGCCAAGACACACCTATTACTCTGTAGTGTGTAAAAGGTTGACCAGGCCTTGTTAATGCTGTAGCAAGCGCTTCGGAGGTTTGGAGGCAGTCTGCCTGGCTTTGACCCACGGCTCACTTGCTGCATGACCCTGAGCAGCTCTATCTCTGAGCTTCAACTATAAAATAGGAATAATAATAATAGTACGTACCTCAGAAGTGATGGTGAGAGATAAGTCAGTTCAGTGTCAAGTACCCAGAATGGTGGCTGGTATAGGCATATAAATATATAGAGAGAGTGTGAGAGCACTCACAAATGCTTTATAAGTGTTCACTTTAACTTTAGCAGAATAATTTGTCCTGCGAGTAAGAGCCCCTATGATGTTTGAGCTCAAACTGGGCACAATTGCCTGCCTCTAAGTATTGGGAAGAGACCACATTGAAGCATGCAACTGAAGCATTAATTTCTCTTCTCCGTTTTCCAGTGACCCTTTTAAATCTCCCCCGTCAAACACACCTTGGGCATTTTAGCCCATAACGAATGCCACTGCTGTATGGCAGTTATTTTTTGTTGGAGGAGGCAGAGGAAGACTGTGAGAACTGAGTCTCTGGGTCTCAGTCATTCACCTTGAATATACAGTACAGCACTGGTACATGTGACTTTGTAGTAAGGTTCAAAGTAAGATGAGTACGACAGCTTTCCTGTCCTTAAGAAATCCACATTCTTCTGGCGGCTGGACCAGTGGAAAGCTAAGTGTAATGCTAGATACTGGATGTGATGAGTGGCCCAAATACAGTGAGTGTTGATACGATAGAGAGCAAAGGTGTGCAATTCAAGGAACCAGGGAAGGCTAAATGAGGAAGATGGGATTTTGCCTAGAATTTTAAGGATGAGTAGGATTTGACAGGTAGAGTTGAGGATGGAGGCTTTCTCTGTGCAGAGGTGGGTGTGCTTTGAAAAGAGTCAATTGTCCAGCTTAAGATATTGGTGGTGATGGACTTGGAATCTGGCATAACTGGCTTAAATACTGGTTCTGCCATTTTATAGAGCTTTGATTTATTTTCTCATCCATAAAATGGAGCCAATAATATCTATTTCACGTGTTGTAAGGATTAAGTGGAAAGATTTTTTTTTAAGATTTATTTATTTGAGAGAGAGAGTGAGTGTGCATGCGAAGGCGGGAGAGGGGCAGGAGGAGAGGAAAAGAGAGAATCCTCAAGCAGACTCCCTGCTGAGTGTGGAGCCAGCTGTGGGCTGGATCCCATGACCCTGAGATCATGACCTGAGCTGAAATCAATACTTGGCCACTTAACTGACTGAGCCACCCAGGCACCCCAATAGGAAGTTTTTTTTTTTTTTTAAGATTTTATTTATTTATTTATTTGACAGAGAGAGAGACACAGCAAGAGAGGGAACACAAGCAGGGGGAGTGGGAGAGTGAGAAGCAGGCTTCTCACGGAGCAGGGAGCCCGATGAGGGGCTCGATCCCAGGACCCTGGGATCATGACCTGAGCCAAAGGCAGACCCTTAACGACTGAGCCACCCAGGCGCCCCTGGGAAGATTTTTTATAAAGGTCCAGGTATGGTATGTGGCACAAAAGTATCCAGTGAACCATTATTTATGTGATGGTTGTGGGAAATGCTCAAGAATAGACCACACATGGTGGTCTCCGAGTATCTTGTTTGTTTCTGCTAGACCACACTTAGCATTGCAGTCTTTACATAAATCTTTAGTTATTGCTTCTTGGTTGATCAATCAAAGGCAATATTACCCTCTCCCCCCCCTTTTTAGTTCTCTGTCTAAAAAAGTGGTAGAGCCTATTCCCTCTTTTTGCTACTCTGAATATTTTAACTTTAATTATTTAGGTACTCCAGGCAACTTTGAATTGATCCTTTTAAAAGATATCTGTCTACTTTTCTACCTTGATCCAAGAATATGAAGTACCTTTATTAGGGCTTTACTCTCCATGAGGACTGAAGCTTCACTAATAATTAGTGATTATTCCCTGATGTTTTGTGCATGTGAGTAGCCAGATGACTTGTGCTGTCACACTGTCTTCCGAATTATTAATATCTGGGCTAAAGAGTGTATAGGAAGTTGGCTTGAGCAGGAATCCTGGGGGATAGATGCCAAGCCTTAGTTCCCTACATTGGTGGTTGCAGCTACCACAATGCACAAAACCCACTCCTGGTAATAACCAACCTCAGTATGCACAGTTGGTGCAATTGTGGCAAAAGGGGTTTAACTCTGTGTAGCCATGATTATAGTAAGATATATGGTCTGACCCTTGTTATGTGGGAGGGATTTGAGGCTTGGATTTTTCTCAAATCCAAATGGCCAGAGTTGCTTTTCTTGCTTTTGCCAATGTAATTATCACTTTTTTCCCTCCTGCCTGCCTTTCATTTTCACTATGTGAATAATAATTATTCTAATGAACCATTAGGATTTGGAAGAGTTTAAAGGCAGCTAGCAACTTGGATCAGTGCCTAAGACTTTTCTTTCACACTGGGTCCCATTTAACTTTCTCAGTTTCTCCTTCATACAGAATATATGAATTACAGCAAGGATCTCTTGCCAAGCTATAGTTTTTCAAGTTTCAATTTCAGCGTAATACCTCCCTGTAATCATGCTATCCAAGACCGTCAGAAACGTATTCCCATTCACATATCCCCTAATTCTTAATCTGTTAATCTAGGAGCTTTGAGATGGAACCGGACCCCATCTAGTGAGAAGTCTGGGCTGCTGACCCAATTCCTTTGTGCTTTGTGGGAACAACGTGCATGAAATTGTAACCTGCTATTTGCTGCACATATTTATCATCTACTTTTGAGAGCTAATGGGATTTTATAACAGATTGTTGTCTGTAGTATCCTCCTTGGGTCCTACTGATTATTCAGAAATACCATGATAATAATGATAATGAAAATGCCTCTCTAAGAGACAATGGAGGGGGTGGAGGGGACTGTGGGAACATTCTTTCTGTGGCAGCATGTGAAAAGAAGGTTTGTTTTGCATTAGCTGATCAGGACCAGAGAGCCAGCATCCCAAACCATCTAGCAATAGTAAAACTTTGAGTGTAGAGGAAAATTATAATATAGTCCCGTGGGTCTACTTTTCTAAGCACACCAAGATGTGTGAGAAAACCCCTAAACCAACTTTTTTTTTAACAGCTGAATGGATGCTTCTGTAATATGCAGTTAACCTCTTTAAGGCAGAGAGTTGTCTGTTCTGCTGGTGGGAGTATTTTTTTTTTTAGAGGTTAATTGGTTCTATTTTTTGAGAAGGAGAATAGAGTAAGAAAGAAGAAAGCTTTCGCTTGATTAGTATGGCAGAAATTATAGTCCTAACTAATGGAGTCTGTTAGGGTCTCTGCAAGATATGCGCTTTTTTTTTTTTAATGCTCTAAAGGAAGTTTGCATGAAATAGCTTACCATTTGGATGGTTGCCCAGGCTCGTAATCTGGGTTAAAACCTTGGCTAGAAGGCAGTTTTATACTCCAGATCCCTTGGTCTCCTGCTCTGGTGAGAAGATATGTTCATAAGTGCTTTGGTTGGTAGGAAACGAAAAATCTTTCATGATGCAATTCTTCAGTGATTGCTCCTAGCTCCCATCTCTCACTCAACCCTGGAACACTCAGTGACAGAGCCTGGGCATGTATTTAGTTATGTATTGCTTATATTTATCTTCATAATACTTTAAGGAATATTTCCAGTAAACTGAAATGTGAACCAATTTTAAAGTCTTATATCCTCTACTCTTAATTATTCTTCAGTTTTTTCCAGTTCATTGATTTCCATGCCCTTTAGATCTCTTTGTTTCCCTGCTGCTTCTCTTGACTACTTCTTTCTCTCCTCCCGTCTCATTCCTTCCCTGCAGCAGTCTGAATCTAATTTTTATCTTATCATGACCTAGGTCGTGTTAAGATCTCATGCGAGATCTGTCCTCCTCTAAGAAAGCCTTACTTTTTTGCTATGGCCCCTGTCAATCTCCATTGTCCAACCTTGGTAACCTTTGTGTGTATTTCATCACCCAACATTTTGCGCTTGTCTTCTGTTTTATCTCAATGACTTTTCCCCCTAATAAGGGTTAAGTTCCTTAAAAGCTTTTGCATTTCCTAGAATTCTTATTATGTAGAAGCACCTAAATATTTGCAAAGTTTACTTTTGTTAGTGGTAACTTCCCTTGGTAACTTGAGAGAGATCTAGTTTCCTATGCTTTTACTAATTTGTCTTTTTTTTCCTGTAGACTTAGTTGTGTTTTGTTTTGAGTTAGACAAGTGCTAATATTATCATATCCTAAAGTTAAACAGAAGAATATAGGAATATAATAACAGAACCCTAAAATGGCCCCCAATCCCTGATTTCTGGTGAACACACCCCGTATAACACCCAGAGCTTGGGAATATGATGGGATAGTCACTCCTATGATTAAGTTATGTATGGCACAGCTGACTTTAAAATATGAAGATTATCATGGGTGGACCTGACCTAATCAGTCCCTTGAAAGGAACTGGATTCTTCTTGAAGAAGATTTGAAATGTGAAGAGGGACATGAGGGGTTCCCTGTTGGCTGTGAAGACGAGATGGCCACATGGCTAGTCACTATGGGTGTCCTTTTGTGTCAGTCCCTGGCTGGTAGTGGGCATGGAGAGGAGAACTTCAGTCCTATAGTTGCAAGGAATTGAATTCTGACAACAACCCACATGAGCTTCCAGATCAGAACTCACCTTGGCCACCACCTTGATTTCAGGTGATATCCTGAGCAGAGAACCCAGCCATGCCCCATCCAGACTTCTGACCTTCACAACCAAGAGCTAATAAATAGGCGTTGTTTCAAGCCCCAAGTTTGTGATAATTTGTTACATAGCAATAGGAAATTAATACATGCCCCCAAATGTATGTAAACAACCTCTATTCCACCCTGATAGTGTTTCATCCAGGGCTGAGAGTAAGATGCAGTAGAACTTTTAGGAAGGCTTGAGAATTTTGGCCAGAATTGTTTAATACTTGCAGAGTGGTATCAAATGTTAATTTGTATGCTTATTTCCTGAGAATATATTTACCATGGCTTTGGGCATTTTTGGTATAGCCCCTCAATTTTCAGGGGCTGGAAATCTATCACTGCACTCAGAGATGTTTTAGACCAGCCTGGGTTAGGAACTGAATATGGCCTGAATATGGCTACTTTTAGTAGCTAGGTTGGAACTGAAATATCCCTGGTACTTTTGTTTATGACTGCCTTAGAGCTGGTTTGGATTTTTCCTCTTCTTTTTCAGGGACCACTATTACATGGTCATTACCATCACTGAAATCCCCTTCTATTATCAGAAAGGGACAGAAATAAATGATATCTTGCAAAAAGGAAGTGGCTAATTTATATCCGGTGACAGAAATGGTAGCATAGGGAAGGAAGTGTCCCATCCATATTTCATTATTTGCTGATTAATGCATTCAGCAAATAGAAAGACACAAACTGAGCTGTGATATTTCTCAGATAGGAAGCACTAAGGAATTGATGTGTGAATATGAGGAGTAGAACCATACATAAGAAGTCGAGGGGGGAAACTTCCAACTGATAAGTGCCGTTAATAATCTTTGACCTCCTATTCATCACTGTTCTGAAAAAGTTTGTGTGGAAGCTATCCCACACCATGGGCAGGGCAAATGAGCCACTGTGAGACATTTGGGTGGTTTTCTCCTCTGCAAGATGGGTGATATGTTTGAAACGGAATCCAGTTATTTGGGAATCCCACTGCAGAGCCAGAGGATTTTAAGATGATTATGACCCTCCTCCCTGGTTTTCTCATTAACTTTCCGAGGTGGCTAGCCATGGGGAAGGGCTTCTCATCATCTCTGTGATGTGCAGCGGTGCGAGAGAACAGCTGTAGCATCTGTTTCTAATTGGATCGTGCCTTTATAAATGCTTCTTGACTGTTTGTCACATTGCTTCCCTCCCACCTCCTCTTCCTCTGAGCGCTGCAGCATTTGTAAGGGTGTCTGGAATGCACATGTGGGTCTCGTCATTCCCAAACATGAGACTTTCTGCTGATCAGCACTTTGTAACGTTAGGCTGTTACAGGCATTAGTCACTTTGACTCAAAAAGAAGGAGTCGTCTTTGGAAACTTAAGAAAATGTCTTTTGTTGTTGTTGTTGTTGTTAATTCTTGGCATGCAGTTAGATTGAAGCTCTCATAGTTCACACGGACTTTTAGAAAGACATTCTGTCTGTAAGAAGAAAGTGCTTCCACTTTGTACAATTTCTGGATTGCTGAAAGTCTGATTTACTAATAATTCAGCACTACCTCTCCCGTCCCCCTCCCCACCCCCTTGGGATCCAGGGTTGTAAGCAGCAGCTGGGACTCTGTTCACTTCCGATACCCACTTCTAGGGACTGCTTTTAAACAGTATTTTTCCTAATTATGTGAGGAATTCATTTCTGTTGGGTCAGAGGTGGGACTTTCATCACAGACAAGCCAGGCAGATCTTGGAGGTGGTGTGGGCTGTTGCTGTGATGGGAGGTGGGATGTAGAGAAGACATAAGGGAGCTGGGGGCCCCTGTGGAGAACTAGAACCCGGGCAGTGCTGTTTCCTGGCTTGGGTGTCAGGCTTCCCTCAGCAACCACTATGAATTCTTACCTTCAGAGCCAGCCCAAGTGTAAGGGAGAGAAGGATGGACCAGGCACCAGAGCGCTGGGTGTCCCTGTGGCCCTGTCTTGCCACCTGGCCCGGTTTATAGGGAAAACCCATCAGTCACTGTACCTGCCTCCTTATCTGAGAATGAGGAGGTTGGAGAATATGACTGTGGTAAAATGTCACACACATACAAATTTTGGTGAAGCCTAATGGGAGTAGTGTTAGGAGAAGGGGAATATTCAAGTCATGAATCAGCTGATAGACGGGATTCAGTCCGTTAAAGGGTTGGGTGGGAAAGATTTGGCTAAAAAAGGGTGGTGGATGGTTATTTCATCTGGGCGCAGAGGAGAAAAGCCAGCTTGGTATGGATGTCCTCAAGAAGTCTTCACTGTTGAATTCAGAGGCCAGCAGGGGGTTTAATGATTATACAGTGGACTTTTTTTTTTTTTTTCCTGCAGGAGGTTGGAAGCCTACAAATTTATGTACATTTTTAATCAGGGTTAACAATATGCACGTTGATCAATGTTATTCTAGGGGACTCTCTGATATCTTGAAGTAGATGTTGCCATTTGACATAAGAAACAGTGAGGAAAGACAGATTTAAGTTAAATGGGGGATAGCATGAGTTCCACTTAGGAGATGTTGGCTTAGCAATGCCTGGGCTATGGATGCTCGGGAGAGAGGAGGAGCTGTGGGTTATGACAGGCAGTAATTAGCCTATGGAAGGTTCACCAACGTGGTGGGCAAGGAAGAGGCCATCTGAGAAAAGTGTGTAAACTGAGGATAGAGAATTATGTTAATTCTTGCAAAGTACCTTGTGAAGTACTTTATCTTAAAGTTGGCAGAACTGAGGCTGAGAAGTTAAATGACTTACCCTATCTAGGTCACACTGCTAAATAATGGCAAAGTTGCCCTGAGTCCTCTGACTTCCCCCACCAAGCAATTTCCACTGTACTGTTCTGCTTTTGTGCTCACTTTTATCACTTTCAATGTGATTGGGTTCTGTTATTAGAAAAAATAAATACTGGGCGCCTGGGTGGCTCAGTTGGTTGAGCGACTGCCTTCGGCTCAGGTCATGATCCTGGAGTCCTGGGATCGAGTCCCACATCGGGCTCCCTGCTCGGCAGGGAGTCTGCTTCTCCCTCTGACCCTCCTCCCTCTCGTGCTCTCTGTCTCTCATTCTCTCTCCCAATAAATAAATGAAAATCCTTAAAAAATTTTTTTTAAAATGAGAAAAAATAAATACTTGTGTACTTTATCCTATCACCCATCTATTAGCCGCAATAAAAATTGCAGGATTACCTCCTCTGAAAGGATTTTTATTATTTATTTGTTATTTATTATTATCCTTTTTAGCATTTCCCAATGTTTAAAATCTTTTATTTTCTGTTTAAAAGGTGTGAGGTGTTTGTTTTGCAATAATTCAAATATTACAGAAATATAACACTTAGAAAGTAAAATTTCCCTATAGTCATACGACTCCCAAAGAAAACCCCCACACGTTATTTTTGCAAGGATCTAGAAAAGCAAAATTTGTTCCTTCTCTGGCAGTCTTTTGGAGAGACTTACTTTGAAATGACACTTGAAATTGGGGCAGTTACTCAATATGAATCAAGATCTTTTCTGGTTCTTTGGTGGTGTTTTTGAGGCTGGCTCCCCAGGTTTGTCAGTCAGAGCTGATCTACCTGGCTTTCTGACTTGGGGGCTGGCCTGTGGATGCTCCTTCTCAGTCCCCGCTTCCAGCTGGGCTACACTCAAGTTCTTTCCTCTTACGGTTTTCCTCCTAACTGTTCTCTCTTCTTCCTGGCTCTCTATTCTGCTGCTTGTGTGAGACCGTTTCCGTGGGGTTTTCTTGGCTCTGACTTTGGGATTTCATGGTATAGATGACCAGCAGAATCACAAATGTTCTCCAAGTCATCCTTAAAGAACGCGATCCTCATTAGTAATGAGATGCTTCAGACATTTTATATTATGGAAATTACCCCAGCATTGCCTAGCCTTGAAAACATCCCCATGCGGACTTCATAGTTGTGGCTTGAGATATTTAGCATTCCAGTGTTTTCCCCTTTGCATGGGAACTAAGGGCGTTTCCCATCTTCCCACCAACTCTTCTTTCTTCAAAAGAGAATATGAAACCAGTTCAATACTTTCTAAAATGTAGTTAGATAAGAGTGTGTATTTATGAAAATGATCAATCAGGCAGTTGGGTAAAACTTCTTGGGCAGTTTGTGAGGCCAGGATTTCTCCAATATTGGCTGGTGTTCGGTCCAGGATTTCATGTAAGGAGCATGTTCTTCTCTGCCTATCTTCAACTAGGTGGCATCTGTACACTGAAACAGGACCTCAAAACAAGACACTACCTGAGGTGAAGAAGGGACAGGTACCTCCTCTTTTCTCTGAGTGGGCATCTTCTTTATGGAGGGAAAGACAGAGCAAAGGGAGTATGTCCCACGATTGTATCTCAGCTTCACTTAAAATTCAACATTCGTTTTCTTAAGACTTGAGTCTTAATCATTTCTACTTCCTTCCATCAGGCAATGCTGGTCAGAAATACTCTTTGTTTTCATCTGAATACATGAAACTTGCACATCAACTGTACATAGGGGCTATCTGCTAAATTAATATCCGAAAATGCTGCAGACTAACGCTGTTTTTACCCAGTGAAGGCTAGTGCCAGTCACGTGAGTTATAAGTTTGCACTGCATCCTGCACTTTTGCATAGTTGATGATTATATATTTGTGACTATTTGACTAACATCGATGTGCCCCACTAGACTATGGTCCGTGAGTTAGGGATGCTTTGTTTCCTCACCATCACCTCCTTAGCATTTAGCACAGTATCTAGCACACGTTGGTATTCAATAAATATTTGTTGAATGAATGAAAGCATGAATAAAGATTTACTTTTTTTTTTTCTTGAACACAGATGATTAACTTACACAGAAGAGTTATTTCCTGTTTTGTTTCGAGGCTATAAATCCACTTTTCAAAAATCTCGTGGAAGACAGCAGATACAGCTGAAGGAAAAAATGTTTTTAAGCAGGGCAGTTGTAAAGGGTGAACTTTTTATAACTTTTTTAAAAACTAAGTCATAATTATTATAGTTAAGCTGGAAAACAGAGGCAAACACACAGATTTCTATTAGGTTTGGAGTTTCCTAGGATAACTGATAGAAACTCGCTTTGAAGGGTCATTTAAAAATTGAGCTGTTTTGTTTTGGCAAGAGAAAATATACTACCAGGAATTTTTTGCCTTGTGTTGGCTGTCTTCAAGCAACATGACAGAATTGGATTTATGCATCTGTGATTTTCAGATTCAAGAAACCTTAGAATTAACATTAGAACCAAAGACTTTGCTTAGAGGCCTTTTAGTGAAATCTCCTCATTTACAGATGAGGTTTTGACTTGGGGCAATATAACTTATCATCTATACTATGAGGCTTTGAGAAGAATGTAATTGCCACTTCTTGTCAACAAAATCTCCAGCTCTCTAAATGAATGCATAAAAGTTATTGCTCAAATTTAAAAAAAATATCATTTTAAAGGGGTGAAATCTTTCTAAATTTAAATGGTAGTATCTATTTTTAAAGATAAAAATTATGTCTAATTGTTTGCAACATACATTAAAACATCTATCACCTTGGTAACGTGTTCCCATGCTTCTGCTGGCTGATAAGGATCAGCAGTCATAGATTACCTAACCACACCAGGGAAGCCTTCAGTTTTAAAAGCAAAGAAAGGGGATATCATTTCACTTTGAACATGGTGAATAGAACCCATCTGTGCACATCCAGTTTCAGGAGGCTCTGAGCTGGATTAAAATAGAGGGGAAAAATGAAGAGGGGAATCCGGAATGGTTTCCAGCTGTGGAGGATGTTGATGCCAGCAAATAGGAATGTGATTCTATGGCTTTTTCCCCAGCTTTGTAAATGACTTTCCTATTTAGCGTGAATTTTCTTTCAGCTAGAATCTTCTCTCTCTCCTCTACTTCCTTTTTGTTCATTCTGTTCTTCCCTTTGTGATTTTTCTTTCTTGGTTAGTCTGTGGGTTTTTCCAATCAGCAGCATCTCCTGGCATGCTGAACAGCGCTGGCAGAGCTCATTCATTTCGGATTTTAAAATCAGTCATCTTTTCCTCCCACCTAATTAGAAAAAGGAAACCCAGGTTTCCTGAGGACCTTAAGTGCTAGGCACTCTCATACTTACTGATTCCTTAGCTCCTCCCAACCACCCTGCCAAGTGCTCCATCAGAGACTAAGAAAAGTAGGAAGCAAAGCTGGGATTCAAATCCATGGCTTTCTGACTCCAAACCCCTTGCCATCCTGCTCCTGGTTAAGCAAGATTTGGAGTTGTGGTACTTATTTTATTTTATTTTATTTTATTTAGAGAGAGAGAGAGAGCGCACGCAAGCACATGGGGAGGGGAGGGGCAGAGGGAGAGAGAGAATCCCAAGCCAGCTCCATGCCCAGCATTGAGCCTGATGTGGGGCTTGATCTCATGACCTCGAGATCACGACTGGAGCTGAAATCAAGAGTCAGATGCCCAACCGATTGAGCCACTCAGGTGCCCCTGTGGAACTTCTTTTAAAGCAGCACTCAGAATGTAGGTGTTGGCACACATTCTTAAATAATTTACTTTATGATTATTTTAGTAATGAAGTCAGCTAGGCATCTTCTGAAAAAATGTGTTGATTATAAACTTCAGAGTATACATTCATAGTAAAGTGACCCTTTGGGCATAAACGGCATTTATCTAGAAGGCTTCTGCAAGCTGGACTTTTGTTCCCCTGGTAGAGTTGGGGAGCTCTGGCCTCCAAAAGGTGTTCTTGAATTTCCCTAGCCAAAAGCTTCTTCTCATATCAACCATAAAGTCATGGTATTTATCACTTTAATCCTTAGTGGTATTACATTAATTGATGTCCTGTCTCTACTGCTAATGGTAAACCTCTTTTTTTTTTTTTAAGATTTATTTATTTTAGGGGTGCCTGGGTGGTGTCAGTTGAGTGTCTGACTCTTGATTTCAACTGGGGTTGTGATCTTGGGGTCCTGAGATCAAGCCCCGAGTCGGGCTCCATGCAGAGCATGGCGTCTGCTTGGATTTCTCTATCCTTCTCCCTCTGCTCCTCACCACCCCCCGACCATGCTCTCTAAAGGGAGAGAGAGAGAGAGCATGTGAGTGCACAAGTGGGGGAGTGGGGGGAGGGGCAAAGGGAGAGGGAGAGAGAATCCTCAAGCAGGCTCCCCACTGAGTGCAGAGCCCAATGTGAGGCTTGATCCTAGGACTCTGAGATCATGACCTGAGCCGAAATCAGGAGTCGACCGCTTAACCAACTGAACCACCTGGGTGCCCCTAAATGGTAAACCTCTTAAGGGCGGGAAGAGTGTTTATCAATGAATAACAAAAATAACATCTGGTCCCTTACTGCTTTGAACAGTGAGTATTTTTGAATGAGCAAATAAATGTGTCCATGAGGAGGTGACCCGAAAAGAGAAAAATGAGGTTGTTAAATTACTTTATACCATAGAATTAGTCATAACCCATTTCAAGATGGAGTAGGCATAGAAATCATGTAAGTACAAATCCTCCATAGATAGATTAGCAAATGGAGGACTAAATCAACTAAGGTCTTATAGTCACTTACGTAGTGGTTCCATGTTGGCACTTTCATTTAAAGAATGGTCAGAACTAAGCCTTATATTACTGGCTTCATGTGCTGTGGCTGCAGAAATCGAGGTCTGGCCTTGGCGTTGCCAGGACCAGTGGAAATATATTTAGAGCTACTTTGCCAGTTCTAATTCTCACCTTCCATTTCTTACGGTTGCCAAAGAATTATGACTTCAGAGAGTTGTTTTTTTTTCTCCCTACTTTAACGTATTGGATTTTGATAACAGCTAAAACCATTGTATTGTCTGGGGCTGTCTGAGAACTTAGTAGATCATCCTGCTGTACCAGTGACTAAGTGCAAGGTCTCTGGATTCTACAACCTGACTTCTGGGATCAGATTTCAGCTCCTCAGCTTACTAACTGTGTGACGTTGGACAAGTTACTAAACTTAAGTGCCTCTGTTTTCTCATCAAAAATTGAGGTTGGGTCATAATAGTAACTATTTTATAGAATTGTTAAGATAAATTAACGAGTTCATTATTAAGGCTTTCCTGGAACATTGGAAATGGTCAATAAATGTTAGCTGTTATGATGGTCCTGGCATACCAAATGGCTTGACCCATCTTTATCCAATCATCATTTTCCTTTCATTGGTAAGGGGTATGTTTACTGAAATTCTCTCTGAGATTTAATAATAAAGATAATGCTGGAGATCACATTTCAGCAGTATCTGGAAGGTTTTGATATGTAAACATTGACTATAAGGTCTTCCCAGATCGAGGAAATGGTGTGAATAAACTCTGATGGGGAGAAATGTGGGGTTGTCTCAGGAATAGTAAGGAATTCAGGTTAGCTGCAGTGAAAGGTGTCCTGTGGGGAGAAGTGGGAGATTAGGTAGGAGATTAGGGATTAGCCCATGGAGGCCCTGAGATGGCAGTCCAAGGAGTTTGGATTGGGGGCCTTTGAGTTCAGAGATCCCTTTTGCAGCAAAGTAGAGAGTGGAGGGATTAGAGGGAATGGGGTGGAGGTAAGGGGACCAGATAGAAGGTGGTTGAGTGAGTAGGAATAAAGAGGAGGAGGATATAGTCTTGATAACACTTTGGAATTTATGCAAGGGATGAGAGGGCATAACTTAAGTGCCATTAACAGAAATAGGGTTTGGGATGGAGAAATATGATTTCAGTTTCATGAACATCAGTTTGAGGTACAGGTGGGACAACCCAAGAGAATCATCCCTTTGATAGAGATTCAGAACTGGAACTCAGGCAAAAAATTAAGTATTAGAGGTAAAAAGCTGAGAGTCATTTCCAGATGTGTGACGGTGGTTAAGGACATGACAATATTTGAAATTCCCTAAGACTGCACCCATAGACTCAAAAGAGATCTTACACTTTTTGGAGGAGAGATAGCTAAGGCAAGAAGCAGTAAACATGGTGACCTAAAATTCTGGGGTGTAGGAATTCAGTTCAGCCGCTGTTGTGTGTGACTTAGAGCCTCTCTTTGCTTTTCCTACAGCGCTTTCCAGTTTTTAAGCCTGCTCGTGAACCACAGGAGGAACTTCCTACTTCCCTTTTTCCAATCACATACTGATGGCCAGTGACCCTCCAAGTTCCTTTAATACTAGGCAGAGAATTAGGCTCAAATTATGAAATTCTAAAATGGCAATATAAAATTTACATATTTCATATTACAAAGTTAGAAGACAGACTCTGAAGAAATAAATTTAAATTTAAAAAATTTCAAGACCGAACTGTTTTATAACCCTTCATTTTGTATGTGGTTTTCAGTGGGTATAAAAATACTCAGTGGGTGTGTGGGTGGTTTCTCGTGTTTTGGAAATGGTGAGAATATGAGATGCTGTGCATTGGGTTCTGGGATGAGAGCTATAATTACTAACTCTGATTCTTTCCCAGGATTGGCTCATGGGTGGATATCTATCTGAATCTAAAAACCCAACAATGCAGAATCCACAGTAATAAACCACTCCCCCCGCCTCCCCCCCGCCCCACCGGAAATGAAAAGAATTGTTGTGGTGGGGAAGAGGGGGGAGTGTAGGATGATGGTTCTTCCCTGCCTTGCCTCCTTTCAGGCTGTTCACTGACTGTTCAGGTCAGAGATGCAGCTCAGCTGAAGGCTGGTGTGGTGGCATCTCCCGGCCTGATGCTCAACAGCCACCGCACAGCTGTGGTGGAAAGAGTTCTAAATATAACCCAGACTCATTTCAAATCCTCCTCCCCCAAGTCTTGGAGGATGTGGTAAACACCCTAAAAATACCTGATGTCTGAACCTTTGAGGTATGGAAGAGGAAGGGGCAGGTGGTAGAATGAGGTCCATGTGGTGGTGTGAGGAGGCCTGGCCTGCTGCCCATGGGGGCCTCTGCCCGTGGGGGCCTGCCACCAAAGCTGCTTGGGGAGCTGTCGACCATGCCATCCTGTTCAAGGATAAGTGCCTACTCTTGAGTCTCATATTCATTGTTGGCAGGTTTCAAGGAAACTATTCATAGACTAGGCATCTGCTCTCTGTCCCATTGACCTGAAACCTGCAGCTGCCACCATGGTATTCGGGCAGTGTGCCGGTTTTTAGCTGTATTTCACAGAATTGGAATTCTAGAGCGGCAAGGACCTTAGCCATTATGTTGTTCATAAAACATTCCTTTAAAATCATTGTATTTAGGGAGTCCTATTTCTCTGCCTAGATGGTGACCATAGTGATGTGAAAATGGAGTCTCAGTCCTTGATTATTAAAAGAAATCACTGTCATCATTATGTAACAAATAGAAGAATAACGAAAACCAATCTTTTAAAAAATATCATTGAAATGATCCTGTGCAAAGCTTTTTCTTTTTTATTAAAAAAATAGGGTTTTGAGACTCATTTTCTCATTCAAACTTCAGTATTTTGAATATTAAAGACCACTGGTAACAGAGCCAGAAAGAACACGACGAGTCTTGTTTTCAAGGAGGCTTTCAATATCTAGTTTCTGGAATCCCAAACCATAACCATGATGTTGTAATTGAAGGGCCATAGCTCACCTCTGTTTTCTTGGGAAAGAAAGTTTTCATAGATTACCTCCAGTACATATGAGACGCATTCAAAGTCATGGAGGCAGTCAGCACCATTATAAAATAGCATGAATCATCCACATTTTTAAGTGTATGATAACTACCTTATCCCAGTCTCCTTCAGTAAACTCTGAGAAGGCCCAGTGAGTGCAGAGCCTGTGTTGGGTGCTGCGCAGGGGAAAGCAAAGATGCTCCCAAAAGCCTGTATAGCTGATGGTGGAGACAAGACCAATTCAAGAGCTGAATAGTTTTAAATATGTTGCATTTATGGTGGTTACAGAATTTTTATAATTGTAACAAGTATGTATCTTCCATTCTGAGGGTCTCAGAGTTCCTTCTGTATCTAAAAGAGTGTTACTTATTTTACACTCTGGATTGAAAGTAAATTGAAAATTTTTCTTGAATTCGTGAAGCCATCAACATGGTTTTTTTTTTTTTTATGTCACTTAATGCATATCTGAAATAGCCACCTCTAGAAGCTCATATTTCCCTGGACCAGGACACTTGTAACCAGAAGTGAGATTCCTTGGGAGAGAGTCTGCTTTGGGAGTCAGTGTGATTTTGTGGAAGAGCAACTGAAGGCAAGGAGGATGTGGGTTTAGAGGGAATCTTCTTTTTCCATGCAGTTAAGAAGAGGGGGAGGGAGAGGGTACTATCCACAATGCGTGGTAACTCAGGTGGCATAGTTCATGAATTCTCAAACCTTTCCCTCTGAAATTCCAGAATGAAGAGCTTCGGAACTTGTCCCTTTCTGGACATGTTGGATTTGACAGTCTCCCGGACCAGCTGGTCAATAAATCTACTTCTCAAGGATTCTGTTTCAACATCCTGTGTGTTGGTAAGTGACTCATCTCTTGCTGCTGAGCCGGGGGTCTGATCCTTAGGTGTTGGCAGGTGACTATCAGAGGGGCACATTTCAGGGAAATAGGGGAATGATATTTTTACTTTTCTTTCTTTCATTAGTAAAGTAAGACAATAGTACCCACTGTATATATGTCACATAGTTACACAGATTGAGACTTGTATTTGGTAAATGTTTCATAAGCTTTGCGATGTTACTCAAATTGTTATTTTTATTTGTGTCACACATTCAAGTGGTCAGTCAGTATTGTTATTAAAACACTTATTTTAATTTTTGGTGGGGGGAGGGACTTAGATCCTAACTAGACTATAGGAAGTAGAAAGAAGGAAGTGATATGAACACACATAGTAAGATCATTCAAAAGCATTTTTAGAATTTATGACTACAGTGCAATAGTAACCTCCATTGAAGTCTTTTCAAAGATATACAACCTAATATAAGTAAAACCTGAAATTACTCTAACTTCCTTAATAAACATAATGTTTACATTTTTGATTTTTAGAGCAAAAGAATTTAAAATTCTGTTCTATATTTGAAATAAATTTTCTGCCCAAATTATCAAATTAAACTTTTGTCTTTAAATTGGAATCTAAAACTGACCTTAGTTTATTCCTGGTAGATAAATGGAAAAAACCCCAAGAGAATTGATTTATCTGTCTCCTCAGTATGTTTTATTCATATCTTGTAGATGTTGTACATTAGTCTAGGCCTCTGGCCTTGGTATTTTTCTTCTTTCTAGCCATATCCTTTTTAAAGGAAAGGCAGAAAAGAAGGTGGGGGGCGGGGAGAGGAAAATAGAAGTATAAATCTGTTGGGTTGAAGCAGAGATGCCCCTGGCACAGATAATGGCCTTTCCTTCTTTGTCAGTCCTGATGAATGGCCAGGCTGTACAGCAGTGAAATGGTTTGGGCTGCACTGTTTTGTTGCCATTATCCTCTTGTCCTCTGGGTGTATGTTTCGGAGACATCACTCTGAGCTAGACCAGAAGAAATTACATATGTAGCCAAGTGGACCATCCTTCCCCTAAGCTTGGCAGAACGTACCAGACTTATTTCTCTTGTCCAAGTAAAATGAAGTGAATTTTAAAAAGGTAGGCATTGAATATAAGAACCACCATTTAAAAAATTTGTTAGTTATTAGGGGAAGGGCCAGATATTTTCTTTTTCAAAAAACCTGAGCATATTCAGTGTAGCCCCTGTATTGGGTGTTCATTTGTAGAAAGCCACAAACGACTTGTACACTATAGACCAGCTTGCACTCTGGCGTTATGTCTGAAAGCGCTGGATAAGACAATAACTGGAGAGAAACATGACCAAAGAAGCCAGCTCTCATGCATTCCCCTTTCCCCTACATGAAGCTTTTTAAAATTCAGCAGGGGAGCTCCTAAATGGCAGCTCAGTTCTACAGAGTGGCATAAATGAGTTGTCTTTTCTCTTAGGGTAAATGCTCATTGCAGAGCAGGGCAATTCTTCATTAGCGTAGCAATTTGTTGGCAATTTGTTGATTTTCTATTGAAAAGCGTGCTAAATTAGAGGACAGTTACTATTCTGGCTTCTCTTCCCTGCCTCCCTCAGCCCTGTCTCCAAAATCAGCTTCAAGAATACATGTGAGAGTTATATCCCAGCCCCTGCATGTAGGATAATGCCTTTCAGTGGGATTGGGTTTGCTGGAAGGACCTGTTTTGACCTGGTGTGTGGTGTGCAGTGGGGTGTATTGGCTCATTGGCTGACCCTGTGTGTTCAATAGCACAATTATGATGCCAGTTGGAATTCATCACAAGCCACATCCACATTGCCCAGATGGATTTGTAAAGCAGCTGCTATTCTGACTGTACTGGGTAGGTGATAATGCCTATGATTTTTAGATTTTTATTCTGGGCTCATTCTTAAACATGTTTAAAATTAGTTTTTTAATTTAAAATAATACATACTTGTTTTTTAAAAAATTATAAGCTCTCCCTGCCCCCTTTCCCCTCCTGCCCTCATTTCCATTCCACAGAGGTAGCACTGTGGAATCCTTCTAGAAATCTTCTACATTTTTCTGTGCTTAAAAAATTATTTTTGGTGGCTTAAAACAACACTGGCTTATTATCTTACGGTTCTTTAGAAGTCCCATATGTGTCTTACCAGGCTAAAAGTAGGGCATCCACAGGGCTGGGTTTCTTTCCAGAACCTCTGGGGGAACACACATTTCCTTGCTGTTGCCAGCTTCTGGAGGCCGCCTGCATCCTTGGCTTGTGGACCCTTTCCTCCATCTTCAAAGCCAGCAGTGTTGTGTTTCTCTCTGTTTTTGTATTAGGAAAATTTCCACAGAGAATTCCAGAAGTCCAGTTTAAACTTAGTTAAGAGGCCTCTGCAACTCCAAAGCATGCTAAAAAAGTAATATATTGAATCATGTAATTAAGAACAACTGGCTCTAGGGAATCACAGAGTGTTTTCAAGGCTGGGTCTCTGGTTCTTGATCCTGCTTGCTTCTGCTTGGCTTCATGTTCAGGCTTTTTCTTCATGGGGGCGAGTATGGCTTTCAGCAGTTGTTGTTGGCTTAGCAACCCCCGAGGAAAGAACCCGCCATCCTTGACAAGTCTTGCTGAACAGTCATAGGATGTCTCTGACCAGGCCTGAGTCCTGTGCTCACTCGGGGTGGGATATGGGGCTAGTTAACTACAAAACACAAATGGTGCCCTGTGAGAAAGAAGACATGATCAGAAAGGAGGTTGGGCATGGAAGAGACACACACTGGGCAGATATAAACAGCTCTCTCACGATTACATAAGTACTTTTATGTTTTGGTTTTACACAAATGAGATCATGCTGTTCATATTCCTTTTTTTTTTAAAACTCTACAGTAAGTCCTAGCTATTCCTCCATGCCAGTATATCTAGCTGACCAGGTTCTCTTCCATGACTCTGGAGCCCTTTGGTTGGAGCCAGCGTTAGCTCTTTGGGAGACAGGGGTCAGGGATGTCAGCATTAAGTATTAAGCATGCTTGTCCACAGAGGGTAGAACACATCAAATCCCTTTGCCACAAATAATTTACAGCAAAATATCTGTATAAGAAAACAACGCTCACTGCCAATTAATCGTCCATCTATTTTTATTTATTTATTTTTTATTATTTAAATTCAATTATTAGTTTCATTAGTTTCAGATGTAGTGTTCAATGATTCATCAGTTGCATATAACACCCAGTGCTCATCATACCACGTGCCCTCCTGAATGCCCATCACCTAGTTACCTCATCCCCCCACCTCCTCCCCTCCAACAACCCTCAGTTTGTTTTCTAGAGTTAAGAGTCTCTCGTGGTGTTTCTCCCTCTCTGATGACTTCCCATTCAGTTTTCCCTCCCTTCCCCTATGATCCTCTGTGCTGTTTCTTATATTCTACCTATGAGGGAAACCATATGATAATTGTCTTTCTCTCATTGACTTATTTCACTCAGCATAATACCCTCCACTTCCATCCATAATGGTCCATCTATTTTTAAAGTAAGAGTCTATGAAAAAGTATTCTAATTGATCAAAATATTTTGACAGCCACTTAGAGGAGTAGGTGACATTTAATTTAAGCATATCCATGGTACTTTCTTTTCAGCTTGTCACCCTACTGTCCATTTGTATTTTTTTTACACAGTATGCACTTGTGTGGCATTTATAGCATCATTACTTTATTTTCATGTGATAATTATGGGAGGGAATTGAGAATTAAAAAAAAAAAAAGTTACGATCCTAGTAAGGAAACTGATCATGTTTAACAAAAAAGCCTTGGAATTGTAATTTTATTTTGTGGCAAGAGGTTTTAGGTTGCAAAGAGGGGAAACAAACCAGGGCAGTAACTAATCCTGGCATGAGCTTAGTGTAGTTTTAGAGGCCATGAGTTAAATGTCTGGTATTAGAACCCATCTCTGTTGAATCCTGGAAAGAAATGTAATAAAGAGGAGAGTGGTGTTCATTTAACAGGGAAGGAAATTCTTGATGTTAAATTGGATGCCAGAACACCCAGGAGTTCATAGCCGCCCCCCCAATCTTGCTTACAACATACTAAATCACCCCCAGAGCTGTACCTGTATTTAAACAAAGCCTTTTCTTTCTTATCCATGCTGTATTTTTCTAGGGAATCAAAATTATTTAGCCTTTCTTCACAATTTAAAATTTATATATCTTATTCATTTTCCAAAATGGCATTAGCTCTATGAGAAGCTTCAACATTGAACCAGAAGTATGTAAGTTCTTTGTGTATATACAAAGATGGATAAAATACCGTAACATCCCTGCTTTTGAAGGGCAACCAGTTCAGTAATAGGGTCAAAGTAAATTAATAATATGTCTTGAAAATAGAAATCTTTGTTATAATCCAACCATAGTTGTTTTGAGAGGATGACGGAAGAGGAATAGAAACCATGCAAGTTTAAGATCTTTTTAGCCAAGACTATAGTATGAACATAAACTGGAATTTTACACTTAAATCTTTTTTTTTCCTCAAGAATTTTATTATTTTTTTTTTTATTTGGGTACAGTTGAAACAATGTCACATTAGTTTCAGGTATACATTTTTATCCCATTTTGCTTTTCCAGGAAAGGATTTGAAATGATTTACAAGGTGAAATGAATGAGTAAATGAAAAAAGATAAAATTAACCCCAGAAAATAAAGAGAAGCCAGGAATAGAGTCAGAACTCAAAGCTATCAAGTCAGTCTGTAGCAGTTCTATCAGGGATACATTTGTCTCTCAGCCAGTGGTCAGAGCATGGAATGAATCCATTCAGCCCCAAAATACTCACTGAGCACATATTATGTGCCAAACATAAGTTAAACGTTTAACAATGACAGATTTATAGTATTTGTAAAGTAAAAACAAAACAGTTGCTCCCAATGAAATAGTTTCACCTAGAAAAATCTCCCCCATGGATTTTCAGAAGAGATACGGTACGTGTCTCTGCAGTTAGGTCTAGATTCCTAAGTATTCCCTAGATCAATGCAGTTAATCCATGCAATGCCAAGTGTCATATGCTGTTCTTTCAAGTCCCTCATGCAGGCTGGTGGTATTAGACAAAGCATGTTTCATCAAAGGTGGTTCGATGAGGAGTTAAAACAACACAGCTTAGGTACATAGCTCTCTGATTATCTGGCTTCATCCAAGAATAAAATTCTAGAATATTTAGAGGAAGCAGGCCGACCTTCATGCACAATTATTTGGATAATTGA
Source organism: Mirounga leonina (assembly GCF_011800145.1). NCBI lineage: Eukaryota > Metazoa > Chordata > Mammalia > Carnivora > Phocidae > Mirounga > Mirounga leonina. Next base: position 20,005,641 of record NW_023270323.1, on the reverse strand, counting down.
ACAAGTTGCCAGACTTGGCAATCAGTAAAAGGTGCTGAATCATGGGTTGGCTCTTTGACCAATCTACAGTTACCGTCTTTTTTTTTTTTTTTTTAAGATTTTACTTATTTATTTGACAGAGAGAGAATGAGCACAAGCAGGGGGAGTGGCAGGCAGAGGAAGAGAGAGAAGCAGACTCCCCGAGGAGCAAGGAGCCCGATGTGGGGCTTGATCCCCAGGACCCTGGGATCATGACCTGAGCTGAAGGCAGACACTTAACTGACTGAGCCACCCAGGCGCCCCTACAGTTACCTTCTAATTAATAATACAATCCTTCTGGGTCTTTTTTTCTTTTTCTTTTTTCTTTCTTCTTCTTCTCCTCCTCCTCCCCCTCCCCCTCCTTCTCATGTCCAGCTTAGAGCCTGTGGTTTAAATAAGCCTGAGAATAGAATGGAAGAGGTAGTACTGCTTTCCACTTTGATGTGGGTGTCCTGTTCACCAGCCTCCGCAGGAGCAGGAGAAACAGAAGCCACAGATCGCTCTTTAAGAGTAAATCTCGACTGTAACAACGGAATGTTTAGGCAGATGTATTTATAACAGAATAAACAACAAACTCTGAAAAATCTACCAAAATGGCAAATCTCAGTATAAATTATCACCATGATCATTTTTTGCCTTCAATTAACTTTTAATAAATGCCTGTTCTGTGCCAGATACTCTGCTAGGGAGTTCTGAAATGCTTCAAAGTTGGTGTTAGTCATTTATTTTCTCAAAATATTGTTATGGTTGTTGGGTTTGCATCCAAACCTGTGCCCAGTAAGCTTTCAGTTACTCAGTTAGAATGAAGACTTTTTGCTCTTTTGGGTAGCTCAGAATTCTAGAAGATGCCCTGCTTTCTGAGGATAGAGAGAGGCCTCACAAACTGATGCACTCAGAACTCCCCTAGTTCTGTAATTCCTCTTATTCCAAAATCTGTCATTGCTTCTCAACTGCTTTTGGTGAATCACACTGCTGCAAGAGTAGCTCTGTCTAATTACGGCCCTTAAAAGCACAGAGCATAGAAATGGAAAACAACGCACTCTGAAATTTAGAGGAACTGTGGTTTTTCCAACCCATTGATTAACCCCGTGCTGTAAGTAGTGCCTGGAATGCTAATAGTTCATAATTTCGACCTTAATGTAAATGACAATTAAAATTACCTTGCCTTAAAAACAGAAAACAAAGCAAAAAAAGCATGCTATTCCTGATTCACATGTGCCTAATTCTCAACCTAGTAAAATGAGATGGTAATTTCAGTCCTGTCTAGGTAACCTGGAATCCTTACCATGTAAATTGAAGTCTTCATTGCTTTTCTTAGGGAAAGAGATGAAAGTTAAATGGGTCACTTTGTACTGAGAGAAACTTTAACCTTGTGCAGAGACCTTTATAAGGTAGTTCTGCTGTTGTTCCTTTGTCCATGTTCTGAAAATGGGTAAATCTGGAAAAGAACTTTGCTGCCCTTGAGAAAGTTACACATGTAGCAGATACTGAAAATGACTCCAGTGCCTTCAGTGTTGAATTGCCTACCAGATTCTAAGTATCGAAGAGTGAGAGCTCTATTTGTTTCTGTATCCATTACATAGTAACTTTGTTTTGCTCAAAGTTATTTTGTTAAGCCATGAATCACGGATATCAGCTATTGAGCTCTATTACATTAGGGAGCAGAGACTAGTTTAGAGATCTTTTATTGATGGGCTTTTTTTTAAAATTTAAGATTTTATTCATTTGAGAGAGAGCCAGGGAGCACAGGAGCGGGGGGGTGGGGGTGGGGTGGGGGGCAGGAGGGCAGGGGGAGGGGCAAAGGGAGAAGGAGGAGGGAGAAGCCGACTCCCTGCTGGGCGGGGGAGGCTCGATCCCAGGACCCCGGGATCATGACCTGAGCTGAAGGCAGATGCTTAACCATCTGAGCCACCCAGATGGCCCTTGATGGGCTTCTTTGTAAGAATATTCAGGAGAGTAAGGAAGACAGGAAACAGTCTCAACTGTTATACATCCAGACTTTGTGGAGATCTGGAATGACATTCAGGATATTACAGAAGTTCAGTCAGTGTCAGTTGTCCGTTTTTATTGACCATTTTATCCCCAGCACCCATGCTTGTCACATAGGATGTACTTAAATGTTATTAATGAATAAATTTCGGATACTAAGCTCTACTGTATCTATCCGTTCTCTTCCTCCTGTATTCCCAGCTAAATGTTAGTCAACAACACATCTTCTATTTACTTATAGCCTTTTCTGCCTCAAGGCCTCTGCTTATTCACTTCCCTCTGTGTATCTTTTCTTTTCTGTGCTATTGCTTTGTGTGCGGATTGTGTATCTCTCCAGTATGGAGCACTTTCTTAGAGCATAGTGACCAGGCTGCTATGGGTACCTTCGGTCGGGGGACTAGCCCTCATCCAGTTACCTGTGGTCACTAGCAAGGTCACAGGGTATGGTCTCGCTCATAAGAGGAATGCAGTTATGGCAGGCACTTAGAATATCATTCTGTAATATTAAATTAGAGTCTGACTGGTGTTCAGTCCCATTCCAGGTCAGATTGTAAGCAATGGGAGAACACCATATCAAGCTAGTTCATTGTTGTATTCCTAGACCGTGACACAGAGCTTGGCACATAGTAGGCACTGGAAGAAGTACTGGCTGAGTGCAGCCTGATGAAGGAGGACATTCTTTGATCTTAGATGTATCGGGTACTGCCTAATGGGCAAGGTTAAAGAGTAAGGCAAATGTACTTTAACAGTTTTTATCCTGTAAGTGAATCATTATAGCCAGTGGTAAAACACATAAAGCTTCTAAGTAGAGGAAGCTCAAATCCAGAAAGGCTCCATCCTCCTTCACTTTCGCATTGTGTTTGAAAGTAATGAGTATTACAGAACCTCAAATTATTGAGTGAATTCTGTCATTACAGTGGGACAGTTGCTTTAAGGCTACAAATCCCAGAGCTTTTTCCCACAGAATTGTCACCATCCTAAAAGGCTTCATAGCAACCCTTTAGAAGAGAAACCTCATGGGATTTGGATTTGTTGAAAGAGCTGCAACATGTTGGTGTGTTTAAATTGAACTGGAAGTGTAATTGGGAAATATTCCAGATTTGAAAAACAAAGGCATTCTTATGGATCATGTTTCTTGATTTCTGCATCCCTTTTTCCACTATCACACTCAGTTGCCGCCGCCACTTGACAAGGGTAGGTTCTATTTTTAATTCAACATAAGGATTAGGATTAAGAGACAGTTTTGCTTGACACTGTTTTGGAGGCCTAACTAATGTTCTTCTTGCTCCACATTTGGGTCTCCTCATTTGATTAGTGGAGTGGTCCCAGGTCCCTGCCACTCTTGTTTGCACATGTTAGGGCTTCAGCAAACACCGATTTGAATTATCGATGTGAATTAACAAGGCCACTGTTGCAGGTTGCTTAACCTCATTTACTTTCGTTGTCACAGGTATCACCCTGAAACTGGAAAAACTATCTAATAAATGTTTTTCCATCTTGATTCCAGTTGAATAGGGAAGGAAAAATGGAAGTAATATGGAGGAGTCACACAGATGCATAACTCTAACTGGAAAATACCAGGCCGTGGGTTTTCTCTCTAATAGTAAAGTCAGGATGTTGTGTTGGTTGAGTGTAAGTGTTCGAACCACATGAACTTGGGTGAAAACCCTGGCTCTGTCACAGAACAATGTGACTTTAGACAAGTTCCTTAAACTTAGCTGGGTCTTACTGCCCCTTCTGTGAAATGGAGGGGACAATAGTGCCTCTTTCATGGGGGAGAGTAGTAGGATTTAAATGTGATAATGCATTGGAAGCCCTTGCTGCAGGGCCTGGCACAAAGTAAGCCCTCAGTAACTTTAGCTGGGTTTGTTACGATTGCTGTTATTGTCGAGAGTGTTGTTTTGAAAATGTAATTCTTTTCAACAACATTAGATGGTATCAGATAATTTGGTGACATTGGATAATATAAATGAGATTAGCGTTTTTTCTCCTGGTAACAGAAACAAACAATATAGTATTTTTTAAAGTAATGTAATTTTACACACCAATATTTAGGAGAGGAAGAGATACAGTTTATGTCTTTGAAATGTACAAGCTGCCACAGGCAAGCTTACAGGTTCTTCTTCTCTGTCCAGAGGTTAAGAAGAGCATCTTGATCTGTAAGTGCAAGATCTTTTATGCTAAATGGTTTCTGGAATTCATTAAGGCCTATCTAGGGAGGGATTTGATAGATCACACATGTAAAGAACTGTCTTTTTGTAGTGGGATTTCTGGTGATACTTTTACAAAAATTTTACAAATATGAGCATGAGAAATTCCTGATGAACTGAACTGATGTCTGAGAGGCATTGACACATTCTTATGTCTCCCTTGTGGTTATGTAGGTGAGACGGGCATCGGCAAATCCACGTTAATGGACACTTTATTCAACACCAAATTTGAAAGTGACCCAGCTACTCACAATGAACCAGGTGTCCGGTTAAAAGCCAGAAGTTACGAGCTTCAGGAAAGCAACGTACGGCTGAAGTTAACCATCGTTGATACCGTGGGATTTGGAGACCAGATAAATAAAGATGACAGGTACATCTTGGGATTTCATGGGGATATAAATGGATCAAGAGATGGCAGGACCTGTTCTGGGTAAATTCAAAGGCTAAATGTTCACTAGTTATGGGGCTGGTCTTCTGTTGCCTAAAAGAAAAGACATCCTTGTTCTCTGAGAAATTTTCTTGGAATGTTCTTCCCTGAGGTCAGAACCAGACAACACAGTTGATTCCAGCTAGTGTAAGGAAAAAAGGGATTTCTTAGAAGGAATAAGTTAGCTTACAGCGTTTTTCCAGGAGGGTCATGGAACTAGATGTGGGGGCTTTCCCAACGGGAAAAGCAATCTAGAGAAACACCCCAGTATTCTACAGGACAATTGGCAGAAGCCCCTGCCACCAGTCACCTTATATAATTTGGTACCCGTGACACTGCGGGGAGGTCTCTAGAACCTCCACCAGTTCTGTCCCGGATAACCACACGCCTTTACCATCACACTCGCAAGGAGAACAGGTGTGGCCTGTGTGTGGCCTCAGCTGTGTGGTGCTCACTCCCTGCTTCCAGGTCTTGTATGGCTGCGTCTGATTGGTAGAAACTAAACCACATCTACAACATGAGCTGCGAGAATCTGGGAAATGTGGTTTTTGTTTTTGTTTTTTGCAACTCTGCAAAATAAGAAGGCATTAAAGAGTAGAGGAATTCGGAATGAGCATCTGCCATGCTCTCTTAGTCCCTGAGGCAGATTGGGGTATTTGACTTAATCCCCAAATTCTTGCAGATTTCAATGAAAACTGAGAGTTGTTGAGAAATCATCTGTAAGAAGCCACAGCCCAGGATTTAGGAGACCTGGGTTATAGCCTGGATTCTGCCAATGACAAGCTATGGGACCGTGGCAATTTATCTCACTTTAAGGGAATGTTACTAGACGTGTGATACTGTGTACCGTCCTATTCTTAGGCAGAGGCCTAAGGAAGGACACTGTGAAAGGCAAGGCCTGGAAGAGGGTGTGGTAGTAAGGGGATTATCCTGTATTTTGAAGTCTTTAGTCAAAATGGTATTAACTCCTAAAACCTCAAAGTGAAGAAAGCATTTTTATGGAAGATCTGTTGGAAAAATCTTGATTTCCAGCTGAAACTGGATCTTGCTGTTGATGTCAGTGCTTGGTGTGAGGCACTGTGAGTCCTTCTGTGAAGTATCTGGGTCTTCCCCTAGGCTGCTAGAGAGGTGGGCAGCATGCTGGGTGTAGAATTGCCAAATCGAGTCTGAATGATTGTGGTTTCAGTCAAGCCTAATGAGGAATTTAGGTCGACTGGATTAAACTTTCCCTCTCTATCCAGTGGGGTTTGTTAAGCTATGAAGTAATTTATACAATAAACTGTATATGTGGAAGAAAGGACATGTCTAACCTGCTTAAGAAATAAGTTATTTTCTAAGAATTGTGTTCCAATAGTTTGTATGCAGATAGAGGCTACTACCTGTAAGTCAGTCTTATGTATTCATTCATTAAAACCCATTCAAATAAACTTGAAGATATAATTATAAAATAATACAGTTAGGTTTTATTTTTATAAAATGTGTACTCAATTTATAAAGCCAGGTAAGTTTGGCTCTTCTGAGTTGCTGTATGCCTTTATTTGAGGGAAGCTGTTAATCTTAAAACTACCTGGTGCTCAACCGATATGTTAACCTCAGTCCCCAAATATGTTCACACTCCTTTTCGAGATCATCCATCCTATTCATCATTCTTAACATCAAATATCTTATGACTATTTAAATATTTTATTCATTTTCTTTTTTTAAGATTTTATTTATTTATTTGAGAGAGAGAGTGAGAGAGAACATGAGAGGGGAGAGGGTCAGAGGGAGAAGCAGACTCCCTGCTGAGCAGGGAGCCCTATGTGGGACTTGATCCCGGGACTCTGGGGTCATGACCTGAGCCGAAGGCAGTCGCTTAACCACTGAGCCACCCAGATGCCCTATTGTATTCATTTTCAAAAGAAGTTAGAGAAAGTTAAAATTGTCGCAGGTCCAAAGATGATTCTAGAAGGGGGCTTCCAGAGACATTTTTGTGCAGTGACAACATAATGGGAATAAAACCCCAAGTCAGTAAGATATGTTTGCTTAGGGCTCAGAAATTTTATTAGTACCAGAGTTTGTTTTTTTAAGAATTTTCCTCAAAACTGTGTATATTGTATGCATATGTTTTATCAAGAGGAACTTGAACTATTTTTATCTAGAATGTGTATTGCCTAGAGATATTTTAACTACCCTGGTATATATGAGCAACACAGTAATTAGGAAGAAATATTTAATTCATTCTCTAGCTGAGCACTGAGCTCCATTTTATCTATAGAGCAATTTAAATGCTCTTCAATAAACATTGTCCTGTAATAATAGGAGCAATTGTTAGATGTAGTGAGAAGGATTTTATTTCGCATCTGGTCAAAATGAACTATCTGTACATTGTGCGGGGTGGGGGACAGCTAAGCTCAGACCCTGCAGCTGAGCTGTTGCTCTTAATTTATGACCTCAATGCCAAGGAATGATGGAGAGGTTACTGCCTGAAGGCTGTTTGTAATACCAAGTGAAATAGATGTCATGCTTGTGCACTCCCTGATTGGAAGGCAGTAACTGGACCTTTTCAGGATCCCTTCCTGCAGGAATGAGAACCATCTTCCAGCATCTTTCTGCTAAGACTCCATGTGCTCTTCCCGCTCAGAGTCATTGCCTCAGTGGCTGCACTGAATTGCCTCTCCCCAAGTGGGGATTTTCCTTCAGCCTGCTGGTTTTCACTGGCTGGCACTGAACAGCAAGTGGCTACTACAATACCAATTCTCCTATTTGCAGCTGGAGGCCTCTTTAAGAAATTATCTGACTCATTTGGGTCAAATAATAGTTTCCAAGGAGATTTAGAAGAGAGGAAGTGTGATATTAACCTAACCTAGATACCAAATATTTTTTTCTTCTGAAATTTCTTGACAGCTGTTGCATAACCTCTTTAAATGGCATTTAGAACTCTGTCCCCTAGAAGGCATTGTTGACATTGTTGACTCTAAACCCGAATGACTGTTGTTTAAAAAAAAATTTTTTTTTTCGGACAGTCTGCTTCCATAAAAGAATTGGAAGTGAGATATGCATTTTTGCATTGATACGTAACCATATGGGAAGCAATGTGCTGTTTCTCTAAACCCATGATTATTTTTACTACTTTGCGGATGAGGCAAGCTTTTCTGCCATGAATGCAGGACTTCAAGAATGTCCTGGCTTGTTTATGTAGGCTTCAGTCATGTCAGCATTCCTGCATGAGTATCTGCCTGAGACTGAGCTAGCTAGAAGGAGGCAGGAAGAGAGATCTGGTAAGGTTTCCTGTTATGTTTAATAGCAAGATTAACTCTTCATGGTTTAAGGGCTTCTTTGTTTTGCTGTCTGTATTCTTCAGTGAAGAAGGGAAGGGGTCTGGAGAAGAAGGTAAACCAAGTTTTGTCATAGAACTGGAAATAGAATAATTCATTTGCCCCACATTTGGGAAATGGGAGAATGTCAATGGCATGTCACTAACTGTAATGATAATCAACCCTGAAAAGCATGAATAATTGAAATCCTCAAACTCACCAAATCTTTGTATCAGAGTTATAAAATGGTATTAAAGTGGACCATCTGGTCTTTAATTTCTGTTTTTATCACACTTTCTGATGGAGGTAGTTGAGAGATAAGGAAAACTAACCTTAACAGCAAGGTAGAGAAAAATAGATGGGAGGTATCTGGCCATATGTAAAATGGAGAGTCGGTCCCTGAACAATGGTGTTGGTTCTTTTGCAAGAATGATCAGTGGGTAGCTTGGGTGGATAGAAAACATTGTATAAAGTATCTTTTTCCATCAGTTTCAGGGTCAGCCTCTGTATTTTATTGTGGATTCTGTGGCTGGAGGTATATGAAAAAAATGAGTTGTGGGTAAAAAGGACTATCCCCATGCCTTAAAAGGAGACAATGTAAGGACTAGATTTGATTTTCCCTCCTCCATTTTCCTCTGCTTGGTATGACTGTAATCCAGAGAAGTTGGAATTGGCCAAACAGAAAATAAATGGGTGTCCTTTCTATAAGAATGGAAACTAGCAAAAGGCAAAATTGGGATTATACTTCCTTCTCTTTATGACTGTGAATGTAGATAAGAAGTGGAAAGGAGTAGGAGAAGAGGGGCAGATCATTTGTTTAAAGGATTATGAAGGGGAATACAAAACTACTGGCTGACTTAAACACAGGGAATACTGATTTTGGTAAATAGTTCTCCTGAAATACATTTCTTTTTAATTTGTTATAACAATTAGAAGTTAAAATTGATGGAATTTCATGCTTGATTGTATGTGTTGTGGGGGAGTAAAAGGGGAGGTCCCCGGGTGGTGTGCATGGGGGTGCCATTCACCAAGCGAAGGAATACAGGGAAGTGTGGGTTTGGGGGCAGGATGAAGAGTAGTCCCATCTTGGACACATTTAGTTAGAAGAGCCAATGGAGATATCTCGTAAGCAGTTGGATGAATGGTGCTGAAACTTGAGTGAAAGATCTGGGCTATGAGCAGAGATTTATGAATTATCATCACTTAGATAGTAAGTAAAACACAGGAGTAAATGTGATTTTTCAGGGAGATCACGTAAAGGGAAAAGAAGGAGATTGGAAGATTAGCCAGAGCTCCCTGACAGGGGAAGGCAGAAGGAAACCCAAGATGTAAGCGGAGAACAAAAGGTTTCTTGGGATATATTGAATCCAGGGCAGAAAGCATTCCTCCCTGGAAAAGGAGAGGTGTTACGCTTCCCATAATCTTGGAGGATCAGAATCAACACCAGGGGCAAGAGGGAAATTAATAGAAAGCAGAAACATACTTGGAGCACTGTTGGGGAGGTGGTGCTGAGAGGCTAAAAATGAACTGGTGAGGCAGGAAGGAGCAATTGCTTGTGAGCTGCTTTTCCTTTCCTTTCCGAAGAGGGTGTTGGAGAAAGACCCTGGTGTCCCCAACACTTGCCTCAGTGTCCGGAGACGGAAAGATGAGGCCTTGGGCTGGCACGGGTGGACCTTGGTGGAGTGCAGGGCACAAGCTCAGCAGCAGAATGGTTACCATGAGCCAGGTGAGGGTAGGGTTCCTTTTTCCCCCTTCTCTTTCTAAAAAGTCAGGCTTGCTTTTCTCCTATATGTTTTTTATTATTTTTTATTATATTACTGTGAAATAGTTATATCCTACTCTTCTGTGCTAGTCCTTTACACATATTAGCTTATTTGCCACAGTAGCTCTCTGATATAGGTACTTTTTTGTCCTTGATTTACCTATGAGGAAATTGAGACACAGAGATGTTTAGTAACTTGCTCAAAGTCACATAGGTAGTAAATTTGTGGAGTTGAAGTTGGTTTGGCTTGAATCCATGCTTCTAACCACTATCCTATGATAATATTATTAATATTGTTATGTAATACCTACCTGTGTTTTAAAGTGCAAAATATAGAAGAAATTTATCACTTGCTCATTCTTTCTATTAGAATTTATTGGGATTTCTGTTGTCGTATTTAGAACTTTGTTATTACAGAGGCATATCCTGCTTTTTCTTTAAACCACTAGAGATTTTGTCTGCTCAAATTGAATCAGTGGATTGTGATGAGTCACCAAGGAAAAATATCAAAAAACTTTTTTCTGAGTGCTTTCAGTTTTTGGTTATAAATATATTTTTTGTTTTGTTTGTTTGCTCTCTCAGGTTATCTGCTGTCATCCACATTATCAAAGATTTGTAGTTCCCTTTCAAGGATTTCAGTTTAATATATGAGTTAGGGGAGCCAAGTGTTGAAAGGTTTTTATTTCTGACTTCTGAGCAGTCCCCTGGAGACCTGAAAGTTTATAGCTTTTCCACAATGACCTACCTAATGTACTGCTGAGTCCCTGGAGAACATCTGGTTTATTGAATGCATATTCCCAATATACTATTAATGATTATGGTCAATTAATAGAATCATACGTAATTATTCAAAACAGATTTGAATTTGAATTATGATTTGCTGAGAAGGGTTACAAAGTTTATCTTCCAACCATAAAATTTCAGAGTTGGAAGTAATCTTGAAGCTCCTAATCACCCAGGCCCCTCAGTTTATAGATGAAGCTGTGGAGGGAGCACGGAAGAGCTCCCACTAGGTGATACCATTGCCTGAAATTGAAAACCACTTTCCTTTTGTGCACCAAAGTCAATCAGTTGGCAGAGGCTGTCAGAATCACTTTATTAAGACAGATTCTGAGACTCCGTTTTAGCCCAGCAGGAGAGAATGCCACAATCTCTTAGTAGTGTCTTCCATGGGAAGTGACAGCATGGTTCACATATTTATAATCTCTGTTTTAAAGGATGAATGTTAGCCAGGAGAATACTAGGAAGAGGTCTGTTCCCGGTACGGGGGCTAGCGTGAACAAAGGCACAGAGGCAGATGAAAGCTTCGTGTGTGTGACTGGGACAGAAGCGGCGAGCCAGGGAGGGAGTGGGAGAGAGGAGCTTGAGAGATGTTCAGGCACCAGGGATGGAAGGCCCGGGATGCCCAGGTAAGGCTTTGGGGCTTTAGCTCATAAGCAAGGGAGCCATTGGAGACTTTACAGAAGGATTGTCCTGCACTGAACTGCATGAGAGGTTTACGGCTAGAAACATGCTCATTTGAAGGTGTGTTTTACAGAACATTCTTCTGCATTCTAGCTATAAGCCAATAGTGGAGTATATTGATGCCCAATTTGAGGCCTACCTGCAAGAGGAATTGAAGATCAAACGTTCTCTCTTCAACTACCACGACACCAGGATCCACGCATGCCTCTACTTCATTGCCCCCACTGGCCATTCCCTGAAGTCTCTGGATCTAGTCACCATGAAAAAGCTGGATAGCAAGGTACCCACTACCACCCTGGCCACTGTCCCCTCTCCTTTTAGATCACCTTTATCTGAAGGCCCTGACTTATTTTCTCCTTTTAATGTCATTTGGTTGTATTGTTTTGTTTTACAAGACTGTTTTCCAAGCAGTTTTAGGTTCACAGCAGGGTTAAGAGGAAGGTACAGAGATTCCCGTATACCCCTGCCCCCACATCAACACCCCCACCCGATGGGCACGTTGTCACAGTGGGTGCACCTACATTGACACGTCAGCCCCCCAAAGTCCATGTTTATATTAGGGTTCCCTCTTGGTGGTATACATTCTGTGGGCTGGGACACATCTATAAAGACCTGTATTCCTCATTATAGTACACAGAGTACTTTTCCTGCCCTAAAACTCCTCTGTGCTCTTGCCTATTCATCCCTCCCCCCTTCCTCCAACCCCCTAATTGTCTTTTCTGGTTTAAGGAACAATAGGGTTTAGCAATGTGAGAAAAATGCTTCAAAACCTCTGGATGTTAGGCTAAACAAAATAAAACAAACAAAACCATGGAGCTCTTTACCAGGTATTTTTAGTTCTTAAATTAGCACCAATGGGTGCTCTGATGAGGGATGGGGAATTAAATAGTGGAGGCACCTAAAAGGTCATAGGAGGGGTTAAATTTAGGGAGATTGAAATACAAAGTCACCATTTGTTTATTTTCTTAAAAGCTTTCTTTAAATTTCTTTGTTAAAAGTCTTTAAAAGTTTGGCTTTAATATGAAGTTTTGAGTGGAAAAAAAAAGGTGTTAATTTTTTTTTTTTTTTTTACTTAGGTGATAAGGGCAGTCCGATTCCTTAGATTTAAAACTGAACTGTACCCGTGTGTTTTTACAAAGTAGTTTCCGTTTGACACCTGAGCTTTCCACATTAATAACTTCTCCCTTTCACAACATTTGAAGGAAAGTCCTGATAAGTTTGATAACGTTTAGTGACCTACTTTACAATTAATTTGATTTTTTCATTTTGAAATAAATGGAAGACAGTACATTCTGAAAACAAAGAAGCAAACGACAATGGGAAGGACCCCCCAAAAGAAGCTGTGGTGTTTTCTCTCCTAACCTTCTTTTTGAGTTCCATGAAGAGTCTTACCGTCTCTAGAGGGTTTTGTTGGGTGTTATTTTTTTGTCTAAACAACACTGTCGGAAAGATGCTCTCTCTCCAGAGGAACATGACAGAGAACACTCAGAAGAGCAGCCTGTCCCCACGGCCTCTGTCTGGACTCGCGGCCAAAGCGCCGGCCGTGGCTGACGCAGAGCCAGGCTCCTAGGCTTCCAGCACGTGCAGACGCTCGGGTTTACAGAAACATAGTCTGATGGCCTGAGTGGATTACCGCAGCTGGAGTGCTCTCCCGAGAACACACGGAAACTCTTCTCCATCACATTTGTTTCAGCTGCATTTAGCCACGGACGGCGGAAGGATCTGGGCCGCGAGGCAGGCTCCCTGGGCTGTCCTGTCCTGGCCACAGGGCTGGGGGACAGGCAGGGATGGAGGAGGGCTCCTGACTGAGGCCACGTCGGTGGGCCAAGCCAGGCTAATATTCAACAACAGGGTTATGCTTAGTAGAGTTGAGTTAAAAAGGGAAAAAAGGAACGAAAATACGGCAAAGTAAACACAGCTGGAAACAAACTAACAAAAAAGTCCCCAGAAAGCAAGTTAAACTGCCTTCAAAGAATCACTATTGCTGTAGAGCTGGGCATGCTGGAGAGCATCTGAAAATGGTATTTGCAAAAAGGTTTGTTGATACAAGCAAAGTGAAGAGTTCAGGCTCTTAACTATATAGGTCACAAATATATGATAATTCCAGAAAAGATTTTTCAAGCACTTGCTACCAAGGAAGATTTTTTTTTTTTTTAAGTTTATTTATTTGTCAGAGAGAGAGACAGAACACTGGCAGGCGGAGTGGGAGAGGGAGAAGCAGGCTCCCTGCTGAGCAAGGAGCCCCATGCGGGACTCCATCCCAGAACCCTGGGGTCATGACCTGAGCTGAAGGCAGACGCTTAACTGACAGAGCCACCCAGGCCCCCCAAGGAAGAAGATTTTAAATCTAAATTGCTTTGTTCATCTATCTACTCTGATCAGAGTGGCCCAAGAAACTATGACGCTCTGTCATTTTGTCTGTAATATTAACTGAATGCTAAGTGTGTACAAAAGATAGCCAGTAAGAACAACGGGCAAGTGTTTTGTTCCTCGGGTCCTGACCCACACATTTCCCCACCACCAGTGTGTTTCTCGGTCTGTGACTTGCTGGATGAGCCTAGGCACGATGAGGGTAGGAGTGGGTAGAGGAATAGGGGAAGAATAGGTTTTTCTATCCACATGTCTCCTCATTGTGATGTATCAGAGATTTTGATTTGGCTCTTGGAATAAAAGGAGAAGCAAAGGAAGTAAAACATGACCAAGAAAACCTCCTTAAAGACTCCCTCATTCTCTTGCTAGGACGGCTTTCTCACCAAGTCTGTCTCTCTTTGCCCTGAGCTGGGTGGAAAGCATGGCCCCAGGTATTGGATGTCCGTAGTGTCTTATGAAAGCGCTGTACCTACCACGGAGTGGAGGACAGTTAATCTTAAAAAAGGAATTTTAAAAAATGTGCTGTGTGGACAGTGCTGGGGAAAGTTGGAAGAATGACTGACGTTGGGGTTTGGGGCTTGTGCTTGAGGGTGTCCCTGGCTTTCACGCTGGGCTTTCTGCCACGGTTGTCAAACTTGGCCTTCTTCCTGGTCTTTGTAGCCTGTGCCCTGAAAGTGAGCCTTGTCTTTGGCACCAGGTCTCATTCTGGTATGAAGAAGTAATGTGATAGAAACCAGTGTTTCAAGAGAATTAGTTGGTATGATTTTGAGAATTTTAAAAGTAGGTGAAACTGTTTTTGTTTCAGTGAATACGTAGATTCTCCACTCCTAGCAGTCATTAGAAAAAAAGAGAGGATGTTATCCTGGGAGAGTTGGATATTCCACTGTTCTGACTAACACAGTCTTGGCTATTACACTGTTAGGAACATGCTAAAATCAAGCTCCTAAAGTAGCTGGGAGGGGTCTAAAAGGAGTGGTTGGTTATTGAAAGAATAGGCTTTGTTATCGCTATTTGTCATAGAGTAACACTTCCTTCTAGTCTGTTAAAAAAAAGAAAAAAAATGAGGTAGCACAGAAGAGGAAATTACAAGTATGCTCTCAGTGCCGGATGGGAGGAAGTAAAAGTGTTCACAGATGGAGCTAAAAGATTATCCCCTATCTTCTTAATTTTGCATCTGGGCAGAAAGTCTGATTTTCAATATCATCTCTGTTTTTTAAGTGAAGCTTTACAATTTTTGTTGTTTATTATGTTTCATTCATTTGTCTTATTTTTCTTACATTGGAATTGTGTAAAAATAGATGTGTTTGTTTTATAGGTGAACATCATTCCAATAATTGCAAAAGCTGACACCATTGCCAAAAATGAACTGCACAAATTCAAGAGTAAGATCATGAGTGAACTGGTCAGCAATGGAGTCCAGATATATCAGTTCCCCACAGATGAAGAAACGGTGGCGGAGATTAATGCAACAATGAGCGTAAGTCCTCAAGTTAGGAAGAACCTACCGGTAATTTTCCTGAAAGCTTTTCTTGGCAGCAGCATTGTAGAGTGACTAGAACCCTGGACCGGGAATCTGATTCTTCAGTGTGGTCCAGCCCTGTCACTATGGCAAGGCATTTAACCACCCTGCTCCTCAGTGTCTCCATCTGTCAAATGGGAAACTTAGGCAAGCTAATCTCCAGTTTCCTTCCCACTCCAACAGCTAAGATTTCTACAGCCAGTCTTGTGGGAAGGGAATGCCTGCCCGCACCATCTCATACAAAGCAGCTTACAGGAAATAGATCTCTGCTTGTTTCTGGCATTGTTGGCGGAAATATGTCCACCTGCCTCATTTTGACTTCTGTGATGGGTTCCTGCCTTTCCCTCCTTTCTGCTTCTCCCTCCTTCCTGCTTCTCCTACCCTTTCCTGAACCATTGGGTTAACTGGCAGTCGAGGTATAATTTCTTCACCTCACTGGCAGGATGGTCAGAAGAGAAAGGACAAAAGCTTCAGCAATTCTTAGGTGCACCTGCGATACGATGTCTTGTGGTGAGCCTCCATGCTGCCCGCTGACGCCTGCATCTTTCCCACTGCCTCTTTTGTATCTCACAGGCATGGCTCATCTCTGGGCCACAAATACTATACTTTTTTTTTTTTCCACTTAGGAATGCATAACTTCTGTAAAAGTAGCGTTCTTTGCACATAGTAGATGCCCAATGATGGTTTTTGGAATTCTTAAAATTGTAGCTTAGCTTCAGTGAAATGCAATTAGAAGCTATTAAATAAGTTGCCTTTCCCTGGATACGTGCTAAAAAATGATCCAAAAGGATGCTGTTGGCAGCAGAAGTCAGTCTAAGTTGTGGTAGGTTGAGCTATGTTCTACTTCCCTTAGATCTGGTCATGAAAAGTGTCTAATGAAGTCATTAAATGCACTAAAGGCACTGTTTTGTTTTTTTTTTTAATTAACAGCTTTATTGAGATATAATTGATATACTGTACAATTTACCCATTTAAAGCATATAATTCAGTGGTTTTTAGTATATTCACAGGGTTGTACAACCATTGCCACCATCAATTTTAGAACCTTTTCATCACCCCAAAAAGAAACTGTGTACCTTTTAGCAGTCAACCCTCTAACCATTCCAGCCCTAGGCAGCCACCACTCAACTTTCTTATCTCTATAGATTTGCCTATGCTAGACATTTCATATGAAGGGGACTCCTACTGAAGCTCATCTGGAGAATTAAATGCCTTGGTCAAAGCCAGCTAATAGCAGCACTGAGATTTCAACCCTGGTCCCACATCTGTGTTGTTTGCCATCATAATTTAGGAGAACAGGGTTATACCACAAAACTCCTTGTTTCTTCGGTTCAACATACAGACTTTTCTTTTTTTTTTCTTTTTCTTTTCTTTTTAAAGATTTTATTTCTTTATTTAAGGGAGAGAGACAGAAAGAGCATGAGCTGGGGGAGAGGGACAAACAGACTCCCCTCCAAGCAGGGAGCCCGATGTGGGGCCCGATCCCAGGACCCCAGGATCACGACCCGAGCCAAAGTCAGACGCCCAACTGACTGAGCCACCCAGGCGCCCCCAACATACGGACTTTTCTATGTAGCGCTGTTTCTTCCTTAAGTTATTCCTGATATGCCTAGGACTTTGGAAGTCAATGCAGCTCCTCCCCTCTCTGGGACTATTGTGTGAATTTAAAATTTAGGAACTTATTAAAGCAAAGATAGCCCAGCTCCACTCTGTTCTAGTCTGGTCACAGTCTGAGTTGTATGACCCACTGTGGCTGCCATGCTCCTGTGGTCAGGATAGTAAAGCCTCTGGAACTTCTGGAAACTGGGAAGCAGACTCTTCCTGAGGAGATAGCCTGAGGGGGTGTGAAAGGAAGGTTGTCATAGGGGAGAGTGACTGCTCTTATTCAAAAGACAGAGCTGAAACCAACAGTGAACGGCAGTGAGGGGTTTGGCCATCAGGACCACCGCAGCATAGCAAGCACCCCGTGGAAGGAGCGTGTTCCCACTGCCGGGGGGTGGACCACAGATTCTGAATCAAAGCACTTCGAAGAGCTGTGGTAGAGGGAGTTCCTAAGCAGGATCGAAACAGGTAGCATGTGAGGTCTCCTCCACGTCTAGAACTCTCTGGTTGTGGGTACCGAGAGCTTTCTTAATAATCATAGCGCCTGATGTTTCTGACATCTATGGAGCATTTACTGTGCACCAGCCGCTGCTCGACGCTTCATTTACATTTAGTGCCCACACCAATCCCGTGGGTAGGTATTCAGGTGAGAGGAGACGGCAGCCCGCCCCTCACGTGGCACAAATGTCAGCGGGGCCGATGGGAGTGACGCCCGCGGAGCAGCTAGCTCGTGTCACGGTGTTGTCAGGAGCTCGGGCGGGGCAGCACTTGTTTATTCTGTTGCAGAGCCGTGATTTGGGATGTCAGTGTAGGATTCGAGAAATAACGTGAATGAATATCTTCTAATTTTTTCTTTATTTCCCTTCCCATCCTCTTAAATCATTTTGGATGGTCATGCAACTAAATTTGTGTTAAATTTCTTGGAAAGAAAAGAGCCATGAATCTTGGCTCTTTCTCTCTTTATCTGATTAATTGAGCTGGTTGTCCCAAATTAATCTTGTTCTTCAACAAGAAATTGTTTTTTAGGCTCTCCATTGCAAGCAATTCCTGGTGATGAAATCCCACGTGATAGGTGGAAAACAGATTTCTTTGGCAGTTGCTTTTGTCCCTTAGGGTGAGCAGAGAAAACGGTTTTCTTGGGTCATTACACCAAAATGTTGGCTGGAAGGGTCCTGGTGCTCCTCAACTTCAGGGAACATATTACAGTTCCAGACTCAGAGTCTGAGAAAGAGAATGTGCTTTCTTCCTTTCTCCAGAGTGTGAGATGAACCAGAAAATAGAACTATCTTGAGCATCTGCGAAATACCACTTGGGCAGCCTGGGCTGAGGGTTATGCCCTCTGTGGGAGAGGATTTGGCTTTGAAACATTCTTGTCTTTCTCAGCTTCTCTGCAGTAGAAGAGCAGTGGATCAAGGAACTCGAGATAATATGTCTCAGAACAGCCATTTCAAATCTTCTTATTCTTATATGCTAATAGAAAAAAGGTGGAATTACTATCCCTTTCATCCCCTACTCCCAGAATGTAGCCATAGGTACCAAAGAAATCAATGTGGAACAGTCCGTTGTCTTGAACACCACCTCTGCTTGAGATAAGTCTGGGCTGCAAGGCTTGGGCCAGTAATTTGGTCTAAAGTGTATTTCTGACTTGAATTTTTTGCAATGGCCAACTATCTAAAGCAATGCTGTTCAATAGAAATATAATATGAGTCACACAAGTAATTTAACATTTTGCAGTAGTCACATTTAAAAAGGTAAAAAGGGGGTGCCTGGGTGGCTCAGTCGGTTAAGCATCGGACTCTTGGTTTTGGCTTAGGTCCTGATCTCAGGGTTGTGAGATCAAGCCCCATGTCGGGCTCTGTGCTCAGCATAGAGTCTGCTTGGAATTCTTTGTCCCTTTGCCCTTCCCTCTGGGCTCTCTCTCTCAAAATAAAGAAATAAATAAATCTTTAAAAAAATGTGGCAGAAGTGGCATTATAAAAAAAAAAGTAAAAGGGAATGTGAAATTAATTTAAAAGCCTTACTGAATATATTCAAAATATTATCATTTCAACATGTAATCAATATAAAAATTAATGAGATACTTTGACAGTAAGTCTTTGAAATCCAATGTATATTTTATAATTACAGCATATCCCAATTTGGATGAATACTCAAGTTGCTTCTAACATACTTGAAAGTTTTTCAATATGAAATAACTACCAAAAAGATAAGTTTCCTCTAATGTTTGCACCCACATTGAGCAAACTGGTTCTTTTTTTAGAAGATTTGAGTTTGAAGCAAAATGAAGTGTGGTCCCCAAACAACAGAATTTTATTTAATGGAAAAATATTTTATCTTCCATTTTAAAATTTAAATGTAAATGAATTAAAAGTAAATAAAATTAAAAATTCAGTGTCTTAATCCCACAAGCCTCATTTCAAGTGCTCAGTGGCCACACATATTAGTGGCTGTGGTCTTGTACAACATGAGTCTGAAGCTTCCTGTGTGGGTGCAGACTCCTGCCGCTTCCCTTGAAGCTAGCTCCTATCACCTAGTCCGTATTTGGTTGTAGAAAGGGTGGGGTGCACGCAGCCCAACCCCACTGACCTGCAGAGCCCCAACCCTCTCCTCCCTCTCCTCCCCTCCCTCCCTGTTTTCTCCTGCCACCAAGTGAGGCCTGCAGAAGAGGGCGGAGCTGGAGAAGGTAACTCATCTCTGTCCTTGTGTCGCTTCACAGGTCCATCTCCCATTTGCCGTGGTCGGCAGCACCGAAGAGGTGAAGATCGGGAACAAGATGGCAAAGGCCAGGCAGTACCCCTGGGGTGTGGTGCAGGGTAGGTGCGCAGTACGGGAAGGGTGTCTTCACATTCAGCCCCTGCGGTGACTGTCCACGTTCCTTCCCTCCCTGCTGTGTTTGGGGAGGTGCTCAGCCGTAGGCAGGAGGAAGAGAGCAGTAGGGTTAGACACATGACAGTCGTCAAGCGAGGAAGCAAGACACGGTGACCAGGTAGGTAGACCGTGGGGAGAGGTGAGTGCAGAGCCCTAGTGCCATTGTGGTAGCCCCTCAAGAATGTTGGCTTGTGCGGCAAATTCAGCATACATTCCTGATGGAAAAGAGTTCTTGCCTAGCAGTTTCAGCCACTCTCATACCAGTTTCACCAGCAAAGTATAAAGAAGCTGCAAAACGTTTCTTGTAAATAAGAGGATACTTGTTTCTCCATTATCTCTGGAAAACTTGTCTTCCAGTTAAATGTTATCTCAGTAAATACTGGAGAATTATAAGGCTATCTGACCTAGTTTGGCACTGTGGGACATGACCACAGTCTCTGATCTAAAGAAGCTTCCCATATGTTGCTTGGTTCCCATATGTTGCTCCCCTTGTACCTATTGAAGGAAGATGCCCAATGCTAGAGGTTAAGTAGGATCACTACAGAAAATTCCTTCATTGGTTTAAGATCTATCAGTCCTCCTTTTCTTTTGTTCTGAATAAAGGCAATAAATCTGTGAGAAGTGAGAAGAAATTACACCTTTGGGATTCCTGGGAAAATTTTAATTTTTATGACTATTACCTATTTTTCTACAATAGAACTTTTTTCATAGTGTTGATAAAATTAAAAGAAGCGGTATGTAAGAACTGCCTTGTATACTTCCAGGGGGCATGGAGTAGTGGAACTAGATAGACCTGGCTTTGCAGCCCGATGTTGGGGTGTTTAAATGTAGACTCTGCTACCTCTACTCGGGAGGTCAGCATGCTCATCACAGCCTTGCTTCTGCATCTGAAAGGCAAGAGTCGCAATGCCTACTTGGCAGAATTATTCTGAAGAGTAAAGACCATATTTACAAACTTCCTCCTGCAGTGCCCTGCCTCGAGCAGGCCCTCTGCAGTCACTCGTGTCATCAGTGTCATGGTCCGCGTTGTCAGCAATCTTGCCCTCATTGGGAAGGTGAGGTGAATCCAGTAAAGGTCTGCAGATGGCTTTGAGACTTCAGAGATTTCAGGAGCGATGGTGATCACCTCTTGAAAGTGTCACTTCAGATTTTGGGGACATCGTTGCTAATAGCCACCCCCACCTTCCCATCTCTCGCAGTTGAGAATGAAAACCATTGTGATTTCGTGAAACTTCGGGAGATGCTGATCCGTGTGAACATGGAAGATTTGCGAGAGCAGACTCACACCCGCCATTATGAATTGTATCGGCGCTGTAAGCTCGAGGAGATGGGTTTCAAGGACACTGACCCTGACAGCAAGCCTTTCAGGTATGAGGGCACCTAGCAATCAGCTGTTCCCTGGATAGTGGCTTGAGTGGTGTGTTGGTGCATCATGGAAATGCTTATTGGATTGGGGCGCCTGGGTGGCTCAGTTAGTTAAGTGGCCGACTCTTAGTTTCGGCTCAGGTCATGATCTCAGGGTTGTGAGATCGAGCTCCACGTTGGGCTCTGTGCTCAGTGGGGAGTCTGCTTCAGGATTCTCACCCTCTGCCCTTCCCCCTGCATGGGCTCAGGCGTGCGCGCGTGCGCACACACACACACACACTCTATCTCTCTGTCTCTCAAATAAATAATCTTTTTAAAAAAGAAATGCTTGTTGGATTAAGAAAACAGTGACAGAGGGACCTGGTGGGGACACATTAGTAGCATAATTGCCAGGCATCGTGATCACTTTATTGGCATTATCTCAACTACCCCATGTAGTTGCTGTCATCATCCTCCTCATTTACAGGTCAGGACACTAAGGCACGGAAAGTGTAAACAACCTACCCAAGGTCCTGTAAGTAGAAAGTGAACCCCTGCTCTGCACCACTCTACTCACAGAGGCACAGGGCCCAGCCCAGGGGTTTACCGAGTTGTGGCCGCTCATTCCAGCATGCTGCGCTCGTGGCTGCCGGCCAGGTCTCCCTTCCCAAGGCTCTTCCCAGCTCTCAGTGGTTCAGTATAATGCTAGCTACTAATGAGGAGGAAGGGGACTAACTTGTAGAAAATGTCTTGTGTATTTTCCCACATCTTAGATGGATGGGGACCAAGAGGCCCAACGTGAAGGGGAGAATACCAAAATTAATGTAGACTTAGCAGCCTAGCAAAGGCCCCGTCGCTGTCAGAACCTGGTGGTGGGGGAGGGGCGGCAGGGGCTGAGTACCTTGGCCGCGGAGTGGTAAGGGGAGGTGGGGATCCTGGGCCAGATTTACCACCTCTGGGCTCAGCAGAGGATTAGCTTTGTCCTTCCTGGGCCCACACAGCAGTCTTAATGGAGATTTCAGTTGAGGTGATGAGAGGTGTGTCTGGGTACACAGTAGGGGCCGCAGTTCCTTGGAAAAGACTATTTCCTCCTCTGCTGCCTCTGTTTTTGGCATTTAAATTAAAATTCCTCCTGCAAGCCCAGGGTAAGTGCCCACTAGGAGGCGGAGTTGCTGGGCGGTTCCAGCTGGCTTCTGCAAGGCCTCCCTGACTTCTGGGACTCTGGGATGGTGGCAGATGTCATCCAGGCCTTCTGACTTGTAGACAGTATGCTTTATTCACACATCTTCTGCTCCCATTTGGTTCCATTTCTTCTGGTCTAAGGTTTCTTTGTTTTGCTTTTTGTTTTTATACCTCACTGTAATCTCACATTTGTTTATTTTTTTACTGAGGTATAATTAACATACAATATTTTATTAGTTTTAGATGTACAACGTAGTGCTTCAATGATTCTGTGCAGTACTCAGTGCTCACCGTGCGAAGTGTAGTCACCAAGCAACATGAGTACAGTTTCATTGACTATATTCCCTGGGGTGTACTTTTCATCTCCATGACGGATTTATTTTATAACTGGTACAAACTTGATCTGTTTCTATCTTCTTTTATTTATATCCATCTTGCTCTTTATTTCATCTATCACACCCCTCCCTCCACAACCATCAGTTTGTTCTTTATATTTAAGAGTCTGGTTTTTGTTTGTTACTTTGTTCATTTGTTTTTGTTTTAAAGATTTATTTAAACACTTGAGAGAGAGAAAGAGAGAGAGAACAAGCAGGAGGAGGGGCAGAGGGAGAGGGAGCGTGCACTGAGCACAGAGTCTGACTCAGAACCTGATCCCACGAGCTGGGATCATGACGAGCCGAAACCAAGAGTTGGACGCTTAACCGACTAAGCCACCCAGGTGTCCCTATTCATCTGTTTTGTTTTTTAGATTCCACATGTAAGTGAAATCATATGGTATTTGTCTTTCTCCGCCTGACTTATTTCACTTAGCATAAGTTCCATCCCTCTTGTCATGAACAGCAAGATCTAATTCTTTTTTTATAGCTGGATAATATTCCATTGTGGATATATGCCACATTTTCTTTGTCCATCCACTTATTGATGGACGCTTAGGTTGCTTCCCTATCTTGGCTGTTGTAAGTAATATTCAATAAACATAAGGTGCATATATCTTTTCAAATTAATATTTTTATTTTCTTTGGGTAAATATCCAGTAGTAGAATTGTTAGATTGTATGATATTTCTATTTTTAATTTTTTGAGGAACTGCCACACTTTTCCAGAGTGGCTGCACCAGTTTACATTTCCACCAGCAGTGTGTAAGGGTTTCCTTTTCTCCACATCCCCACCAACACTTGTTACTTCTTGTCTTTTTGATACTGGCCATGAGGTGATATCTCATTGTGGTTTTGATTTACATTTCCCTGATGATGAGCAGTGTTGAGCATCTTTGCAGGTGTCTGTTGGCCATCTGCATGTTTTCTTTGGAAAAATGTCTGTTCAGATCCTCTGCCTATTTTTTAATTGGATTTTTTTGGTGTTGAGTCGTATAAGTTCTTTATATAGTTTGGATATTAACCCCTTATCAGCTACCTCATTTGCAAATATCTTCGCCATTCAATAGGTTGCCTTTTAGTTTTGCTGATGCTTTCCTTGGCTTTGCAAAAGCTTTTTATTTTGATGTCGTCCCAGTAGTTTATTTTTGCTTTTGTTTCCCTTGCCTGAGGAGACATAGCTAGAAAGAAGAACAAAGCTGGAGGTATCACAGTCCCAGATTTCAAGATATGTTACAAAGCTGTAGTAATTGAAACTGTGGTTCTGGTGTGAAAATAGACAGAGAGATCAGTGGAACAGGATAGAGAGCCCAGAAATAAACTCACACTTACATGGTCAGTTACTTTACGACAAAGGAGGCAGGAATATGCGATGGGGGAAAGAAAGTCTCTTCAACAAATGGTGTCGGGAAAACTGGACAGCTACATGCAAAAGAATGAAACTGGACTGCTTTCTTATACCATACACAAATATAAACTCAAAATGGATTAAAGACCTAAATGTGAGAGCTGAAGCCATAAACTCCTAGAAGAGACCACAGGCAGTTTCTCTGACATTGGCTGTAGCAACGTTTTGTGGATATGTCTCCTCAGGCAAGGGAAACAAAAGCAAAAATAAAGTATTGGGGGACTGAGGTTTCCTTTTTGATAATGAAAAGGGGGAATAGATTATAAATATACATCCAAAGCCTTTACTCTTTTCCCTGTATAAAAAAAATAAGTAGAGAAAAGTAGACTTTCTGAAATACTTGCTCTCATTTCAGTTACTGGGAACTCTGGAAATGGTTTGTCCTCTTAGAAATCCATCATTTAAACTCAGGTGTCCATCTTGGTGCAAGCAAGATCATTTGGAACATCAAAACTGGCTTTGAATCAACTGACTTGGCAAATAGGAAGGTGGAATCAACTTGGTTTCCATTTCTTGAGAGCCACTACCTTAAAAGGGGCTCAGACTTTCCCTCTGAGGCATCTCCAGCATCCCCAGCACTTCCTATGAGCCTCGGACCACACTGAAGGGAGAGGGGTTTTGCAGTGAGGGGACCCTGCTTGAAAGATGACACAGTTAAGGAAAAGCAAAAAAGCTGCAGCTGATTTGAGTGGCTTTCCAGAATTTCATCTTCGAAATCCTCATTCCTGGATGCTCTTAGATTTTTTTCCATGGGAATTTTGGGTGAGCTGGGATGGGTATTAAGTATATTCTCAAAGCAGAGGCTTTCTCTGCAGGTGTACAATGAAGTCCATCCTTCCCTTTGAGCACCCTGTGTCTACCCTTTGTCCTCCAAGCCCCTCTTGTGTTTATGAAGCAGACAGTGACCTCTAAAACCAAGGCTAGGAAGGGGCAGCCATCACCCGAATATATTGTACAGTGTGAAGCAAAAGCAGGGTGAGCAAGTAACAGGCTGTATGAAAGGCTGTACTGGGAAGTACATCGGAGGCTGTAAAGCTGAGGCCGTCCCTGCTGGTGTCCTTGAACCTGCCTCAATTCAGAGTTGTCCTGTGGCAGAATCTCTGTATCTGTGTACATACCTGTCCAGATGTCAGCTTGCTTTCCGCTGTGCCCATCTTTCCCACCTGCTGCCCTACAGCCTTCTGGACCTTCTCTGCACCCACGTCTCCCTTCCCCTGACCTCAGTTGCTTTGTGGCTAGTGTCTGGAGAAGAGGAGGGGGATGTAGGACCCAAGTGGGGACCGCACCAATCTTGTTCCTGCTGCTTTTCTCCTGAGACACCATTGCCCTTTTCCCAACAATTCCCGTCCAAGCTGCCCATTCCTTATCTCAGAATGCCTCCTTTTCCTGACTCTCTTAGGTCACAAAAAGGGCTTAGTAACCACCATTCTCTCAAGAGATCACAAAGTTTCAGGTCCATGAGACCCATTTGTTTGAGGGGAACGTGTGGACCTCGGTTCACCAGCTGTGCAGTGTAGTGGGTAGAACTCCTGTCTGAGCTTCTTCATTGTGTGACCTAGACAGATGACTAAACACTTGTATCCAGGTTTCTTCATCTAGGAAATGGGGGATAGTTAGTAATACCCACCTTACTGGGTTATTGTGAGGATTGATGAATTCTCGTGTGTAAATTGCTTCGTAAACACTGGTGATGTGTTCTTTGGCATGCCCTTCACCGGGTAGTTCCTGGGGATTGGAACAGAGAGAGAATTATGTTGTGTGAATTACCAGAATAAAGTCTGAACTGAACTACCTGTACTCAATTCTCCTTCCCTTTGACTTCGGTGAGTGACACCTATCCCTGCGTAGGGCTGTTAAAAAAACGAGAAGAGGGGTGCCTGGGTGGCTCAGTCAGAGGAGCATGCGACCCCTAATGTCAGGGTTGTGAGTTCGAGCCCCACATTGGGTGTAGAGATTACTTAAAAATAAAATCTTAATTTAAAAAGTGAGAAAATGAGAAGATAGAATTTGTGGTTTCAATCCAGCTTAAAACCTCATGAAAAAATTGCACATTTCACACTGAGAAAAGGGTGTAAATAACTACAATTAAAAATTAAGTTGAAAGAGCTAAAAATTGCCAAAGACGTCATCTCGTTAGGGATGTGTGAGTGGATGACAGAACCAGTTCCTTCTCAACTGGTTTTTACTGACCGGAAGCATTAGTGAGGGTTTCTGGTCTCTTGTTTGCAACTAACTGCCAGAGGCTTCTGGGGACTTTGACCCCATGAGTGTGTGGTTGTTTGAAATCATTTCTCAGTATCTCTCTGTAGTTGTGACTCCTTGGAGTAGGGTCTTATGATTTCCTGAGTGTTGCTTATCATTTCCAGTGTCCGAGTTCAAAGCCTGGTTCATATCCTAGGGCACAGTGATGGTCTGAGTACCACTTTCCTGTTCTGGCCCGGACGCCGAGGCTGCGCTGAGTCTCCTGGCCAAGCCTGTCTGGCAAGGCGTAGTGTTGCCTGATCGCCTTTTTCGAGGACACGGGCTTTCTGACTTTGGGTGGCAACCTTCACTATAAGTGGGTTCTGCATCATGATCCAGTGTACAAATTTGGAAGTACAACTGCTCTTACTGTTTGCAGCACAACACTCTGGTATTTTCTATCCTATTCTGTTAAGCTTTTTCATTTAACATATTGGTTAAGACCCTCACTTGGGTCATGACCCATAGTTTGAAAACATATCTCCAGAAACCAGAGCATAAGCTAGGTTGTGGCTGGGACTGCATAAGGCAGACTTATCGTGAGCGTTCTCATATTCTAGGTAGCATTACCTAAAGTACATTCTCTCTGTGGGTTACTTAAAAAGCTTCCACGATTAAACGGTTTTGGGGAGCTCTAAGTTAATAAACAGGTTCTTGTACGTAAGGACTGTTAGAGCATTTAAAACAAGCAGTGGTTGGCAGACGACTTACATTAAATCACCTGGAAGCATTTTAAAAATACAGATTATTTTGTCTTCGCCTGACATCCTGAATCAGCAGCTCCAGGAGTGGGGTTAGCAAACTGTTTAGAAGTCCAATAAAACATACCCAGGCCATCCTGACATGCTGCCGGGCTCGGGAGCCACTGTGCCTGTGACTCTCCCAACAGGAGACCTCACAGAGCGTTTTCCCTTTACTCTCTTGCCTCAGGAACCCCTCTTCTGAAGATCTCTTAAAACTAGTGATCTCCAGAACACATGTTGGGCAGTGTTTCTGTAAAAGGTGTTCCCCTCCTTGTTAGAAAGAAGTTGGCAGTTATATTCATTATCATAAAATAAAGTTTCCCTTAAAATTTTGTACCAGGGACAGGTCATCTGCTTTTGGCAGTTCTGATCTAAATAAAGGTGAAGAAGAGTTCATTAGATGCTAACAAGCAAGATCAAATTCATGAATTAGTTCTATCAATACATTTCTAGGGCGCCTGGGTGGCTCAGTTGGTTAAGCGACTGCCTTCGGCTCAGGTCATGATCCTGGAGTCCCGGGATCGAGTCCCACGTCGGGCTCCCTGCTCATCACGGAGTCTGCCTCTCTCTCTGACCCTCCCCGCTCTCATGCTCTCTCTCTCTATCTCATTCTCTCTCTCAAATAAATAAATAAATAAATCTTAAAAAAAAAATACATTTCTATATCTCTGTGCCAATAATTTAAGACTAAATTTCAAGTCCAAGTACTGCTATTAATATTAGCCAATGTCAACATTGGCCAAAATTGTTTTTGTTTCAAAAGATAATATGAAACTCTGGAAACTCAAAGTACTTGATTGTTCATTAACAGGTAGTGTTGAAATTCTTGAGGACAGGAGAACGTTTTTTTGTTTGTTTTTCTTTGAGAGAGAGTGCGCATGAGCAGTGGGGGGAGGGGGAGTGCAGAGCAAGAGGGAGAGAATCTTAAGCAGCCTCCATGCCCAGCGCAGAGCCTGACTCGGGGCTCGATGACCTGAGCCGAAGTTGAGTCAGACGGCCAATTGATTGAGCCACCCAGACGCCCCAGGAGAACATGTTTTTAATCAACCAATGAAAGTGTTGATTACAGAATTATAAGCAATCCTAATGAATACACTTTCTAATCATTTACATGCATTGTAAATGTCCTGAATGTCCTTTTTCTCCTTCTAAAAGGACAAGTGTGGATGCAGGGAGGTGGCTCTGCATGGTGGCCAGGGTTATCCACGCGTGCTTTCCAGTTTGGAGTCAGCACTTTGGGTGAATTCAGTCCACGGGTAAAGGTGGACAATCCTGCAGACCCGTGTTACTGTAACAAGTCTTGTTCTAGGGAAACTGCAAGGGAGAAATAGAAATAACACCTTATCAAATATCAGCAAGTGTTTCTCTGTTTGTGTAGGTGTGGATATGGGGGTGTGTTTTCTTAAGTTGTGTTACCAATTTTTCTGTCAATGTATTTGTTCTGACTTAGAGATAAAGCCGAGTCTGGCATTTGATTTAAAATATTGGGCTCAAAGTTCCGGAGAGAGTCAGGAGGCGGTTGGGGTTTAAGATAAAAATAAAACTCCTGCCTGCTCTATTTACAGTTGGTAATATAACTTGAAGTAGCAATTTTCTATAATATCTTTAGATATACCATTGTCTCTTTAGATGGTTCACTGAATCCATTTTCTGAATTGGGGACTGCAGGGAGGTGAATGGGGGAAGGGGGGTAGTATTTGCCACAGAGGGTATGTCGAATGCTCTCCTCACTTTGCCCCCATGGAACTCCCACAGTCCTGTCCCTAGAAGGTAAGTGCTATTGTGTCCACATCTTAGACAGAGAACACTGAGGCTTAGGGACTGTGCCTTTCCCAAGATCGGTCAGTAAGTTGCTGTGGCCAGAATCCAAACCCTGGCCCGTGTGGCTCCAGTGCCTTTGCATTCTTTCCCTACGCCATGCTGACTTCATCTCCTAAAAGTCTTACTTGGTGTCTGCCTTGTTTGCTGATCTGGAAGATACCGGCCAGCCCAACCCAGGCTTTCCCTGTGTGAAGATACACAGGGTAAGCGTGGCCGGTAAGACATGTCTGTAGGGCTACCGCATGCCTACTGACTCACCCCCGGTTCTCGATGTGCTTGTCTTTCTGATCCCTGCATAACTAAAAAGAAGGTGGTGTGCCATTTTATGTGTCCTTTAACATAGTAAGTGGCAGCCTCATCTATTTTTTGGAAGCAATGAGTAGAAATTATATGAGCTGAGATTTCCTATTCAACTTCACAACACTATCCTTGGTTTGTGGCTTTTGAATAGTCTTCAGGAGACTTACGAAGCGAAAAGAAATGAATTTCTGGGAGAACTTCAGAAGAAAGAAGAAGAAATGAGGCAAATGTTTGTGATGAGAGTGAAGGAGAAAGAAGCTGAACTTAAAGAGGCAGAGAAAGAGGTAAGCCATCTGTCTTCCTTCAGGGCAGAGACAAATAAGCGAGGTGTATTATTAATACGTCACATTTTCTAGAACTTCATGCTCTCCTAAGTACTTTCTACGTGTATCTTATCAAGTGAGCAGCAGGCTAACATGGTAAGGAAAGCAGGTTAGGTATTCTTATCCCCATTTTAGAGATGATAAAACTGAGAGGCCTGGAGGTTAAATGATTTCTGTAGTCACATACGTAGTAAGTAGCAGAGCTGAAACTAAAACTAGACCTTAGGTCTCCAGGTGTGGTCCCGTGTTCTCTGTAGCTCCATATTTCCTCAATTTGTAAGTCTTGCAGTGTAAGATTTGGGATTCTGGGACCATTATTATTATTATTGTAGTCTGTCAGCCAACTCGGTGAGCTAAACGGTGGAGGGGCCTCTGCGGGCTTGTCCTCGTGCCTGCCTGTCATTGCCCACGACCAGGCCACATTAACTGCTTCCTAGAAGTTGACATGGATTTCTGCTATAGCACTCATTCCATCGAGACAGAGAGAGAGAGAGAGAGAGTAATTTATTTCTCTGATGTTAGATAATGAGTATCTCAAGTGCATATCTCAAGTACTTGACCTATAGCTCTGTACATTTCCAAATTGTCTACATAATTTCCTCATCATTCCCTTTTAATTTATCCTTATAAAGACTACTGAAATTTAGTGGTTATTTAAATAGCTAAGCACTCAATAGAGTTTTGCTGCCGAGAAAGGAAAGTTGATCTTTATTTGTTGTTGGCCATAAGTACCAAGTGGTGCTGGATAAAAATCTAAAACTATCTAGTAAGTTTTTTTTCTTAATTCTTTCTGTCCTTCCTCCCTGCTTTTGTTTCTGCCTCGTGATAACTTTCTAAATTCGATTTGTCGAGAAATTTGTGAGAAACCTCCCAACAGATTCTTACTCTTTGAATAGCCTATATCCTCTGTAGTCACTGCGTGTGTCTGTAAGTAAATGTATATTATACATTTTGAAAAAGGACCAGAAATAAAGAACTACTCTTACCACTCAGGTAAATTGCTAATTAGGAGCATGGATAATTTTTTTCTTCTTTATGCTTCTTACAATGAATATGTATTTTATTGTCAGTAAGAATGAACAGGATTCCCTTCAGCGCCAAGGCGTCCAAGTCTCAAAGGCACGTAGTAGGGCTCCCCGGGCTGCGCTTTGCCAGATGGTGCTGCCCTCGTGGGACTGACGCAGCTTGGCAGCATGGAGCATGCTTTGATTTTGAACGGATCCACGTGACCTTCAGCAGTAACTTTCCCCTCCCTTCACCCAGCTTGCCCTCCTCTTTTCCTCTCCAGCTCCATGAGAAGTTTGACCTCCTGAAGCGGACACACCAAGAAGAGAAGAAGAAAGTGGAAGACAAGAAGAAGGAGCTGGAGGAGGAGGTGAACAGTTTCCAGAAGAAGAAGGCAGCCGCTCAGCTCCTACAGTCCCAGGCACAGCAGTCTGGGGCCCAGCAAACCAAGAAAGACAAGGATAAGAAAAAGTAAGCGGGTGTCCCCCCATGCTTCGGGGCCCTCTAACAATTTATTCCTCTTGCATGTTTCTACTTTTCCCATTTACAGACTGGAAACTGGTCTGTTACCAGAAAGATAAAAGCAAGTCTTTTCTCTACAGTGCAGGGAAGATGATACAGGTTTTTAAAGTATTTGTAAAGGGTACACAAACATTAATTTATAAAACTTGACCACACGACCAAGCAATCAGGGCTGGAGGAACCTGCCGTCTCCAGTGGCATCTTCTGCACCAACACTAGGACTCTGGAGAAGACAGTCTGTTTCTCTTCACTACTCTCTGGAGACAATCCTCATGACTCTTGGCGAAGGGCATCCTAAAATGATGATTGTTAAGATTTTTCTCTTCTGTGTTGCGAGGCTTGGTCAGCCAGTCACGGAAAGTCTTGTCTCCAAAGTGGAAGATTGGGACAAACTGCTAGTGGCCACCTAGTTTCCCCCTAAATTCAACGAGATGGTGAACCGTTTCATTGTGGAATGGGATCCAAATACCCTTGCTGTTAAGACACCCCCACCCATCCTCAGAGCACACAAAAGAACATTCTAAGCTATGGCCTTGATTTAATGTGCCAAAGGGTCAGCTTCTGCTCTTCAGTTAGTCACTTCCTAGCACGACTGCAGTAGTGGCCGCCGGAGGCCAGTGGGAGAGTTGGGCCTGCCGTGAGATTGTCCCGTGATTTGAAGCTTAATGACTAGAGAACGCAGCGCTAGGACAGTCACGGCAGGGTTGACAGCACAGTGGGCAGTACGGTCCCTTCTAGGAACACCCTTGTGGCGGCCGGATGGCAAGCCCGCGGACGCTGCCCTCCTGCGTCTGTTGAGCGTGGGGTGCTCTCGGGGCAGCGAAACGGCCGTTCGGGACGTGTTCAGGATCCTTACTCTTTACCCTCAGGTGCCAGGGTTTTAGGGGAAAAGCTGACAAACAGTAAAGCTGTTGGTAGTCAACTAGGCAGAGAATTAAATCCTGCAGAGTAGCACAGACTGGAGTGGGTCTGCACGACAGCTGAGACCCATCACAGGGGGTGGGGGTGAGCACGCACACTCGCCCCTGCCCGGTCTCCTCACGTTGCCTGTGGCGGAAATCACAGTGCACTACTTTGGGGACACACGGAGAGGTTTTAAATTCTACCTTACAAACTTGGACTTTCCAAGCTCTGAGACAGCAGAAAACGTGTCAAGAGAGCAAAGAAGTAAGCACATTTTCTAAGCAATGGAAAGTAGTTGGTGTAGGTGTGGTGTGATTTTAATGGGGTTGGTACAGACCCGAGGGATCAAGGACTCCAAGGGCTGAAACTTTAGTTATGCCAGATTAAGTCTGAGCATAACAACTGCCTGGATTATAATCCAGTTCCAGAAAGCGCTATGCATGTCGGGAGAGCAGTTGTCACTCCGGTGACATTCCCTGCACGGAGACTCAGAGATTCATGACTCTTCCAGTGAAGACGAAAGGGAAGTCATTTGGCATCATACCCTTGTTGATCCTAACTAACCCAAGATAAAAATGTGCGTGTGCGTGTGTGTGTGTGAGTGTGTGTGAGAGTGTGAGTGTGTGTGTGAGTGGGTACACGCACACGTGGGTCCACATACATAGGAATGGATGACACAGAAAAAGCTGCTGACTCACAGCTTGGGAAACCCAAAGTCAAGTTTTTCTTACCCTGAAGCACTAATGTGCATAAAGGTACATGTTTTAGAACTAAAGATGTTTATAGAAGACCAGCAACGTTCCGAGGATGTTTCCCGTTGCCTGGATGTGCCTTTAAGCAACACAAGTTCCACGAGCTGATCTGCACTGTGCCTCCATTGGACAAAAGTCTATGTAGTGACAGGCTTCCCCGGGTAAGGAGGTTTCTCCTTGCCCTTTTGATCATTTTAGGTTATTTTGGTCCCAACCTTGGGCCTTAGCGATGTATAATGCTTTTCATGTTTACATGAAGTATATGTAAATTCTATTTTAGCCTTATTTATACACTCATGTATTATTAATAGAATTGGACTTCATCTGGTGCACAAGTAGGGACCAGGGTTTGTACCTGACAATGGCACCTATTTTTTTGGTAGGTTCTTAACCTTTTCTACAACTTTCCCATTTGAACACTGAAAGCAACTGCCAGTCCCAGAGCTGAGGTGGAAAAGTTAAAGAGCCCCCCTCCCCCGCCCCCGCCCCTTAGGGCCCCGGGAGAGTTTGGGCTGGAGATGACACAGAAAGTCACCAGGCAGCACTTTGAAAACAAACGGGAGACTCTTGGCCTCTTCACGCAGCCGGAGGAGATGCCGGGGTCACCATACGTGCCCCTTAGGAGCTGGCTTTGTTTCAGGGAGAAAATTGTTCTAAAAAGAGATGCTTATGTAGGCACTTGCTATGCTTCCGCCTGGAAAATGAACTTAGTGTTTCTAGTGGTTTTAAATTCTGTTTTTCTATTCTAATGACACGCTCCTTTTTTAACGTAGGTAAGGCTTTATGCTTCTTGACCCGTAGTGGCCTGAGAGCCCATAGCATTTCCTAAGGTGACAGCAGAGTCGAGCCAGCCCCGCCTCCTGGCCTCCCTGGCCGGCAGGGTGCCGTCCTTGTTCACGGCGGCCACCGTGCGGTCCTGCCCGGGAAAAGTTGTTCAGGGGACAGCGTTCTTCCTTTGCGAAAACTCTGCACGGTTGCCAGGAGGCCTGGGTGGTGACGCTTCATCCATCCCGAGAGGTCTTAAAATCCATCATTTTAAAACGGTCCCCGGCATCCGATAACCACAGTTTATACGGTCGCCCGCTCATGTTTTATTTTTGATCCTCGCTAAGGAATGAGGTTGCATGGCGCGGACGCGCCCAAGGTGAGGCGTGCGGCTCTCGGGTGGGGCGTTGCACTCCACCTGGGCGAGGGGGCGCCCCCGCGCGGCGGCGGCCGGAACCGCGGCGTGACGGGCCTGCGCCCCTTCCCAAGCACGTCATAGCGTGTCCTCCGCCCACTGTACTCCAGTCCCCGAGCTAACGGTTCAAAGACGTAATTGTAGATTTATTCTCTGACTCCAGCCACTCAGAAAGGGAAAGACGCGGCTCTCCTTCAGCACCGATGTGATGCCCAAATCTAATAGATAATGTTTTATGTTATTTGAGAAAATGAACATCAAACAGTAAACCCTTCCACGATAACATGCGATGGTTTCAAGAAGTCACTCATAAATTCTAAATTACATGCAAATGGAAACTAACCATGTGTTCTTTAATTCAGTATTAAAATTTTGCTTTTGCTTGTCATGTAGAATAGCTTACTCAGATTCGTGGTTTTAATTTCTGTCAATTCCATCATCATTGCATGAGCATTCACCATCACCGAATGCAGGTGCTGGCGCTCCTAATTTTCCTTTCTTTTTTATTTATTATTATTTCTAACTTTTTTGTTTTGTTTTTTAACTTGCAGTGCAAGCTTCACATAAAGCCTGGCAAGCCAAGGATGGTCCCGCATTCACCTGCTTTTGCAGTAATATTGTATCTCTGCCATCTGTGTCCTTTTGTTTTATTTTATTTTATTTTTTTTTTACCCTTCCCCAGACACCAGTAACTATTAACTCATTTTGCTGACTGTTGTTGGGTAGTAGAAAATGATAGAGCAAGAGAGTAACACCAAAAGCTATGTGCAGCTGGACTTTGTTTCTGGAAAGCAGATAATTGGCCTTTTATGCCTGTTCAGAGTGGCAGCAGGAAGCGGGCCTGTGGCTTGTGTGTTGCTTTGGACCGAGGGATGGAGGGTCAATGGCTCCATGTCCGTCTGTCAGGAGAACTCACCGCCTCAGCCACTGAACCCTAGCCCCGAATACCCAGGACAACAGTTTGTTTCTCTTGATTTCTCATCTCCATGGGGGCAGAAGCCCTGAATTCCCTCTGCCTCTTCTCCATACCTGGCCCAAACCAAGGTAGCTTCCTACGTAGGCAGAATGGTGGGTCAGCTTTTTAGGACTTTTGCATTTGCATGGATTTTTCATTATTATAATAACATTATTTGACCTGTGTTGTGGGTCTCCTCAGACCATATCCTCTTATGGCTTTAAAAATGTGTCTGAACCCCCCTCTCTCCAATCCTGGCCAAGTTGGACTGTAATGAGAAAGCTGATTATATTCCCTTCTATCAGCACAACCTTGACGCTGTCCTAGTCAGCGATCTTCAAGGTCAGGTCAGGTAACATGGCCCCATAGAATCATCCTCTACTAAAGATGACAGGCTTTCCACAGCCTCCCTACTGCTTACAATAAGCATTCTTTCATACTCTCCATGGGCAATGGCCGATTCTAGGACATCAGTACTTCTAATACTTTTCAATAATCATGAGGAGAAAATTTTCAGAAATATTTCAACTAGAAAATTTGTTATCAACTGTGTATCATCTGCAGCCCCAATTCTGAGAGGGGACCTCATCAGTTTCAGGTAGGAATGGGGAGGAACATAACACAAACCCATGAGTGGAGAAGGTAGAAGTTCAGCTGACATCCAGCTTCCTTGCATAGTCTCCTTCTCGTATATGGCAGTAAAGGGAAGAAGAAATAGAACAGCTAGTCTCTCAAGTCCAGTTGTCTTGAAGGAATCTTCTCACCTTTTTCCTTACCCCGACTAGCGCTACGAGCCCATCGCCCCATCAACAAGGATTAGGGCCAGCCCAAACGCCGTGACCCAGACTCCATACCACATTTGTGTGGGAGGGGGCATATTTAATCTCTTTTCTGTATTGTTCCTTTGTGAGGCTTATCCTTTCATCTTCTTGATTTTTCTCCCCTCTACTAACAAGAACCTCCCACCTTCTAACTCTGTAGTCTCCTGTTTCTTACTTGAAAGAATAATATTTCTCATGAACTCCACCTCTCGCTTCCTCCTGGCCTTCACGAGTCATACGTTAGGTAAATAGGACAGGATATACTATATCTCCCTGACCAACACACACATACCTTTTTTTTTTTTTTAAATAAGTCTCTAGTTGATTCCAATAAAGTTTTTTTCCCTTCTCTTCATCCTCAACCATACTTTTAGGGGAAAGAAGTTATGGTCTTCCATGAACTGATGTAGACCTAATTAGGCGAAGTAAAGATTGTTTCACTGAAGGCCAAACCAGGCTGGGCTAGAACCTGCAAACTGGAAGCCGCAGTGGTGGTATAAAGACAGGCTTAGGAGCTACTGGACTAATGTTTTTGTTTTGCTTTGTTTTTTAATGATTCTAGTCCAGAGCTAGCTGTGGAACAGCCAAATACTAGACAGCATGCCGATTCTAACTGTGGCTGAATTTGCTCATACGCTCTGCACCAGACAAAAGCTTGAATTCTTGTGTTGTATGCTTGTTCCAACTGCTGCTTGTGTGAGCATTTTTGTGCCTTGTAACAGAAAATATACTTGTAAGTTCCAAAAACGGTCACCTTAAAATTACCATTTTTAATGCATCACTGAAGTCTTTTTGACAGTGAGCCTAGCTGCAAAAGGCATCCAGCTGACTTTTTGATTCCAAGATTGTTGACTGATTGATTTTTTTCCCCCATGAAGATTTTCACAACAAAAGAAACCATATGGAGAGTCAGGGAATAAAAAATCAAAAAGTTCTAGAAGCTCTCTCTCTTTTTTTTTTTTAACATGTTGCTTCTGAACTCTTTTTCTACCCCCCACTCCCTGGCCCTGTTTGGTTTGTTGTTGCTGCCCTTCTCTTCTTTCTGTATCTGTGCCTTTTTTCACAGTAGTCCTTGGCTCTGCACGGAATAAATGATACCCTCAAATCTAATTGGATGTGCTTTCGCCTTTGCATGTAAGTACAGTAGTAAGAAAACTTTGAGATCTTTCTGACTTTTTAAAATTAGAGAAACAAATGGGATAGATGGGTTCTCCCCCCCCCCTTTTTTGGAGGGAGGTAGGGAGGTTTTGGTTTGAGTAGATTTTGTTTATTAAGAAAAAAAGAAAATACTAAATATATTTAAAATAGCCACATTTGTACCTTTCCCACGATAAATACAAATTCAACTTTTCCTTGATACCAATATGGGAGTCAGAAATTGTTGTTCCCAGGCTACATTCCACACAGCCTTGTGGGCATCACTGGATATTACAGAGGGTCCTTGGTTCTGACTATGGAGTAAAGCTAGAATAAGAAACTACCACCTTCCTTTGGAGAAAACCAAGAGGGAAATATTTTTTATGTTAGGTTGCCTTTATGATTGCTTAATTTTTTGCTGATCTTGGTTTAATGGGCTTTCCTTCCTGCTAACTGCTGGCAGTGAACACACCTCTTTTTTTTTTTTTTGCCAGACAGTTCTAGCTGGCCTCTCCCCATATCTTCTGTTCAACAATAATGACCATTGCTTCTGGATTTTAGGTCCCTATAATGGTTGTATGTGCAGTAGGATGACGGAAAGGCATTTACAAGAATTTACTGGCAGTTAGAGACTGCAGTTAGAGACTATGTTTTCCCAGCTTAGGCTCCTTATTAATTTGTCAAAGTTTTGTCCAGAAAGGGGATCTCAACCAGGGGAACATTTAATGTCACATTGGGCACAGGTTACTTAGTATCTTCCTTCTCTGCTTTGTAATCTCACCAGCAATAATACTTATTCTTCATATCTTGTGCACCTCAAACGAATGGACTGGGTTTCTTCACTTTCTTGACATTACCCCTAAGTGTTTCACATCCAGACTGTTGAATCTGGGTTTCAGCTGTTAACCAACCCATGTCATACTGTGTGTGTGTGGTCCTTCCAAACTGTCCTTTCAGATCCCTCTGCTTTGCCATTTGCAAGTGTCTGAAATTGTCAATTCTCAGCTTCCAGAAGTCTTGGTTCCACTGACAGGATACATATGTGATGACTCTTTAGTGGAAATTATGACCTACAAAGTCTAGATTGTATGTAGGTATGAAGGGAATTTTTTAAATAAATGAAAAGCTGTGAACAGCATTAGAACTTTGTCTATTTCTTAATTTTAAAATATGCTGATATGCCTTAAACTGTAGTTGTAGACCATTGTCATTTCGCTGTTTGAAAATAACCAATGTGTTTCTAAAAGTGTTGTGTAATCTACCTTTGGTGTTAATGCAGAATTGTCATATATGTAAGCTGCATGTTAGACACTTGGCTTTTTTAAAAACTAAAATAATTGTATTGATATGAAGTCTTCCTTTTTTCAAGTGAGGAAGTGATCACATAGCCACCTTGCTCAGTAATTCGGTGTCTGTTAAGGTAGAGAGCGGTGGGCAGGTCACCTCTGCATATATCACTAGTGCCAAGACACAACGTGGGGGGAAATATATTTTTACCCAAACAACGTGTGCCCTCTTGTGAGTTCTTTTTGGTCACTGTTTGGTATGCGTATGTACACGTGATTCTTGTATTGGATAAAAGAAATAGGAATGAAAGAGTCTCGTGCTTTCCTGCCTTGTCTGGGGGATTTCACATGCTCCCGTGCGGGCAGCAGCACCTGCTCCGAGATCCTTGCCGTGCGGTGTCCTGTACGTCACGTGTGGTCTCTGCCTCCCTTTCTCCCCCACTCCCACCCAGCCCCTCCTGTCCCGACTGTTGTCCGTGGCGCCGCGCCGCCCCCGGGCCGGCGGAGGTAGCCGCTTCTCGCCTGGCCTCTGGCTGCTCACCCCTGGCTGTGCTCCCGGAAGTCAGCCCTCTAACTGACACACTGCTGTTCTTCCCCAGTTGTCGTAGAAAAGCTCTTTTTTTTTTTTTTAAACTTTAAGAATCAAATTTGAATCTGAATCTTTCTTTTTTCTCCTCTGTAGCTTCTTCTTTATGTAGCCATCCTGTTGACAAGCCCTACTCCCCCCTAATGGACATAGAGCATTAGAAGAGCAGGAGTGTCTGTTCACGCGTGCTGGGGAAGAGTTACCTCATTTCCACCATCGCCTCCTATTCTTTTAAAGTCCGGGTCAATTCCTGCCTTGCTGTTTGTATTTGTCAATGTCTGTTTACAAACCACTGCCCGTAGTGGTTACTAAGGTGACGTTTCACTACCAAGAACAGTAATACTTAATAATGCTTAAAAGGAAATTGAGTGAGAAAGAGAACTTGGGCCAAGACCCAGGGTAGCCATGTGTTGGGATCCTCTTGCTTAGCTGTCCTGTTCTTGAAGGCGCCAATCCGAGAACTCGCGGACTGAAGACAGCACGTACCCTCCTCTGAGGTGGTCAGCACCTGCAGGGGCCACAAACGATCTCATGTTAACTCCAGACCTCTCTGTCCCATGAGTGACATTCTGAACCGCCCCACCAGGACCCTCAACCATCAATCAGGTCTTAAGATCTGGGCAACAGTCTCCCTCCTTTTGTTAGTTTCTATGGGTTGTTTTGGAGTTTGGGATTTTTTTTTTTTTAACTTTTGATATTGCATGAACAGAGATGGCTACAATTTTTTTATCTGGAGTGTTCTATTGATGCAATGTTTTTATTTTTCAGCTGACCATCCGCCTCTTGAGAGAGAGAAGTGGGCATCCTTCCTTTAAATTCAGGAACCATTGTTGTTTTATTTAACTCTTTTTCTGTGACCTGCATCCCTTATATAAGTTGTTTTGGGTTTGGGATTCTGTTTTGGGAAAAAAAATTTTTTCCAGTTAGCCAGTTCTGTTTTATGTATTGGTTATTCAAACTTAGTTTGGTATCAAAATTATGCCAGTTTTAAGTTCAAGAGGAAATTTAAGTGAAGTTTTAGTCACAGAACTCTGCTTAAGAATCTCTCCTCATCTCAGATACAACCAAAAAAATCCCTCTGCCGTCACTGGGGTTTTGACCTTTATAAGTCTTAATCATGTTTAAAATGTGTCCGTGTTGGGTAGAGGACTTTTCTGCCTCTAGGACTGAATTTATACTTAAAGGTACCTTAAAAATAACTTTCTGGCCCATCCCTGCCTTTTTATTTATTGGGAAGCTGTGCTTTACCTTGTTTCCAGAGTTTTTGTATCCCGGGCCATGGGAACAAACCCCAGGGAAGTGTATAACCTGTCCCAGACAATAGCATCATTACAATGGTTCTGCTCCACATTGTCTTCTCAAGTTACCCGGGTGGCTTTCTCTACCATGTCTGTGAAAAATAAATTTGCTGGAATTCACTTAAAATACACCCAACGTACAAACACACACGCTTCTGGCAATTGAGGCTGTGATTTTTAATGTTGACCCATTTGTGAGGGACTGGATCAACGCAGGGCTAGTGTTAACTTTAGCGGTCACCTCTTAGGGGCAGTTTTCATAATCAAGGGATGACTTTCATTCAAATTCAGTTCTATTTTAGAGCATGAACATGCATTTTAAGTTCCCTTATAATTTCATTACTTGTCGACAGTCTTTGCTTCTTTCCATCATTTTTCAACCTCACATTAGGAAGACCATAAAAATACTATTGGTGGCATGGGTTGTGTTTGGTAGAGATCCTTAGGAGTGTTTCCGTCTGTTTGAGAATGGTAACATCTGCTTCCGTTGAAAGGTGAAATGATGAAGCAGCAGTCCCTGCCTCTTGAGTCACTTTCTTCATTTAGAGCAATTGGATGAGCTCTGCTGGCAAGAGGCTTGCTTTCTTAGAAAGATGCTGTAATTACATGCAGTAAAGTCAGGTTCATCTGAGCCATTAAATGCTCAAAAGAGAAGCATCAAGAGCCATCCCTTCCACATTACATTATAATGGGTAAAGGTCCAAGTCTGCTAGTGACGTCACCGGTGGCTTGGGGGCGGACGGGGTGGGTGCCAACTCCTGACGCCAGAGCCTGACGTATCAGTAAGTCAAACACAAACACCCTTCTGTGTGAAACCACTGTAAGCACTAAGTTCAATAATTGGATTAATTTTTAGTATTTTAATATGAACTTAACCCCATCACTCATTTTAAAAACAAATTCTGCATCAGGTTGTAAAGACATGTTTTGAGCAATATTTAAAAATCAAACCAGGCACTTCTTTTTCTTTAAGTAGAGAAATGTGTATTGTTGCTATTCCCTTTTATTCTCTCATTTTGGCCAGGTTGGAGGAAGTGTGGGGGAACGGGTTACTGTAGGTAGGTTGTCCTCTGTTCAACTACCCAGGGAAAGCCGATCATGGACACCACCGGTCAAGTGCACTGTCCTCCCCGTTAAGGTTTGGCATTTTACTTCGGGTGGTTCCTTTTCTCAAGTGTTGATAAAACTGATCGGTTCTCGAGTTCTCCTGGCTGACCAACTAAGAGCTGTGAAACCATCCCAGGGCTAATTATCATCGATAGTAATGATTTGCTTATCCCAAGCTAGATTGTGGAAAAGAAAAGCAAGAACTGAGTCATCTGAACCCGTTTCCATGGGTAATGGGCCTTTTATTTTTCATTCAGTCTTTTAAAAAAGTATTACTGGATTTCAGAAATAGACTGCCTTACTGCCTTGCAACAAGTGTAGTCTAGACGGTCTCCTTGAGGTTGGCACAGCACGTGTATAAAGGAGAGGTCTTCTGAATCAGTATCTGCTAAGCTGGTGGGGCAGAAAAAAATCAGGTCATCTTC
The DNA here is from genome assembly GCF_011800145.1 of Mirounga leonina. NCBI lineage: Eukaryota > Metazoa > Chordata > Mammalia > Carnivora > Phocidae > Mirounga > Mirounga leonina. Next base: position 19,964,404 of record NW_023270323.1, on the reverse strand, counting down.
CCAATACGCTTGGCCAAAGTTTTCCCCCCATCAACTGTATCTGTAACATGAAACTTCCTTCTTAGTGAATGATGGTTTTTGCCTATTGGCCCAGCTTGTAAGTGAACAGTTGTGGATATCTGAAAAACTCAGTACATAATTTTCATTGTATTTAAATGATGTTTCTACACAAAACCTTTTGCTTTGCAGATGACTGTCCTCTTTCCACCCTGGAGACTGACAGTGATGTCAATGTGGATCACTTTGAAGATCCTTGTACTTGAGTCCTAGGGACCATGGCATTTCGTCCTTGTGATGGACACCATCTGGCTTTCAGATCAGTTTCTAGCAAGTAGCTGAAACTCTCCCCTGGCCAGTGAAGGGATTTAATGTATTAATTTGAAAAGACTAATTGTGAGCCTTCGTATCCACTGACCTCCCTTTGCAGCTTCCTAGTCTAACAAGTAGCTGTACACAAGCGAGACCTCTCGGTGGCCAGTGGAACAGTGAGGCACAATGGAGATCTCACGTCTGCCCCCAACCACTTACCTGCAGTGCTGTGAGTGGAATGGCATTTTGGCTCCACTGTGGAAACTTTCTTTCAAAACTACAGTGCTTAGATCAGAGGTGGCAGAGGCTATTATAATGAGGTTGGTCCCTGTTCCCCGCCCCCTCCCCCCCCGACACACAAAGTGTGTATGGGGAAGGGAGCGCAGAATAACATGCTAGCGTAGAGGAGAGTTCGGCTCAACCGAGCATTCTCTGTACAATGCTTTCAGAACTGTGAAGGTGCTGTTCTAGCTCTCCTTGCCCTTTCTTTACATCCACTCATCCACCTTCCCCACCCTCTGCCTCTCCCTTTCCAAATACTTCATTCTCTCTACTGTACCAGGCCTACATTTAGATGCTGGGGATGTAGCCAAACACTACCTCATGAACACAGCAAATTTTTGGAGCAAAAGAAAAGGTAAGCCCTTTCTATGCTAAATTGCTAAAGACAGATTGTATTCTGAAAAGTAAAAGCCCTCTCCTCACTTGCCCAAATTGCTTTTCAGTGGTTGCTTGCTTAAGGTTGCCCTTCATTCTAGAGTGTCTTTGCCCACAAAACATTTTCTGAGAAATGAGAAACCAGTTCACTGGGCCTGTGCTTTTCTACTACCCTACTGTTGTGTAATACAGTAAGATCAACAATTCTAGCATTTGACACGCTAGGAAGATTGTACTTTACAGTCAAGAGAAAGGGAGCAGTTTTTCCCATTTTATCCTTAACTCAGAAGCTCCTGGGAACTAAAAAAAAACAAGTTGTGAGCTTTTCCCAAGTTTCTCTGGTAAGACATCCTTGGTTACCTCTCATTACGCCTTTTCAATAATCCAGAGATGGCAAGAGGGAGGTCTTTGTCCTACCCATGGGTCTTAGGCATAATAGTGTATCATAAAAACCTCTAAGCTCCTCATTACGGGGAGTGAAAGCTTTTAATTCCTTGATACAACCCACGCTGTTTACGCCTGTACTTCATCTTTTCTGTCTGAATGAATTAGGTCAAATCCAACTCAAACTGAAAGCAGCCAGGTTTGGGGACTTGGAAACTAATCTCAATTGCATTTCTAGGTTATGTTGCAGGACTAGACAACTCAGAAAAATTAGGATTACTTTTGTAAAACTGGTTCTGTTTTTGTGTTTGGTATGAGACCTATCTGGACACAATCTGCCCCGTACCTCAGCAGATCTTGCTCATTTTCCCTGAGTCCCAGATACACAGGTCCCCTGTGCCTTAAATGATGTGAATTTGTAACTGCAAATGATGTTAACGTTTGGCAACAAGAGACAAGTGTTCAAATGCTCATTCTCATACAGTAAGCCTAAGTAATTCAGTTTTTCCTAGAAACTTAAAAAGATGCTTCATTTTCCTAGAAGCACCATCTAGTGGCCAAAGCTCAAAACATTAATATGGAGCATAGATAGGAGACCTCCTCTTATTAACAACTTAAAGGCTAATTTCTAGAATTTTGGAGGCTTCAGAATTAACAATTGTTAGACAACACTTCACATTAGCAAATATAAAGGGGTAAAAATTCTTAGCTATGTGGCATTAGACAATTCTCTAACCGTCAACTTGCTAATGCACACCAGGGATACGATCTTTCAGGATGGTGGTGAGAGCAGATGGCACAGTATCTTCCTTCCCTTTCCAGCTGAAAATGTACAAACTACCTTAAGGATGACGATAAGCTCTTCACCCTGTTGGCCAAGAGTCAGCAGCTTAATCACATCATTAAGTGAAAGGCCACTGTAGTGCTCTGGGCAGTAATGCTCAAGCATGACTGACTTTATTTCAGGAACTCCAGAATCTGAGTAAATTAGGAAGCTTGAAAATCCAGGTATGTAGAGTACAGAGGACACACATACATGTTGTTTCTAACAAACAGGAGAAAAGAAATGCTGCTACTTAGGGAGCAGACACCAATGTCTTAATTCCCTCAACGGCGGAAATGTTAAGCTCAGTCTCATCAGCTGGGCTGAGTGAAGAGCTAAGCTCTAGCTGGCTTCCTTCAAGCCAAAGGCTGTGTCAGGAACATTTCCAACAAATCGGTTTTATTTTTATTGGCATTTGGGAGCACTCAGTCCTTCCCTCCCCCCACACACTAATAAATCATCTGTAGAAAAGATACTCAGTTCTCCACAGGTAACTTTGAATGAAAAATATTTAGCTGCTTCACTAAAGTTCATCTTCAAGAGTCAGAGGATGCACTTTTTCTGTTAAAATGGAAGATCAGAGAATAATTTATGCCCAATCATCAAGTTTATTCCCTTGCCTTTGTGGAGAGGCTTCATGGAATGAAAGGCTAAGCATCAGGAGACACCAGACAATTACCCATAAAGTTCGTTTCCAAATCTTGGAACAGTTTGTGATGTGATGCGAAGACTGGCATGCTCTCACAAACTGTTCCACCAGATGAAAAGTTACGATTTAGAAGGTGAGAAAAGGACACACAAGAAAAACTCTTACGTCAAAACCTACATTCCTCAGTCACACTTAAATCCCCTTTTCATGTTTTATTTTCTTTGGGCATATATTTGGGATTTTTATCATTTCTGTAGTTGAAATACCAGTGTCTAGCAATCAGGAATTTGTGCCACTTTGCAAGCAGAAAAAAGTTAAAGATAACAAAGGTTAAGGACAACTTTTATTGCTACCAGAGGCTTTTATCATCAGTACATGGTTCTGACTGCAATACCTTCTTCAGACTGCACAGGGAGCTCAGGATCCAGAAGTCATTAAAAGAAATACAGGTAGGGTGAATAACTTTCATCAAGAAAATACTAATAGCTTAACATAAATCTAGGGTACTGAATTCAGTTATTACACGTTACAGACCCCAATCATAGAGCTGCCCCAACATCTAGACAGTCTCTCCTACTGATTATAAATGAGTGAAAACTGATCAGTTACCAAAAACAAAACAAAAAAACCAAAACCTTAGTTGTTACATGTTTCTTTGGTGAGCACCTGGATATATTTATCACAAATTCTTTTATACAAAAGTCAAAAATGCTTTCAACAAATCTAAGAGTGTCCTAATTACACGCCACTTTCAAGTTCCAATTTAAGATAAACAAAAATGAAAACAATAATTTTGTTTCCAACCTCCAAGAACTGAAATGAGACAAACACAAAATCAATGTGGTAATGCCAGTCCTTTTTCTATTACCACCTCTCATTCATATGGGGCAATTCTGAAGTACCCTTTTCGGATTAATTTGAATCCTGGATTAAACATGGCTGTCACACAAATAATTTATTCACTAAATCGCTAAAAAATGATTTTGAGGGTTTCCTAATCAGTGGAAGTCAGGCTATAGATCCACATGCATAAAGTTCATTAAGTATTCAATAAAGAAGCAAGCAAAAATGAGGAAAATTAAATCAGGATGCTGGAGACAGGGTGTGTGCCAGTTAAATTTTGGAACTTTAAAAAAAACACTGAATATGAATCTGAGATGGGTCAATCTCCATTACATTTTAGCAGAGAAAAGGATGGAACTGACGAACACTACAAGATTTTTTTTTACTTTAAAAAAATTTTGGATCTTTTGAATTTCACACTTTTGGTCTTTAAATGCTTAAATAATGTTGATTAGAATTTGCCACACAAGTAAACGGGCTTTTTCTCTGGCTCACTTCAAATTGGCCTGCTAAGGTATACACCTGTATATAGCCTTTCCTGGTTTTCCCATGTTCCCATTCCCAGAGTAGTCTACCTTAGTTTGCACTGGAAGCTACATGACAGAAACTGGCTGCAAAGGTGGACAAGGGGAAGCATGTCCCTCTTGCCTTGATAAATCAGTGCCACATACAGAACCCACATTTTCCGAAGCATTATCTTCATTATAGAGCCGTTTGAGTCCATCATAGAAGTCATCCACTTCCATCTCCTCTACTTTGCGTTTAGCAGAGGTATGCTTGCACCCACGGGCAGCTGGGGGCTGATGGCAGAAGGCTGCCGCACCTCTGACTGGCACTTCCGGTTTGCTGTTGTCCTTGGAGAAATCTAAATCTGGGCCTGCGACAGAGGAGGGATGTAATCTGAACACTCCTTTGTCACAGGTCACCAGGGTGTGCTTGAGGGGACGGTAGACGTAAACGGAATTTAGAGGCAGGGAAGACTGCAGAGAAGAAAGGTGATGCACCACAAGCTCCCGACAGTGGATCAGTTGGGAGCTCTCCATCTGGGCCCGGAGGAAAAAAACCAGAGTTGATCATTTAATTAATACAGGCTACTCTGTCATTTCGCTGGCCACTTTCCCTCCCTGTGCCCTCTGTCCTCCCCAGCTTTCTTTTCTCTCCCCACACCGTCTACCTGAAATTCATCGATCCCTCCAGCCTACCCATCATCTTCTTAGGAAATGTGTCCAAATCTGTACTTCTAATGTCAGACTCTTTGGAACTTAAATTCTGTATTTGCAAATATATGCTGAACATCTTCATGAAAACAAACTATTCTCTTTTGTTCACTGTATATATCCAACATCTACTTTTGTTCAGTCTGTTCCCTCTGTCTAGAAGACCCTTCAAAGACCCTTCACCCCACCCTCTTTGCCTCTTCTATTCTCTTCACGAAGACACAGGACAGATAAACACAAAATTCATTAAGAATTTAGGGAGAAAACCAGAGGCATGAAAAAATTTAAGGGATGGGGACAATGATTTGGCTAAGAATTTAAAACAATTTATTTTGTTTTTAAAATAGCAAATGAGAACTTTTGAGAAATAATATTTTTGTAGAAATTAGCAAGCTTGATAACATTAACAAGAAATGTTTTTGTTTAATTTGGAGGTTTCACTAATTCCTTCTTATCCTTCAGGATAGTTCAGGTATTCTCTCTGAAGCCACCCCTGACTCTCCCTGGCCCCCACACCCAAATTCCAGGGTCATCTGTTTCTGGTCAACCTGGTCAACCTGTCATCATACACCACATTGTATTAAAATAATCTACTTAACCATTTAGCTTTTCCTTTATAGACTATAAGCCCCCAAAAGGCAGGCATTGTATCGTATTCATCTTTATTCCGTAAGTTTCTTTTCTAGCACAACGACTACACATGAAAGGCTTTTAAAATCCTCCCTGTGGACAATCAGTCTCTCTGTCCTACTTTCCCTAGCAACATACATTTCTCCCCTATTCAAATATTTTAGCTGCACCCCAGTGCCTACCAGAAATAAGCTAACCTCCTTAGCTTGGTATAAGGCTCTTCACAATCTAACCCCAACCTTTTTCAGCCTTATTTCCTGGCATATCCCAAACTGTGCTCTCCATTCCCTTTCTTACTCTATCCCTGCTCATCCTATTTCTACCTGTTGAAATTATATAACCTATTCCGGCCAGGTCTGGCTAAATGCCGCCATCTCCAGGAAGCCCACTTAGACTATTAACTATCAGGGATGACTTTCCAGTCTTGTGTATTTTATAAGTATTTTTAGACATTTCTTAACCACATCTTATTCATACCCATACAACCTACAGTACACAACATGACTGTCTGCAATACCACAGAGAAGATAAAGGAAAATAGCATGATCTGCAAGAACAACGAACACATCCGGTCACAAGACTGTTTTTATCTCTAAAAATATTCATTACTTGTTACCCAGGAAAGTATCAATGGAAAGAAGAATGAAAGGCAGATGTTATCATCACAGTACAAATGTTAAAATGCCTAAAATTGTCAGAAACAATACACAAAAATGAAATGACCATTTTTAATTTCTACCATTTGGTTCACTAATTTTTTTCCTTGTTTGAAAGACACTAGGTAACACCCTAAGGGTAAAATACTACTAGCTAGTCTTAGAATTTCTTTTCTTCCCTTAAAAGAATTCATAATACTTAAAGATAGTCCCCAACTATTAAGCTTACAACTGTAGGCGAGGGCTTATCATGTCCCAGGGATGCAGAACAAGCTGAGCCATGCTAAAAACAAGGAAACAAAAAACACAGAAGAGGGACAGGGCTTTAAAGCTCTTTCAGGAGATAGGTACCCTTGTCAATACTTCAAGAAGCTTGTAAAAGGGAGGTCAGAGAAGTGAAAGACCGAAATTGGGAAGCGAAAAAAAGGCTAGAGTATAAAAATTATTTCTGAAAAGTACCTACTCTAACAAACTGTTCCTTAGCAAATGACTAATACTTGGGGGCCTAGAAAAGTAAAATATTAGAATATTGTGATATTCTAATGCCTTGGTCACTGGGCATAATGCCACAGCAGAATTCTACAAAGTCGAGTTCACACAGATGGTACTGGTTTGAAAAAAGACATACATTTCAAGTAAAAGGAAGACTATGCCACTATAATCTTTCTCTGTGCAAAAAGTTAACAGGAAGTTATACAGCTGATCCTAACAACACGGGGCATTTAGGGGTGCCAACTCCCACAGTCGGAAATCTGCATCTCATTTTCAACTCCCCAAAAACTTCATTAATAACCAGTAACAGTCAATTAACACATATTTTGTATGTTGTATGTATTATATACTTACAATAAAGCTAGAGAAAAGAAAATGTTATTAAGGAAACCATAAGGAAGAGAAAACACATTTGCAGTCGTGTACTGCGGTGCAGTTCAAACCCGTGCTGTTGAAGAGTCAACTCTAGTTTAGAAAATGACAGGGCAAGAAAGACATTATCAAACCAACACCATCTATATGAACTCTATTTCCATCCAACTAAGTCTTTGGTCCAAAATAACACATCAAAAGAAATTCCTTCTAATCTACTACCTGAATTTGTTCTAAGTAAACAAATCGAGTGTGACCCTTGTTGAGATCCAGTGGAGGAAACAGAACAAGCACCTCAACTGGAATTACTACAACTTCAGACACCAGACAAAAGTCCTCTAACGAAACTGTTATCAAAAGATTTAAAACGAACTCATTCTAATTGCGGGATGTTCAGAGGACATTTATTGTTACTTTTTATGACTATCTTCTCAAATTTCAAATAATGGTTACCATTATTGGTTTAGAAAAACAAACACCACTGTAATGCAGCTCACCAAGGAAGGCGGAACAGGAAGCACGGGAAGTCTGCAGGGCAGACATGCAGATGGGTTACTGATGAAGGGGGCACAGGAGAGGACATACATGACAGGTTCAGATGGCCCCAGGTAAGGCAAGCAGCACGAAGCACTGAAAATACCTGCTGCAGCAGTCTGACCTGAGGCACCCTCAAGAACTGGGAGACCCTGGTGGGGAAGGCCTGCTTCTCTAAGTCTCCACTCTAGTTTTAAACTACACCACGGCCAAGAACATCTGCTCTGACGACTGTCTAGCTAGGGACTAGGGAAATGACCACACTCAGTCAGTAGAGTTAATATCCTGAGATTCTCAAGGTGGGTCACATTAGTCAGAAAGAGAAAGATGTGAGTATAGCTACAGATGTCAAGCAAGAAAAGAAGGGATAAGAGAAAGAGGGGAGCCATTCCAGAAAGGTGACCAACAGTTAGCATGGGAGCTAAGAGAACAGGGGTAGGCGACTAGGAGGAAGGCTTGCCTTTCAAACCAGGAACCCTCGCTGTACTTGGTCTGCAGTCCCGAGCGAACAAAGGCAGAGCCAGTGAGAGCGGCCCCCTTACAACATGGCACGTCTCTGATGGACACTGGTAGTCCTCTCAAACAAGGACACGGGCAAACATGGCAGAAGTAATTCTGGCATGATCTCACCAATACGTTGCAAAAATTTCCTGTACTAGAACCGAGAATCCAGGAGGAATATTTGATGGCCTTATTACACATCTAACTACAAGATATTAGACCTGGTATTCCCACCTAAACACAGGTGAACTTACAGCAGAGACATCACTGAGCCTTAAAGACTCAGGATCCATCAGGTTTGGGCCACATATATTGGCTATCAGTCCCAGTTGGTTTTAGAGAACTGTTAAGACCAAGTCCCAAAGTCTGTGGTGTTGTTTTTAACTCTCTTCTCCATTATAATTAGAATACCATATGGGGCAGAGGCCTTTTTTCATTTTTTACAATCACTGTACTCACCAGTGCCTAGATCATAGATTTTTCAATAAATGTTTGTGGACCATAACTATTCGTATAAGAGAACTGAACACTGGTTTCCAAACTACGTCCAAACAGCTTGCAAAAGGGAAGAGGCCATGTGGATTAAGACTGCACCCAACAGGTCTCTGCCCCAAATACATATTAGAAAGTATTACTTTTCTAACTTTATATTCTGGGATTGTGTGTGTACAAGATTTTGCTGGAGTCAAGGGAAGGATTCTAGTTCTAAAAGAAACTCTGAAAACCACCAAACTAAATCTTTAAGGTGTATATGGGAAAGCACTGGTTCTCTACTAAGCAGTCCTGGTTGTCTCTGATAAAGTCCCAAGTCCCCTGAACTGCAGGTTTAAAATAAAGGAGTTGAATGAAATGATTTCTAAGAAGATTCCTTCAAATTCTAAGTCTGTAATAGTCCTTCAATAAGAAGGGAACAAATTTCAATGAACATTCTTCTTACAGCACCAAAACACCAGAAGACTCATGAAAGAGAATAAGCATATCCTCTAGTATTTTTTTAGTGGAGAACAAGCTCTCAAAGCTACAGAATACAAATTCTATTTACAACAGTCTTATTATTTATGCTTCAAAGTCTGTCCTTTCTTTGTGACAGTAACACTTCATATAGCAAATTTTCTCTGTACTGGCTTTGGGAATAGGCACAGAGACCAAGTCAGAGCATTTAAACATGTCCGTTGTTCCAATAAAAAAAATGGAAAACGAAATGCAGAGGTTTTCTATTAATATCCATATTCTCCCACTTCACAGTCTAATGTAAATGATTAACATTCAATTTCACTTAACAACACTGTAGGTAGGAAAGTAAATTTCCTGTGCCACACTATTGTTATATGGTGGTTTATGATAATTTCTAAAAATCCTCACTAAACAGCAACTATCTCCTAGAATTATTTCCACTATAGCATTTATTTCAATGGAAATCCTTCTCAATTATAACAATCTAAGATATGCTATTAAAAGAAAATGTCTCCCTTGTAAAGGAGAAACAGCCTGTGTTACCACCAACATCCTATGCCTGTCCCGGGGATGTAGAGCAAGCCGAGCCACGCTAAAACCAGTGGAACAAAGAACACAGAAGAGGAATGGGCCTCTAGCTAATATATTGCTCTGATCATCAACGTTTTTATGAAAAGACCCTCAATCCTTCTCACAGACTAGGGTCTGAAATTCTCAGAGCTGAGAGGCAGTACTGAGGTACTTACATGTCTGCTAACTTTTACAGTTCATATCTATGACATATAACACACCAAATTCAAGTATTGTTCTGTTTTTCTTTTATAGTATTCTAAGTTTTGTAAGTTCGATAACTGCAGCTCTTTTTTATTATAAGATGTAATTACTTAAGCTCAGAATTTAAATCTTTTCTCTAAATAAAATCCGATAACATAAATCAGAATAACTTCATCAAATAAGAACAAACAGGGACATATAAAGGGAAAGTAGATCTGTAAGTCTTTTATGGACTCATTTGGCAGAAGGGTATGGTCTGCAGCAGATGTAAACTTTTAAATTCTATTTGGTGACATGAATAGAACCAATAAGCTTATCCAAAGTAGTTGCTAACATATAGCAGCACCTTTACTAACTTTCCATTTGAATGAGAATTTTCTCCATTCAAACTCCTGCATTTTATATAGATAATGGATAAAAAATTTAACTGGCCTATAACATTTTATGCCAATTTGCAGAGAGAAGTGATGGAAAAATCTTAGGCAATAATAGGAACTACCAGGACAAAACCTCTTTCAGAAAGATGGCTTCTACTTGCCAAAGTCTAGTACAAATACTTCACTTTCTAGCCAACAATAAATTATCTGCTTGTCTAAAAAGCAAATTCTTGCCATTTGTTTTTAATTTATCTTTTACAAAATAAGTAGAAATATAGAAAGAAGTACTATGATGAAACCTACAAATGTAGCTAGGAAGGTTCTACATACAAAACAAAAGGACAATGTATTATAGAGAATCTTACTAATTTTTCAAGATTCTTAAAAAAAAGATTTTAAGTAACCTAGAAGAAGGGTTGAAAAGAAGCAAGAAAATACTATCTAAGCTTTATAAGAGAAAAAAGTTCACCTAGCTCATAAGTTTAAAATGTATATTACTTTACTCTTGTCTCCTCTTCAAAGTGGTTTGCCATTACAAGATTAGACTGTCTCTCAGTTTTATAATCATTTACGTATCCCAGTAAGAGATGAACTTAAAATGGACACTTACTTTGACTGACACCTACCTGTGCTTTCTGAAGCAGTTCAATTGTAAGAGGAAGCCAATCAGGAATAAGTTTCTCCATTTCCAAACTAACCATGGCCAGAGCAAGCATGGATCCTTTGAATTGTAGAAGTTGGTTGCAGGCCATACAGTGAAGGAGTTGCTTGGTAAGGACTGCCAAATGTTGAGAGGGGCTCAGTTTGGGCAAACTGAAAAGTAACTGAGGCCTAGTTGACACTGCAATGGCATGGAACTGAAAAAAACCACAAGAACATCATACTAGTTTTACGTAAAGTTTTAGGTAAATTATATACAGAAATTGATGTGACCTCAGGTATTACTCAATTTCTTAAGTTTGTAATTTTAGCTTCATGAAATCTGACATAGGATAATATCCTAATTTCTAATTTTTCTTTTTCTAAAAGTCACAACAAATGAGTGGGCACTCTACTTTCCTAAGTTACTAAGACTACATATTCCCATAGAAAACTAAGAAAACTAAGAGACATTAGGTGTATTTACAATGTGAAGAAAATCCAATGGTGTAGCTGTGTGAAGATCCCAATTCAACTTATCCAGTATAATCCTCTCCATCCTCAGAATTTCAGATGAAGAACATCCACAGAAACTGTCTCTTGCCAACACCTTCAGTACTGGAATTCTCTGTCCAAAACAAAGCGGAACGGGGCAGAGTAAAGAGGAGAGAACAAAAATAAACTAATTTTCAGTTTTTGTTCTGGTAAACAGAAAGCAAGTTAATAAATGGAGAGAAATTTTCAAGAAAGAGACATAACTAATTTTTAAAGGAGAATATTTACCTCATCCTCCTCAACAGTCTTGGCAGCTAGGAAAAAACAGCTGATTGCAATACAACTCAAGTATTTTGGATGGGCCTATAATTTTGAAGAGGGAAAAAAGCAACATCAGTGGTTTTTAGAAAGTTAAAAGAGTTTATTTTTAAAAACTAGATATGCACGTCAGACAAGTATGCACAAAATTCTAAGGAATAATTAATCTGATTCCCACCTATTGCTTTCTAAGACCAGGGCTAACTTTTAACTTCACAACCCTAGCCATAATTATATTTTATGAAAATACTAAGATATTATATAGTTAAAAGTTGAACCAATGCTAGTTAGCCAAAGTTAAATATCTATCTAGCAGAGAAGAATTTACTCTTAGAAGACAATTTACTTAATAAATAAAATTCCAAAAATTAAAAATCTATTTATACATGTGTGTATTTTGTAAGCTAGTTTTACTCTCTTTATCTGTCATATCAGTAATACTACCATACTAGATGTTAGGGGAATTAAAGAGAAAGAGGCAATATAAAATAAAAAAGACTATAAACCTATTCCAGATGCTTTAAAAAAACTATAGGGTGTTAGCGGGGGAGTAGAAATTTTCTAATTAAGTGTTCACAAAAACAAGTATATATTCAAGTTCCATGGTGAGAAAGAAAGGCTCTTAAATTCATCATCAATTAGTAGGAGGAAAAAACTTTCTAAACGGTTTGACATGCATAGGAAGGCTTGAATTTGCCTGTTTTCCTTATCTAAGATAAGGTAGGACTACTTTCTACCTCACTGTTAGAATAAGGGTTTGCCAAACCCAGCATCAGAATCCAGTTTTAAATAACCAGAACAATTAACTCCAATTACATTGAATGATACAGAGATAAGTTACATAACACGAAGAAAACCTGTTTTGATATTTATTTTATACTTAAATATTACATTCCTGTGAAATTAGGGAAACCTTCTGATGACCTGATGTGGCCTTGATTAAGTAACTTATTTAAAAAACACACCAGTGACCACTGCCTCAGTGTAAGTGGCATACTGTCTAGGAACCTTCTAGTCCTCTGCCTATATGAAAAATAAAAGCTGGTTCAATAATATCAATATTTGTATTTAATCATTAATATTAATCAGACATTATGATTTAGAAAGCACTTCCAAAAATACGATGTCTATCTATTATGTCTCAGAAGGGACACCACACAAGTGATATAGGAAGTGAAGGCATATCTTGTAGCTAAGACAGTTTTCCAGGATCCCTTATTTCCCCAAGTATACAACAGGTCAAATCCTTGAGGTAATCAGAGTTCACTACAAAGAAGAGCCCAACAGTTAACAACTGAAGGTAGGCACTGCAACTCCTAAATCAAGGGCACCAATCAATTTCATAGTAAAAATAATCCCAAGAGCAAGTATGATTTTTTTTTTTTTTCAACAAAGAGTAGTTCTAATTCCTGGATGTACACCAGAGTCATTTGTGCAGTTGTTTTTGCTTCTTTAAATACAGACATCCAGATCTTACCAACTAGGGATTCAGATTCAGTAGCTCTGGGACAGGGCTCAGGGTCCATACTTTTAAAGAGCTACATAGCACTTTCTTCTGCACAGCTAGGATTGAGGCTCTATTCACTGCTGCAGCCTTGTATGGTCTGCTTTAAGTACCTTTATTTAAACTTCGACTACATTTTAGGTTAATTGTTTCAATACAGATTAACCATCTAAGTAAGAGAATTTTAGGCTAGTAACATGACAGGACCCATTAAATAAGAAATATGAAAAAAATGGAATACTTGGCAATTCTCTAACTGATCCAGAAACTTCCCCAAATCTGCTTAAAATGTTTAATAATAAGGTAAGAATTTTTTCTATGACAGAAGCTACACTAAGGTCATTAATAGTTTGTGAAGAACATAAAAACCAAGAAAGGACACTAAGCTTAAACTCATCCTTCTCTGTGAAAAGGCGTTTAGCTAGAGTCGGAGGATGGGAGGGGGGGCCTTGATAGTGAAATAAAAGTAGATATGTCAGAGAACCTAAATTTCAGGCAATTAGTATCATTATAATTAAGGGTTCTTTAAGTCTCTTAAGAGTACAAGTGTGAAACATAAAAGATAACTGAGTGGCCATCCAAATTCTTCCACTCCATAATTCTTTGACTTCTATTTTTCATACTTAATAACAAAGAGTACAGTATCCTTAGCATTGAATTCACAGTTCCCCCAGCTTACATATTCCTAGGCATACAAATGACAACAAATGAATTGCTTTTCTACTTTTTCATGCCTTGCCATTAAATAAATGCTAACTTTCTGATTTAAATCCATTGAGGGCCTACTATGACCAATTTCACATAATATAACCAATGATATATTATACCAACAGAGACAATATAAAATTTATTCATGTATTTTTATACACTATCATTCAACAAAAATATACCAAACTTATTTTATGCTCAGTTCATCTTATTATATTCCAAATGCATGCCTCTGGAAAGTATTTATATATTTTCAAAACACAACACAGTATAGTCAATAACTAAGTAGTGACAGAAAAAAATGTGTAATAGGCTTATACTTTTCTAGTCTAGTTCACCAATAACATCTAGTACACCAACGTGTTAAAAGATGACGACACATTCTGCTGATGATACACTGTTTGTATTAAAATCAGGAAATCAAAAACTTCATAGGTTAAGTATATATTATGAATACTGGTAGCAAAAATAAAATTACAGAATACAATTCAAAACATTTCTAAAAATTTACAGCAATAATGGAAAACATCATGCCTTCTTATAGGGACATAGATCATGTCCAAGAAGGTTGTTCACTCCTTGTCACTTTCTAGAATATTTACTAATTGCCCCTGGTTTAGTATATACACCATCAAACAAGAGGCTGTGTTTAAGTGTATCCTAAAATATTTACCTTTACAGTAGCTAAAAACCTGTCCAAAAGACTGCTAGCCAGAGCAAATGTTTCTGGGTAAAGGTTGAATTGGTACTTGAGTTTGGCCAGCCACTGAATCACTTCATCTCTCTGGGATGGAGAAACATTCTACAAGGGAACAATTAAAAGATAAAATAAAAATAAAAAAGAACAAGTGAGGTTCCAAGTTATCGAGAATGAATTCTCTTTTAAAAGACTAGCAAATGCTATGGAATACATTTATATGTTAAAAATGTTTTTAAGTTTACTCAAAATCTATCAAACTTAAGATGTACAAAGATAAAACATTATGTACTGGTCATAGCAATTTATCAACATCCAATATTCTCATTGTTTATTAAATAAAATCTTCACAGTGTCATCTCACCATATACCTATATTTTAATTAAACAAAGGTGTCCAGAGAATATAACACTTTAAAGGTTAGGTAACACTATTATCAACTGACAGTAGTTTTGGAATTAAGTTTCCCAGTTCTAGAGAATAAGAAAATATAGTGAATTTCTTTCTAAGGCAGCAAATAGCCATTAAACCATCTTAGGAAATGTAAATGGAATATGGTAATAGAATGACAGCCCATTAAAAACAAATCTAAAGTCAACAGGAATAAATTAAAGATATCAGGGACAATAGGTGAATTATACATTTAAAGATCATGGAAGAATACTGAAGGGGAAATTCACATGAACTAATTTACTAATGGAGAGATTATTATACAAACATATGACATTATTGCTTCCTACATATTATTTTAAACTGCTGAGTACAGGCTTAATTTTTAGAAGCTACACACTCTAATGCAATAATGACTTAGCTATCTTTACTCTTGAGTTTTGTAGGCACTATTAAAAAAAATACAAAATAAAAGAAACCTAATAATAATCTACTTATAATAAATGAAACAGATCCATGAGAACTACTTCAACCAGGTAAACACAATAGAGTAAAGAAATGACTCTGTGATTAGTGGAAAAAAGTATTTTCAATAAGTGAGGGTTCCAGACAAGTAAAGGTTTAATCCAAGCACTGCATCTTTGTAATTACAACCATTTTAGATGGAAATCCTTTAAAATATATTATTTATCTCATTCCTTAGAAAGTAGAGAGACCATAGCTTAAACCTCTTTCCTGATTACTCTAGGTCAATTTTATGAAATTAATTCCTGTATCACAGAGAGATACATTAAGAGCCATGAAAGCAGGGTGGGCTGTATATCTTAATAATGTATCTCCTCAAACAGATATTTCAGTTGGAATTTCTTCTCTTCTTCCTCTTGGCTTTCTTTAGTGTTGTGAGAAATATGTGACTCAGTGCTCATTATAATCTCTGCCATGGCATTGGCAAGCTAATTTCTCATTTTGTTCCCAATTCCTGTGTCACTTTTCATTTTGGCACAACATAGTAAAGGGTTTCTTAGTGTTGGCCAAACCAACTAATCACACATTTTTACATCTAGCTAAACTCAGTTATAACTGGTATTTCAGAAGGTTAACTGCCATATATCCACCTTCTAGTCAATTCCTTTTGTCAAATAAAGACCGATCCTAGACTACTGCACAAGAAATACAGACAAGAAATTGAGATAAAAATGGTTTACAACCTCTCACATTTACATCTCACCACCAAGCTGGTGTTAAAACTATGAACAATCAAAACATTTAATTCAGTTCATATTAATAATATATTAATAACATATTAATAATATTCAGGGTGCCTCATACGATAGGTCCTGGGATAATGATGAATAAAAAAAAGCTCCCTGTTTAAACTTCTAAACTTAAAGTCTCATAGCGAGGCAATCAGAAAATGTCAATCAACTATGTTTAGTGTAAAAGAGAGGTATGCACAGGGTGCTAAGGGAATACACTGGAAGGGCACTTGGTCCCATATGGAAGTAGAATGAAAGCTTCTCATAGGAGATAGCAAGAAACTTGTTTCTTAAAAGGTAAAAATTGAGGAGAGGATATGATCATGTTAAAGACATGGAAAAGAGCTATGTTTTTTTAAGGCTGTGAACTTTTTTTTTTTAAAGATTTTATTTATTCATTTGAGACACAGAGAGAGAGAGAGAGAGCATGAGTAGGGGCGAGACAGAGGGAGAGGGAGAGGGAGAGGGAGAAGCAGGCTCCCTGCCGAGCCAGGAGCCCGATGTGGGGCTCAATCCCAGGACCCTGGGATCAGGATCTGAGCCGAAGGCAGACGCTCAACCATCTGAGCCACCCAGGCACCTCAAGCCTGTGAACTTTAAAGCATAGGAATAATGTCAACGTGGAGGAAATAACTTATTGTCAATCTCTTCTGACTTGCAAATAAAATCAAGGTGGGTGAAAAAGACTGCTAGAAATGGAATACTCTGAGAATCAGTGGTGTAATTCCATTGATCGAAAAAAAACATAGGCAGTTCACAAACTGAAGCTGTGGGCTTGACAAGTTCTGGGTGCACGGAGTAGCAAGGGAATATATGTCCTGCAGAGACTATTGTCCAACATGACAGAGGAAACTGGAGTTAGGCTATTAGAGCCAGGAGCTGAATTCTCTCTCTCACAAAAAGAGTCTGAAAAAGGTGGCAAAACATCATCTGGAGCTGTGGCTTCTCAAGAAAAGTGAGAGGAAGCAGACACAAACTGACAACTAGGCCTTGAGTCAAAGAGCTATTAGCATGGTCATTGGTTCAATAATAAATCATTTTCCATAGAGCCCTGAGCTGCTACCTTAAGATCTAGTTCTGGACTGGGGGCTCCTAAAGGTCCCTGGGAACAAAGTGAAGGCAGTCACAATATTTCTAAATGAAGAGAGTTAAGCATTCAAGAGAAACTAAATTCCTACCAAGACGAGCTTTTATCTAAAATGCCAAAACAAACAGAAAAGTAATGTTAAAAGCCATCCATCCAAACAAATCAATGATAAGGAAATACGTTCACACAAAGAGAAGGCGACTGGGTGGCTCAGTCGGTTAAGCGTCTGCCTTCGGCCCAGGTCATGATCCCGGGGTCCTGGGATCGAGCCCCGCATCGGGCTCCCTGCTCAGCGGGAAGCCTGTTTCTCCCTCTCCCTCTGCCCCTCTGCCAGCTTGTGTGCTCTCTCTCAAACAAATACATAATCTTTAAAAAAAAAGTAATGTTAAGCCATCCATCCAAACAAATCAATGATAAGGAAATACATTCACACAAGGAGAAACAGATGGTGACAGAATCTGATGAAACTGGGGAGGCTTGAAGGAGGTGAAAAAACAATGATCCAGAGTAGTAATGAGGAACAAAAACACCATTAATTCTACCTTCAGCTCAGAGATCCATACAGTGGGGATGGAGGAGAAAAAGATCCCTAAATGACAAATTATATACAATGTGCCTATTTGGTGTCTGACATTAAACAAATGACAAACATATAATTGTAAGAAGTGCCACAAAAGTTGGACATAATGTGCTATAATAGTACGTAGCATAGGGAACACAGTTACATAGAGATTTCCATATCATGGTTATAACTAAATGAGCCAACTTTTAGAAAGCACATAGAATGCAAAAGGCACTCAAATACTAGTTTTGTTCTTTCCCACTTCTAAAAATGCCTGATGCTCTAATGATGCCAGAAAAAAACAAATTTACAAAATACTACATACAAATAATTATTTTAAACCAATTATAATACAACTAGTTATGAAAGAGATCACGACAAATCTTTGGACTTTATACCTTATATTGAAATATGGGAATAGGGTCAAGAAAGCATTCCTGCATGGCTAGTATTATCATCACTAGTCAAAACTAATAACAACAACAGCAGCAAGAAAAAAACCCCACAAAAGTTAATAATTTAAGACTCACTCTTAGGGAAGTCATACGAAGATCACTTTTTCAAATCAATTCAAACATGTACTAAACAGTAATTTTATCGGGATAGCATTACAAAAATGAAGTTCTGTGTCTAAGTGATCCAATTCAGAAGGAAGGACGGGAGCAAGAAAGGAAAGCAGAACTGCCTGCCCACCCTAGAAAGTACTTCCTGGGCAAGGGATCTGTTTTCTTTTACATGGATTCCTCAAATAGGGTTAAGCCAGGTCAGTAAGTTGAACAACTAACTAATCCTCAAGAGAATTTAGAATGGATTGATTCAATCTGGTAAAACACAGGGTTTTGTATTCCACATGCCACTATTCTGATCATTAAAATACAAATCCTCTCTAGCTTTAAACTCTAAAAGGCTCACCATTACCTAAAAGAGTAAGTACAAGCCCCCAGGTGTGGCGTACAAATCCGCATGACCTACCTCTCTAGCCTCACTCACCTTCCATCATTTTCTGCCTTAAAATTCATACTGTAAGAGCAGTACTTGTATTTATGGTGCTTCCTTGTTCCTGCTATGCTATTTTATTACATCACTTCTCTGTTCATACTGTTCCCTCTGGCCGGTACACACCCCCCCCTTTTACCTACCGTATTATTTATCCTTCAAGAGTTATTTCAATGGTCACTCCTCACCACATTTTTCCTAATAACTCTAGTTGGGCTAAGTACCTTCCTGTGCTCCCACAGCCTCTCTTGTCACACCTGTAAAGTTCAACATTTTAAAAAAATTACATTTCTGCTTTTGGCTGTGATAGAGTAGGTAGCAACCTACACTCCAGCTGAGAACCAGAAAAGCTATTAACCACAACCACCACCACCACTTGTTTTGAAGTCATCAAAACTGCTAGGACAACCAGGCTTTGCAGAACCAAGATTCTGGAAAAGAGGTACAAGTATCCCCCAATTTCAAAAGTACATGTTACGTCACTTAGCTTTTACTAAAAACCTACCTTAGTACCTGAAAAAGTCCAAAGATTTTCACTTTTACGAAAAAAGCCAAAAAGTAAAAATAGCATTCAGCATTCGTTTTGCAGCAAGCTGTTACAGAGACAGTGGCATACCCAGAGCAGCAAACTGGTACTACCCATCTCCTTCCCCCAAACCACAACCAGCACCTCAGCCATCAAGCTTTGAACTGTGTCTGTGAGCACCAGGGCTTTATCTTGATTTATTTTGCCCATGTGTTAGCAAGATGTGTCCTCAGATAGCAGAAAAGCCAAAGAGAGGGTCTGGGAACACTCAAAAAATTTCCCTTATAAATTAATGGTAACTGCTTCTTTGCTTTACACCATTTCAGCTTACCAAAGTTTTCACAGGAATGCTCTACTTTCCAATACTGGGGGAAACCTGTAATGAGGAGTCGTCAATATTCTGTAGTAGCTTTTCCTTCAGGGCATTTGCCCATCCTCTTGAGTATGGCAAGAGGCTGAGAGTAAGGGCAAAGAAACCTACAGAGCTGTGAGACTTTTATAGGGCTAGAGACAAAATTTGGAGACTTAAGGAGCCAAGTGGGGAAAGGAAGGGTCAGAGAACTGAATGTGACACTTGGCTGATTTTCCCCGTAATTTTGGAATGAAATTTTCTGAATGAAGTTCTGAAGGAGGGAAGGACAGGGATGTAAGAAGCTAAGCAAAAGCCTCTGAAAAGCAAGAAGGAGTTCAGCACCCTTCAGCACCCTCCCAAGTTCTCAGGTGGAATCCTTGACTACACTCTAGGAGATGGGGCACACCGAGGCAGATGAAGCCATACCCAACCGCAGCCCAGACTCCCACCAGCATCATCTCTCACTGGGTTAAAGTGATTCATCTCCAGGGCACCTGGGTGGCTCAGTCAGTTGAGCATCTGCCTTCAGCTCAGGTCATGATCCCAGGGTGTCCTGGGATCGAGCCCCACATTGGGCTCCCTGCTTAGTGGACAGCCTGTTTCTCCCTCTCCTTCTGCTGCTTCCCCTGCTTGTGTTCTCTCTCTCTCTGTCAAATAAATAAATAAAATTAAAAAATAAATAAATAAAATAAAGTGATTAATCTCCTACACAGTTGCTACCAAAGGAAGACTGAACCCTTCTTCAGCAACATAACGTCTAGAACCTTTACAATTTTTCATAGTGTTCAGCATTCAATTAAAAATTACTGGGCATGCTAGATAGTATAATGCTAAGCAAAATAAGTCAGTCAGAGGAAGACATATACCATATGATTTCACGCATACATGGAATTTAAGAAACAAAACAAACAAACAAAGGGGGAAAAAATTGGACACAAACCAAGAAACAGACTCTTAATTATAGAGAACTGATGATCACTGGGGGGAGGCTGGTGGGGGGATGGGTGAAATAGGTGAAGGGGATTAAGAGTACACTTATCATGATGAGCAGTGAGTAATGAATAGAATTGTTGAATCACTATATTATGTACCCGAATCTAATATAATACTGTAAGTTAACTATATTGAAATTAAAATTAACCTATTAAAAATATTAACCAGGCATGACAATAGAACTAAGTGACCAAAAACCAAGAGAAAAAAGAAAGGGAAGCAACAAAAAGACCTAGAACTTTGAATTATCAGAAAAGGACTTAATATACAATAGAGGAAAAGTAGGAAGAGATGAAAAGATGAAGAATTTCAGTAGAGAAATGATACCTATTAAAAAAATCTAAAAGGAAATACTAGAACTGAAAAATATAGTAACTGAAATTAAGAACCCAATATGTGGATTCAACAACAAATCAGACATGGTTGGATAACTATGCTTTGAGGAAAACTTAGTTTTAAATGTATATATTTAAATATAAGAACAGGGGCGCCTGGGTGGCTCATTCGGTTAAGCACCTGCCTTCGGCTCAGGTCATGATCCCAGGGTCCTGGGATAGAGCCCCGCATCGGGCTCCCTGCTCAGCAGGGAATCTGCTTCTCCTCCCTTTCCCTCTGCCTCTTCCCGCCTCTACCACCCCCATTTGTGCTCTCTCAAATAAAATCTTTAAAAAAATAAGATACAAGGGCGCCTGGGTGGCTCAGTCGGTTAAGCGACTGCCTTCGGCTCAGGTCATGATCCCGGAGTCCCGGGATCGAGTCCCACATGGGGCTCCCTGCTTGGCGGGGAGTCTGGTTCTCCCTCTAACCCTACCCCCTCTTGCGCTCTCTCTCTCACTCTCTCTCTCTCTCTCAAATAAATAAATAAATAAAATCTTAAAAAAAAAAAAGTTAAAAAAAAAAGATACAAGAACAAGTGGAAAATCAATTATTTAAGCATCTAACTCAAAATAAAAAAAAAGCAAATTACACAAAGTAAACAGAAGCAGATAATTAAAATAAGAACAAAACTTAAAAAAACCAAACATGAGGGGCGCCTGGGTGGCTCAGTTGGTTAAGCGACTGCCTTCGGCTCAGGTCATGATCCTGGAGTCCCGGGAACGAGTCCCGCATCGGGCTCCCTGCTCGGCAGGGGGTCTGCTTATCCCTCTAACCCTCCTCCCTCTCATTCTCTCTGTCTCAAATAAATAAATAAAATCTTAAAAAAACAAAACAAAACAAAAACCAAACATGCAATAGGGAAAATCAACAGAGCTAAAAGACTAACTGACAAACCTCTAGAAAGATGGATCAAGAAAGAAAGCACAGGGTGCCTAGGTGGCTCAGTCGTTGAGCGTCTTGCCTTCGGCTCAGGTCATGATCCCAGGGTCCTGGGATCGAGTCCCACATCGGGCTCCCTGCTCAGCAGGAAGCCTGCTTCTCCCTCTCCCACTCTCCCTGCTTGTGTTCCTGCTCTCGCTATCTCTCTCTGTCTCTGTCAAATAAATAAATAAAATCTTAAAAAAAAAAAAAAAAGGAAAGAAAGCACAAATCACCAACTAAGGAAATGAAAAAAGGAACATCGCTATGAACCTTTTGATGTTAAAAAGGTATCATAAATAACTTTACAGAAATAATTTGACAATTTAGATGAAATAAATAAATTCCTTGAAAAACACAATTTACTGAAACTGAAATAAATGAAGACCTGATTAGTCTCACATTTACCAAAGAAAATGAATTATTATTTTCCCATAAATAAATCTCTAGGCTCCCAGTGGAACCTTCTTACACTTAAGAAAGAAATAACAACCCAAACAAACTGAGAGTACTTTTAAAAAAGCAGGAACATTTCCTAATTCATTTTACAAAGCCAGCATACTTTATTATGAAAACCTGACAAAACGCATTACAAACCAATCTCACCCATAAACATAAATGCAAAAATCCTAAGCAAAATGTTAACAAAATCCACTGATGTAAAAAATATTTAACACCTATTTATAAAAAAATCTCTTGACAAACTAAGGCAGATAATCTTCTTAATCTGATAAAGATGATCTAAGAAATATATAACAAATATTATACTTAATGGTGAAATACTGAAAACTTTCCCCTCAAACTAAAACTGAGACAAGGACACCTGCTACCATCATTTATATTCAATGGGGTTCTGGAGGCCCTAGCTAATTCTATAAAACAAGAAAAATAAAAAGTATTAAGAACTGGATAGAAAGAAATAAAACCATGATTATTCACAGTTAACATGTCTATGTATAATATACAGAAAATCCAAAAGACTCTGGAAGTGAATTTAGTATAGTCAATATATAAAAATCCATTTTATTTCCATATACCAGTTTCTAGAAACAGCATATCAAAAAAAAAACAGAAAAGAAAAATCTAAAATACCATTTGTAATAGCCTCAACCAGACTCAAGTATCTAGGAATAAACCTAAACTACCAAATATTATTAAATGAAACTGAAGACCAGGGCCCCTCGGTGGCTCAGTTAAGTGTCTGACTCTTGATATCGGCTCAGGTCATGATCTTAGGGTTGTGGAATCAAGCCCCACATTGGGCTCCAAACTCAGAGGGACTGCTTGTCCCTCTCCCTCTCTCAAATAAATAAATAAAATCTTAAAAAAAAAAAAAAAAAAAAAAGATATTGAAGACCAACTTTAAACAAAATGGAGAAATATTCTACATTCATGAATTGGAAGACTCCTATTATAAGCATGTCAATTCTCCCCAAATTGACAGATTCATAATCCCCATTTTTTTTTAATTGACAAGCATATTTTAAAATATATATGGAAGAGCGAAGGGCTAAGAATAGCCAAGACAATCTTGAAAAAAAGAACAAAATGTATGCCACCAAACACTTACTATAATGCTATAATAATTACGGCAGTGTGGTATTTAAAGAGCAGCAAATGGACCAATGACAAGAAAAGAGGCAAGAAAGAGACACACAAATATATTCACAGGCCTACAGTAGTCACTTAATTTATAACAAAAGTGCAGGGAAGTAGGGAAAAGTGTCTTTTTAATAAATGGTGCTGGTTCTCTATATGGAATAAAATGATGGACTCCTACTTCACACCATACCCTGTCCCCCCAAAAATCCCAACTGGAATGTAGATCTAAATGTGAAGGGTAAAACAATCAACTTTGCAGAAGAAAATGCAAGAGAATATCTTCATTACATTAACATTTCTTTAAAAAAGCAAAAAAATTTTGATAACTTGGGTCATTAAAAATAAAGAACTTCTACTGATCAAAGTTCAACACAAAGAGTTGAAGACATCTGTAATACATAGTCTGCAAAAGAGAGAACTCTTAAAAAACAATTAACAAAAAAGACAATTCAGTAGAAACCCAGATTAAAGATCTGAATAGACATTTCACCAAAAAAGTAAATCTAATGGCCACAAAACACATGAAAAGCTGAACTTCATTAGTTATTAAAGAAAAGCAGATTAAACCCAATGTGATACTATAATACACTCACCAGAATAACTAAAATGAAAAGATAATACCAAGGACTGACAAGGATGGAGAGCAACTTAGGATTTTCATACTCTGCTAGAAGGGGTAAAAACAAAACAAAACAAAAAACCCCACAAAAAATGTGACATAATAGTGGTATAACAACTTTGTAACAATTGGTGGTTATCTACTAAAACTGATATACACATATTCTAGGTTCTAACAATTCCATCCCTAAAAATATATTCAAAAAAACATGCACGTATGTTCACTGAGACATGCACAAGATGACACTAACAACCATCAACAAAAGAGGTAAACTCAAAGAATTATACATGGCAATAAGAATAAATTAATTATGGCTACATGAAGTAACACAGATGAGTCTTACATAAAAAAATATTGAACAAGAGGCCAGTACATACTCTGTGTTTCCATATATATGTATAAAATTCAAAACCAGGAAAAACTAATCTGTTATATTAGGACAGTGTTTTCTTGGTGTGGGGGAGTAGGTGGTAGTAACTACAAGAGGACAGAAGGGGGCTTCTGCAGTGCCAGTAAAGTGGTGTATTTTACAGCTGTACACTTAAGATCTGTGTACTTTTCTGTACATTATACTTCAATAAACTGTTTAAGGAAAAGAAGAAAGAGAAACCAACCTACAGGATAAATAGATTTATTTATTTACCAAATCCACAGATTATACAAGAATGACAAAATCAACATATAACAATCATAATTTTAAAGCCAGAAAAATGGTCAGAATTGACTTTAATAAGAATAAATAACACCATAACTAGGCCAAAAACTAAAAGTATATCTAGCACAAAGGAAACTTTGCTTAAAACTAGAGAAAACAAGGTTTTAAATTTTAAAAACAAGTTCAGTAAGCCGATATGACACTGCTGCCAAAACAATGAAATTTAGGGCTAGTTTAACAAAATTATCAAGCCAAGATAAAGTGAGGCAATAGTTTCACTTCATTGTCCATTAATGACTAAAATGAAATGTCACAGCTTAAGAAACACACTAAAAGAGTGTATCTAGAAAAAGAAGATCTGGGGTGGTAAAAGAGAAATCTTGTCAAATAATGGTTAAAAAACAAGGGATGTTCAATCAGGAAAAGAGAGGACGACTTTGTGGGCTTACCACATCTTTGAGTAGATAAAGGGCTACCATTTAAAATAAGACACAGATTTATTCTGTATTGCTCCAGGGTACAAAACCAGAACTAATAAGTAGCCACTAGAAAGAAGCAGTTTTCAGGTTCAATTTAGGAAAATCTTTCCAATAATTTACAGTTTTCCCACAGTAGAATGGACTAAGTATCCAAAGCAGAGAATCACTTACCAGAGATGTTAGAAGGAGAACTTTCCTACTGTGTGGTTAGAGTAAATCAGTGTCTCCCAAATCTAATGCATATTAATAAAACAAATTTCCACAATTGCTACCACAAAAGCCCAACAGGTCTGCATGAGGCCTGGAATCTCTGTAAGAAGCCTCCTGGGTGATTCTCAGCAGCCCAGTGGCTCAGGATCCTGTATTCAGAAACCACATAATTATATGGCCTTTAAGATTCCTTAGAACAGCTTGAAGCAAAGTTTTATCTTTGCATATCAAAAGCACTTTAGCAAAATAGAGGATATCTGAAAGTGCATGTCACTTTGACGAGTCTTCAATTTTTTCTCCCAAATTCATATAGCAAAATTATTGTGTACTTGAAAGTACTATTATTATATAAAAGAACTTCTCTAACCTGGACTAATTATAAAGAAATGATAATGTTCATTTTTATAGATGTTTACTGGAAATCTATTATATGCCAGTAAACAAAAAATGACACAACCCAACCCCAAGGGAACTCACAATCAAATAATCAGGAAATTATAATATTGTGTGCTATCATAAAGAAGTAAAGAGTGCTGTGGGCGCATACAGAAGAGGAGTGATAGGTATATAATATATCTTGTGTGACCACTCTGTCCTAAACTTGAAGATTGGGGATGCAAATTAAAAGAGAATTAATTGTGAGAGAATGATCCAGAGGTAGAGAAAGAAAGACAAGGAAACTGAAGGAAAGAAGCATAACAGAAACCTTTAAAATATTTTATTTTTCCATTTTACCAGCACTTAAAAAAATATTAGAAAAGCTGGAAAAGTATGTTTATGGCTTAACGACAAGACTGTGTTTCTTTTCTGCAAGGAATCAATCAGGAGGGAAATCATGGTTAGAATCAATAGTGGAAAGAGAAACAGAAAAGCCACTCCCTGAGAGTGGCAGAAGAAAATAAAGAAATTAGAACTAGAACAGACAAGCGTCCTTAGGGGTTACTACAGCAAGCGGTTTGAGCTACTACAGCTCTTTACTCTCATCCCAGTCTTATCCCCTATCCCCATCAGAACAAGCCCACCCACATTTTATAAGAATTAACTTTGGCTTCTACTTGATATCACTAAAGGCAAATCCCTAAGTAGTTCCCTCTTCAAAGTTCTAATAGTGTTCTGTTCTCTGGTATTACCTCAATAATACTTGTTAAATCACCTACAGAAATAGGCCAGATTAAGTGATAATATAGCAATATACTATAATCTTGGTAGAATATTACCTTCAAAGACCATGTTGTAAAAGAATATTATCACTGGTTACATGTTGACTCAAGGAGACAGCAGAAGGAAGAAAGAAATGGTTCTAAAGCCAGCTGTATTAAAGCTTTGAGGCTTACCAGGATGTCAGAACATAAGGGTAAGAATTTCTCTTTTTCTCACTGATGTATCCCCAATGCTTAGAAGTGCTCAGAATGTAGCAGATACTTAATGAACATTTATTGAATGACTGAATCCCCAAGTAATCTAAAATATCACACAAGCACACAAAAACAAAAACTGAAAAACAAAGTATAATGGAAAGAGAACTACATCAAGTTCAAATTATACCTCTACTACTTATTAAAGTCTTGAGCAAAGTGGGACTACTGCCTATTTCAAAGGATATAATAAGATAGTAAATGTGATATCATATGTAAATGCTCCTACCTTAAAAGATATTCACCCAGGTTAACTTATTTTCAATCTGTTAAATGACAAGTAACAGTAAATGCAAAACATATTTCTTCAGCTTGTGAGAAAGAATGACAGAAGTAGGTTAGTAGAAAATGCATATAGATTTCAATAACCTATGAACAAAGGTTAACCTAAACCAAAGGAGGAACTTAGATATTTGCTATTCATTCACCTACAAATCAAAAATCAAAAATTTCTTGGCCACTATTCTTTATCCCAAGCACAGTGCTAGGTATTAGGGATAAAAAGAGCTTATACAATAAGCTTTGGGAGTGCATAAACTTTATAGTTATTTGTCAAAAATAACAGATAGGATTATATGATAGAAGCATAAAAATTTCTAAAAGAAAAGGCATATAGCTAACAGTAATTGAGAGGTAAGCTGGCTATTTCCCCAGAAATGTCCAACACCAGCATTACCTTAGTAGCTTACTTTAACTCCTTATAAATATTCAAGAAAGACAGAACAAATTTTTGTTTACTAAAGTTAATTTCAGCCTCCCTAGCTAACTATATCTTAGAAATAAAGATAGCTTACTACTGTTAGTATTGGACTACAAAGAAAGAGAATATATCTACCTTCCTAAAGCCATAACTCAGATAACAAAACAAGCAAACAAAAACAAAAAATTCATTCTTGTTCTATTTCAGAATAAAACAAGGGGAGGTTTCTCAAATAAAGAATAGAGCATATCCTTTAATGGTATATATTTCTTCAATCCAGTGTCAAGATACCACTTTATGACAGTACACTTATTTCTAAAAGAAGTCATCTACCTAGAGTGACGAGAAAAATCATTACCTGATTTGTAGGCATTTTCGGCACATTCACCTTCCACATCTGGGCTTCCCTAGAGATTGCCTTTTCCAACAGGAAAGACAATCTCTGGTTTTCCGAAGGCCCTGGAAACTTCATGATATCCTCTGGATCTGCCTGCCTCCCAGCTTGATGTAGCTACCTATAAAATCAAATATAAAACAATGCTTTTTCTTTAATTATAAAATACGCTGAGCGTTGTATAAATATGTTGGTTCTTATTAAACAATTCATAAAACAAAATAAGAATGTTATGAGGCAATATAGGGTTTTACAGCTCTTTAAAACATATTAAAATGTTACAATAATAATCAGTTACCTAAACATATTTACTTTAAATTTGAAACTCAGTTGTAAAGAGAATAAAAACATGGCCATATAACTGATAGAACTTACAGACTCTGATGAAAATACATGATTGCGTCTCAAATTGTGACAACAAATTTTAAATCATGGGATTTTTATACTAGCTATTCTTAATAGTGGTCCCAAATACTGCTCTTAAAAATCTCATCAGATAAGGGTTACTAACCTTTTTCTTCATTAAATTTTCTTCATTAAACCTTTTTCTTCATTCCCGTATAATCGGTATGAAACCATCCCCTTAAGTATAAAACCATCTTTATTTGTGCTTCCAATTAGTAGTGTCCACTAGCTACACATATGGCCATTTATATTAGAACTGAATAAAGTTAAAATATAATTCCTCAGTCACACTAGCCCCATTTCAAATGCTCAATAGCCATATGTGGTTAGTGGATACTGCATCAGATAGAAATGTTCCTTTTCTGCACTATCACTGGCAGAAAGTTCTACTGGAGAGTGTTGATCTAGAAAAACTCAACAATCAGGTGACTGGCCCTCTAAAATGAGCAAGCCTAAAGAGCAACAGTCTAGATCAGTGCAGGGCAACTGAAAGTCCAGGACCGATGTCTTCAGGTTTAAAAAAAAAAAGAAAGAAAGAAAGAAAGAAAGAAAGAAAAGAAATTAGAGATTTGAGAAGTACAACCATGTGTAGAAAATTAGACTGAGGGGAGCCTGGGTGGCTCAGCTGATTAAGCGTCTGCCTTCAGCTCAGGTCATGATCCCAGGGTCCTGGGATGGAGTCCCACATCAGGTTCCTTGCTCAGTGGGGAGCCTGCTTCTCCCTCTGCCTGCCGCTCCCAATGTGTGCTTACTCTCTCTCTCTCTGAGAAATAAAAAAAATTAAAAAATAAAATAAATAAATCTTTAAAAAAAGAAAATTAGATTGAGAAGCTGAAGATATGGCAAGACTCAACTAGATTTGATGAAAGTTAAGGAACTGAAGAGGTAATTAACTTCAGAAAAAAAGATTATGCAAGAAGGTAAATGTAATAATATACCACAACATTTACATAGCAATAATAGTGAAAATACTGAATAGGGACTTTAATGAATAGATAAAACTGCATTGGGAAGATGGGAGGTATTAGAAGATAGAATGAGCACTACATCTTTATATGTCACAGTAGGCAAACCATACATAATACCTAAAACTGAAATATCAAAAGACAGTAGGGCAAGTTATTTGAAAATATGATCTTAAATAACAAGAGAGACATATAAGCACTCAGAGGTTAACCTGTGAGAAAAGGGTTAGAAAATCCAGTAGTAACAGGAGAATGCTGTTCTTCATTATAAACCTCATATAACTATTTCATTTTTCAACTATGTACCTGTATTATGTATGTGCTTCAGATTCATGGGATTTTTAAAAAATTTAAATACCTAGAAATAACATATGTTAACATAACATAACAGAATTAAACAGTTCTGATTTTTTAAATAAAATTTAAAATTAATTAAAAAAAGCAAGTAACAAATTTCAATTTCCATGCTCCCTTCACCCCCAACTCTAGGTACTATCCCTTTCTTATTCATCACTTCACATACTTTGCCTATTTGCTATAGAATCTACTGCAGACTACCTCTGGTTAACTGGATTGTGATTTTTTTCATTTTGCTTCTTTAAACTTCTGAGTTTTTGCAAATTTCCTATAATGAGCATTAAGTACTTTTTATACCAAGAAAAAAACAGTAAATAACAGAGAGGGAAAGAAAGAATACCTAACCCAAAAGGTCCATTTCAAAGGTTACTTCTTCCAAGAACTCTTGATTCTCTAATCTGGTGTGATTTCTCTGCCTTCTGAAAGCAGCTTCCCACTATTTCCCCTATGAAATGATAAACATTACGATACTGAAATGTTATCTACCAATATTATTTTTTTATCACTCATAGAATCCTGATGAAACAGGGACTCTGCCAAAGATTGGTTTCAATCCTTGGGGCGGGGCCAAAAACAAAACAAACCCAAGTCTAAACTCTCTTTCACAGGCCAATTCTTCAAATGTTTGAAGGTGGCTAGCATGCCCACCAATTCATCTTTTTCACAGCTGAACTGTTCAGGATTTCCTCACATGACATATGAGGAATGTGTGACATGTAATGTAATACACCATATGAAGAATCTTTTGCTCTTCTAAATGCAGTCTAAGATCATTAGCTACTTTTTTGAATCCATACCACACTATCAACTCTTTAGACTTTCTAAGGTACACTCTTAGGAAAATTCCCTCCCCACCTGCCCCACCCCATTGTGCACAGAGTTTTGGAGCCCCCTTTTTTGGCGGGAGGGGGGACGACCTTGGTCAGGACTGTAAATGTATTCTTTTTAAAAAAAGGTCATCTTGTTATATTCCATCTACTGTTACATTCTGCTGAGATGATCTGAGATTCCAATTTTGTTGCCCTGGTACTTTTCTCAGATTTTCCATAACTAGATAAACTCACTATAATTTCATCTAAAGCAGATATAAATATTAACCTTAGAAATGGGAGTGTAAACTAGATGACCATCTGTCAAGAGATCTTTAGAATAAAAACATCTATACTGGATGGAGATTAAACCTGGTTTATTTATTGGTTCTAAGGCTTCTTCTATACCTTATTGTTTTTTTAGAGATTTATTTTTTTTTAAGATTTTATTTATTTGACAGAGAGAGACACAGCAAGAGAGGGAACACAAGCAGAGGGGAGCGGGAGAGGAAGAAGCAGGCCTCCCGCGGAGCAGGGAGCCTAATGCGCGAACCCTGGGATCATGACCTGAGCCGAAGGCAGATGCTTAATGACTGAGCCACACAGGCACCCCTAGAGATTTATTCCTTTTAAGATTTTATTCATTTGAGAGAGAGACACAGAGAGAGCACAAGCAGGGGGAGACGCAGGGGGAGAAGGAGAAGCAGACTCCCCGCTGAGCAGGGGGTGGGGGTGGGGGGGTTCGATCCCAGGACCCTGGGATCATGACCTGAGCTGAAGGCAGACACTTAACCATCTTTAGTCTGTAATTTATTAACTCTTGTCAAAACTTACCAAACTACTTCATTCTATTAGCTACACCCAACAGGGTGGCTCACCAGGATCCCCCAGCCTTCTCAACACACCCCAATGGCTGGCTGCTCCTGTGATTGCTCTTCCCTCAAAATGTTTCCTCTGAAGATTATTTTTTATCTTGGGGATGGGGAACAGAGAGGATACACAGGATAAATCATGTAAAGAATAAGACAGTTCAAGAGATTCCTGTTCTCCAATTTCCTACAGTTAAGACCCTAAGTTAGATTTTCAAATACTTAGACGCTTTAACAATTTTTTTAAAACAAAGGAATCTGGGTCAAAGAAGCAATCACAAGGAAAATCAGAAAATACTTTGAGGTAATGAAAAAGAAAACATACCAAAATTTATGGGATACAAGTAGAGCAAACTATAATTAAAGCAAATCAGAAGAAAAATTAGAGTGGAAATTAATGAAGGAATAGAAAAATAGACAAAATCAATGAAACCAAAAGTTGGTTCTCTGAAAAGATCAACAAAATTGGCAAACCTCTAGCTACACTGACCAAATAAAAACAGAAAGGATGAAGTAGTAAAATCAGGAATAAAAGGAGACATTACTACCTATGTTGTAGGGGGAAAAAAGGTGTTATAAAGGAATTTTATGAACAATGGCTTGCAAATAAATCGGACAACTCTGCATGAAATGGACAACTAGTTAGAACCACAAATTATCAAAACTACCTTTAAAAAGAAATAGAAAAGCTTAAGAGCCATATAACAAGAAACTGAATTAGTAAACAATTGTCAAAGAAAAGCCTATGCCCAAGTGGTTTCACTAATGAATTCTACCCAAACATCTATAGAAAAATGTTTAAAATTCTTCACAAACTCCTTCAAAGAGTAGAGGAAGAGCACTTCTCAACTCATTTTATGAGGCCAGTTAAGCAAACATGACAACAGCATTATAAAACTATTGAGAACATCTCTTCTAAACACATATGCAGAATTCTTCAACAAAATACTAGCAAACTCAATCTGGCAACATAAAAAAAGGATTATATACCATAATTGAGTGGGACTTAGCCCAGGAATGCAAAGTTGGTTTAACATTCAGGAAATCAATTAATGTAATACACCATATGAAGAATAGAAAATAAAGGAATCATTCTTTGCTCACACTAGGGGAATGTAACAAAGGATAAAGAGTTCAAATTTCCTTTATCTTTTAAAAATAAAGTATAAATAATCCAAGTGAAAGAAAAAAGGACGGAGGAAATATTCCAGATCAAATGAGACTACAGAAAAATGAAAGTTCAATATCTGACCCTAGACTCAAGCCTGTACTGGGAAGATAAAATGCTATAAAGGTCATTATTGGGCCAACTGACATAATGGGAACATGGACAAATTAAAGTATCAATGTTAAATTTACTACAGTTGATAACTTTACTGTGATGCCGTAAGGACATCCCTATTCTTAGGAAATACACACTGAAATACTTAGGAGATAGGGGCCATAATATATGCTATATATATGTACGTATGGGAGAGAGAGAGGACAAATGATAAAACAAACGGGGTGAAATATTAATGATAGATGAAACGATAGTTTCTTTTTGAAATTATTTACAAGTTAATAATGTGGACAATGCCCCCCCCCCCCCCCCCCCCCCCCCCCCCCCCCCCCCCCC
>NW_023270323.1:19861716-19931216 GCF_011800145.1 Mirounga leonina | reverse complement strand
CCCCCCCCCCCCCCCCCCCCCCCCCCCCCCCCCCCCCCCCCGCTGGGAGGCCAAACACATTATTGATGGAAGTGCTTATTATTAGCAGGATACCTTTACAGTCCTTTTCTGAGATTCTAGTAAGACAGGGTGCCTGGGTGGCTCAGTTGGTTGAGCATCTGCCTTCTGCCTGGGGCATGATCTCAGGGTGCTGGCATTGAGCCCAGAATTGTCACTGTTGCATTGTTGGGCTCCCTGCTCAGCGGGAGTCTCCTTCTCCCTCTGCGCTGTGCCCCCCCATATAAATAAATGAAATCTTAAAAAAAAAAAAAAAGATTCTAGTAAGACAATGATACAGTGAAGAAAGCATTAGCTTGAGTTTTACTTTTCTTACTGATAATGCATTAGCCTGTTTTCTAATGTGTAAAATAGACTGAGTTACATGAATAATGAAACCTGCTGAATAAACCTGCTCAAAATACACTTAAAATATAATTTTACTGTTTTAAATACTAGAACTTTTTAGTTGTATCTAATTATTTTATGCCATTAATCATATCCAGAATTTTGAATGCTCAGATAGAAGTCTCTAGGAACTAAGAAACAAAAAGACTGTTTTGGTTGGCATATTCCACACACTTCTAACTTTATGATAGTTTAACATTTCTCCTGCCAATCTTTCAATTACTTCTGTTTCTTTCTCCGTGTTTATCAAATAGCTTAATGTATGAGTGAATAAAGTTATTGTACGGCATAAACTATACTGTAAATCTAAATACCGAGCCTCCTGCTATTCTAAGGAAAAGTACTGCACGGTGTTGGGTAAACACAGAAACTTCATTAATACAGAATTATTATATTTATTATCACCATTAACACCAACTCCATTTATAATTTTGTACTGATGCAGACTTCTGGATCTTAGTTCCCATTCTAAAAAGAGGGATTTATTAATGTGACCATCTCCTTGACTTCATGCCCCCAACCTAATAATTAACTACAGGTACTTGTAATTCCGGAACAGCCCGCTATTTGTTTCCCTAGCTCCATGCCTTTCCACGCAGTTCTTTCAGCCTGAAGTGTCCTCCTCTAGCTGGCACTCCCCTTCCTACAGAGCTGTCATTTGCAAAGGTCTGCTACTAGTACCCTGCCTTCATACATCTGTACTTAGACATAATTCTACTTCTGCATTTAATTGCTGTGATAATTATTTGTAGACCTGTCTCTCCTACTAACCACGAGTTCTTTGATGGCAAACACTCTCCAGAGTTTAGCACTACGTCTAACAAACAGCTCACACTTACTAAGTTCTTAATAAGTCAAAGCAATGAGTGCTTACTACTTGGCCAGATACTGTTCAAAGTACTCTGCCGTATTAACTCATTTAACCTTATGCAACCTCATAAGGTTGGTATTATTATTAAGCCCATTTTGAAGATGAAGAAACATGCACAGAAAAGTGAGTATCTTTCATTTTAAAGTATTATACAATGAGAATAAAACATGTATACACACTCTCAGCTTCCAATCTTGACCAAGAAACATTACAGAGTTCCATTCTAACCTACTAGGAGTCAAACTGCCACATAAACTCTGTCATCTGTAATTGAAAATCTCTACCATGCCTTCCCAACACATGATGATTCTAACTAGTCTGCTCTTCATCAGTATTAAGAAATTTATCCTAGACTAGAAATTCAGAATCTCTCATCTTTCTGGTTCCAGATTAGCATATCTAAACCCTATCGATTCTTTCTTAATCTACTTACCCACTCCCTTCTATTTCATCTACCACAAACGATGTGCAAAAGCTGGAAGCAAGTAATACTATCTTTAATGTTTTCAACAAATTCATTTTGGGATAGAGACTATATAGCATAGTCAGACTGCTCGGGTTTGAATTCTGGCCACTGGGCTCTAGCTGTGTCACCCACGGGGTAAATTAATCTTGTGGACCCTCAGTTTTCCTCCTCTGTAAAATGAGGCTCCTGAACTGCGTGCCTCACAACGAGTCCTTGTGAGGATTCAACGAGTTGCAAACCGCTTTGAACAATGCCTG
Organism: Mirounga leonina; assembly: GCF_011800145.1. NCBI lineage: Eukaryota > Metazoa > Chordata > Mammalia > Carnivora > Phocidae > Mirounga > Mirounga leonina. Next base: position 19,929,178 of record NW_023270323.1, on the reverse strand, counting down.
TCAGATAAAAAGCTTCAACAAGTGTTATTAACAGCACACTCTGCTCCTCAAACGCTGAGACCCTCCCCACTGACAAAATAAAAGCTAAATACTTAAGCTTGACATTCAAAGATCTTCAGTCTGATTCCAGTCTACCTCCCCAGGCATACCTTCCACTATTTTGCTACCCAATTCTCAACTCTTGCCCAAACGACCTGCAATGGAACCTCTAGCTCAAGAGAGGACCGTTCTGCCCTCTTTTCACAATTTCGGTACTTTTCTACCTGCCCTTCAGAGTTCAACTCAAATCTCACCTCCTCTCCAATCTCCCCCACCCACCCAAACCTGGGGTAACGTTCCCCTCCCCCCCGAATTCCCGCAGCACTGGCCGTTCAACGGCTCGTCTGGCATTCACTCCGCTTTGCAATGTAAATTACACTCCTCTGGCTCCCGCAGTAGCGTTGAAGTCTGAGGGTGGGGGTGTGTCCGCTTCTTTGTGTATTAGACCGGCTTGCGGTGCCTAGAACGTGCACGAATAGGCAATCTGCTGTTGCTACAAAAGTTACTCGCTGACGGAAAAACTGGCCCGAAAGGAAACACGACAGAGCCGTTTACAAACTGGGCAGGTGCCGAACAGTTCTGGCATGGAGAGGAGAGCGTGGGGGGTGGTCCCGAAGCTTTCCTTTCAAGGGGGGAGGCGGAGGCCGGGCCTTAGCCAAGGAGCGCGCGGCTCCGGGAGCTTCCCTTCGGGAAGCGCGGGGTGGGGGGTGGAGGGGCCGTGGGGGGGGGGTGCGCGACGCGGGGCGCGGAGACGCAGCGAGTCCCCCGCCCCCTCACCTTCTCCTCCTCTTCCTCCTCCTCCTCCTCCTCCCCGGCGGAGCTGTAGGCCTCACAGTGGTGACGCGGGGTCATCCGGGGGCCCGTTACCACCCCATTTTCCTCAGCGCGCGGCGGCGGGGCGCGCGGGACAAGGACGGGACCGACTGAGGAGGGAGAAGAGGGGGAACCGGGCCGGGGGGCGGGGGCGCGGGCGCTGGCGATCGAGCAGGACGCACGGCTGCGGCCGGTGGGTCAGCGAATTAGTTCCATGACTCCCCCGGACCTGAGGCTGCCGCGGCCACCGCCGGTCCCACTCCTCCAACCGCCGCCGCTAGTGCCCGGGTGGGGAGGGGGTTCCCTCTCGCCATAGGGCGGCGGGGGCCGGGGAGAGGCGGGGAGTGAGACCGGCTCTGCCCCTGCCCGGGGGAAGCGTCTTCGAGGGGAAATGGTGAAAGGGGGGGAAGGAGGGTAAAAGGAAAAAAAAGGAAGGGGAAAGGGGGGAAAAATAAGAAAAAGCGAGACAGAAGCGCTGCCGCGTCCGCTCGCGGGGAAGGCTGGGGAGGGAGGGGAGGGAAGGAAGAAGTGCCGGCTTCCTCAGCTCCGCCCTCGCGGACCGATTCCTAGACTTGCTTACGCCCTGTAAACAACGTTGAAGTGGCCCTTCTCCCTCCCCTCTTTTCCTTTCCGTGGCCTTCACCGTCCAACGGACGTACAGAGAACTCCGGTAGAAAGCCGGCTGTTGGAGACGGGCGGGGGAAGTCTTTAGTACTGGGGTGGAAGAAGGGAAGACATTTCCTACGGGCTAAGGAAAGTCCAAGGTGCGCGGACTCGTTTTCCTAGGAGAAGCGGAAGGGCATGTCAGCATCTCACGGTGACGTAAGCGTCCTATGCTTGCTGGCAGAGGCGTGCGGTGCCCGGAGAGTGCACTGCGCATGCGCCCCGGGGAAGAAAGAAGAGGCTGAGTGCTCCGCTTGGGGGTGGGGTTCTGTCTGGATGCTCTTTTGGCCCACCGCAAAGCTACCTAATGTTATCCAACCTGATAAGTGTCTAGGGCTTGTAAGAAGAATTTATTGGGAAGGGGCTGGTGTTCTGTTGTGTAAAGATTTTGCATTCTTTGTTGACCTCGCAAAAAATTGTCTATTACGTATAAGTAGAATTGCGGTTTTTTCCGGTGGCACGTAGTGGATGGAGGTAGACTGTCAGGCACTTTAGAAATGTGGCAGTTTTGAGGATCATATTCTTAAGCACCGTCTTGGGTGTTAAAGGCCTTTTAAAACGGTAAATGATACTATTGATGGCGGGGAACCTGCTTGGTAATGTGCCAAGGGAATTCTATTCACTGAACCAACACATCTGAGTATTTGAGTAGGTTTTATTACCAGGTATTTAACGAGTATGTGGTGACATATAAATGTGTTTTATTTGAGGTCCTTTTACTCACCTATGGTAATTTTTGGCTCATCTTTTAATTGTTTTAGTTATAGAAAGAATATGTGGAACTACAGAAAGTTTTGAAAGAGGAAAGGGAAAAAAAAACTCAACCATTTACAGGAGTAGTCTCCTTTGTGTTTTCCATTTCTGTTTTTTATATGCCTATTTTACCAGTCATTGAAAAAATTTGTATTGAGCTTATTCAGGTGGTGAATAAGCTCTAGCAGGGTTAAGCTCTAGCAAACTGGAAGCAACCAAGACAGAAATAGCTCCTGCCTTCATGGAATGTACAATCCAAACAGGATAAATATTAAGCTAATTATCATTATCTAAATTTACCCGGTACATATTTACCCAAAGAATACAGAAACACTAGTTTGAAGGGATATGTGCACGCCTAAGTTTATTGCAGCATTATTTACAATAGCCGAACTATGGAAGCAGCCCAGGTATCCATCAGTAGATGAATGGATAAAGAAGATGTGGAATATTACTCAGCCATAAAAAGGATGAAATCTTGCCATTTGCAACAAGACTGTATCTAGAGAGTATAATGCTAAGTGAAATAAGCCAATCAGAGAAAGACAAATATATGATTTCACTCATTGTGGAATTTAAGATACAAAATAGCTAACGAAGGAAAAAAGAGAGCGAAACCAAAAAGAAAAAAAAAAAAAAAAAAACCAGACTCAACTATAGAGAACATAGGGTTACCAGAAAGGAGGTAGGTGGGGGGATGTGTGAAATAGATGAAGGGAATACATAGTACACTTAGCTGATGAGCACTGAGTAATATATGGAACTGTTGAATCATTATATTGTACACCAGAAACTAATATAACACTGCATGTTAACTACACTGGAATAAAATGAAATAAAAAAAATTACCCAGTACATTGACTTGTATACGTGTGCATGAATTCCCTCCCTAGAATATAAGGTCAAGGATGGCAGGGATCTTGCGTGTTTTGTTTCACTCTGTATCCCTGCATGTAATAACCTTTCAATATTTGATTACTAACTGAATAAACAATTACCAGTATCAAAAGTATTAAGATGGAAAATTGCAGACTACCATGGAAATACTTAACCTTAGGTAGGGATATCAAAGAAGGTTTTTCTGAGGAAGTGACATTTAAGATGAGACTTGAAACCACTGGGCAAAGAAGTGGGGGGAAAAGTGATACAGGCAGGGGAAACAACATGTACAAGGGTTCTGAAGCTAAGAGGTCGTAAAAAAAGAATCTCTGAAAGGTAGTGTATATAGCTGGTCCTGGGAATTGAGGGGGAGAGAATTGAAGTCCTTAGGTCCATAGGACAGAGCAGGGGATGGGAAGCCCAGGAAGGATTTTAAATGGGTTTTATCCTTTTTTCACTTCATGTAGCCTTTTTCCATATTACTATGTGGTTTTCCTTCTACATGGCCAACATTTTTCTGCAGAGTATTTTTGAGAGTGTAGCATTTCTGCATAATACCTTTGGGAGTGCAGCATTATTACATTGTTGGACCATGATTTTCACTCCTATAGGAATCATATAAATTCTACTTCGAGGTAGGTAGCCAAGAAAAATGAGAGTATGTCCAAGTAAAAACTTGTCCATGTAGGGTGCCTGGCTGGCTCAGTCAGAGCATGCAACTCTTGATCTCAGGGTTGGTAAGTTTAAGCTCCGTGTTGGGTGTAGAGATTACTTAAAAAATAAAAGATTTTAAAAATTAAAAAAAAAAAAAACTTGTCCATGAATGTTCATAATAGCATTATTCATACAAGCCAAAAGATGAAACAGCACAAATGTCCACCAACTGATGAACACATAAATTAAATGTGGTATATCTAAACAATGGGATATTTGGCCATAAAAAGGAGGTATTGATGTATGATGTAACATGGATGATCCTCAAAAACATATATAGTCTTTTGTGACTGGTTTCTTTCACTTAGCATAATGACTCCATTTATATGAAATGTCCAGAATAGGTAAATCCATAGAGACAAAGGATTAGTGGTTGCTTAGCCTTCAGTGCAGAGATGGAATTGGGGGATGATAACCGAACGATGTTAGGTTTCTTTTTGAGGCAAATGTTCTAAAATTGATTGTGATGATGGTTGCACCACTCTGAATATACTAAAAACCATTGAATTGTACACTTAATTGGATTGAATGAAATGTGAATTATATATCAATAATGCTGTTATCAAAAAAAAATGAAGGAGACAAAGAAAAAGAATCCAATTAATTGTCATTCATAACCTTTTTTGGATCATTCCTGGGTCCAATGGTCCTTACAGTTTTATGGATTTTGTTGGATACCAATTGCCAAGTTGTTTAGCAGAGGGGTCAAACCAATTAAAACGTAACTGGGAACATTTAAGAGCTTCTATTTCGTTATATACTTAACCTTTTTGAAGTTTAGATTTATTAAAATGATCTTACTGTCTGTGAGAGGCCAGTGACAATCTAGCCTACAGAACTGTAAATGTAATTTCAAGTAATTAATAGGTGGTAAGGAACAAGTTCCAGTTGTCCTAACAGAAACTATCAGCATTCTTCTTCTACACTGTTCACTCGTAAGAGCTTACTTTTAATCAATGTCTCTTTTTCCTTAATAACTGTCACATTGCTTTTACAATGGTTGTAGTTGTAAAAAAATGGGAAGCCTTTGAAATTCCCTGAGAAAATAAATAAGGCATATAAAGAAAATATGTTAATATCCATTTATTGGTATGGAATTCATATTTTTTCATTTTCTCAATCTTTTTAGAAATGTTTCCCTTTTGTCCTAATAGTAAAAAAAAATAAGTATCTTTCTACGTGGCACTTGCAAATAATAATAACTAAAATGTATTGATTACTTACAATACAAGGCATTGCACTTTTAGTACATTCTCTCATTTTTAGCCCCACAGCACTCCTCTGTAGTAGGTATTTTTTGTTGTCCCCATTTTACAGAAGATAAAGAGGTCAAGTAAATCTGCAAGATTGGTCACACAGCTTGGAGAGGCATAGCCAGGATGCAAACCTACCTTGTCTGACTCCAGAGCCTGCTGTGCTTTCAATTACTACCCTTTCCTGCCTCACCCTGTGGGTATTTCTGGCTTGCATTAAATCTTTGAATAAAAATACTCACCCTCGGCGCCTGGGTGGCTCAGATGGTTAAGCGTCTGCCTTCGGCTCAGGTCATGATCCCAGGGTCCTGGGATCGAGCCCCACATCGGGCTCCTGGCTCAGCCGGGAGTCTGCTTCTCCCTCTCCCTCTGCCTCTCCCACTGCTCATGCTCTCTCTCTCTGTATCTCTGTGTCTCAAATGAATAAATAAAATCTTTAAAAAAAAAAAATACTCACCCTCTGGTTATTTTTGTCTTGCCTTTAATCTTAGAACATATATATATATTTTAAGTTTTTAGTTAGCAGTTTATATTTGTTTCTAGAGAGTTGATTTTTGCTTAAAAAGGGGTTATTCAATTTTCTTAGACTTGTTTTATTTCATGACTGGAATATTGAATCTTGAAATAAGGAACATGCCTTGCTTCAAATGCAGAGTGGTAGAGTAAGGAAACACCTGAGAAATAGTGTTACTGTCATAGGAAAGGATCTGCTCTGAAATGCAAAATGGTGCCAAGTGAGACCTACCCACCCCCACCCCACCACCACCAACCCCCCCCCACCGCCCCGCCTTGGAAAGTCTAGGACAACTGAAGGGAATCAAGCTGATGAGCACAAAGTGGTTTGCCATTCTTTTTTTTTTTAAGATTTTATTTATTTATTTGAGACAGAGAATGAGATACAGAGAGCATGAGAGGGAGGAGGGTCAGAGGGAGAAGCAGACTCCCTGCCGAGCAGGGAGCCTGATGCGGGACTCGATCCCGGGACTCCAGGATCATGACCTGAGCCGAAGGCAGTCGCCCAACCAACTGAGCCACCCAGGCGCCCAGTGGTTTGCCATTCTTAATCTTTCAAGAAAAATAATTAGAAGTGCACTGCATACATTTTTATGAGTATAGAAGACAAGGCTACTAAATCTTTAATGATAGAAATTTCTGGTCTCCTTTGTCTTAAGTGAAACTTTTAGGGTAATGTTCCCAGCAGACAATTTATGAAGGTACTGTCTTGTAGGAGAAATACGGAGGCCTACAGGAACAAAGGAAATGATTTATTGTCACTATAATCACTTATCTTTAACATCTGCTTACACTTAGGGATCCTTTTTACAGCTTCCAAAATATGTTTTCATTAATCCCTACAGTGACAGAATATAAGAGGAGTAAACCTCCCAAATAGACATCAAGAGGAAAGGAGTCCCCATTCATCAAAAAGTAGAAAGACCTCCTACTTACTATGAGGTAGGGAGAAAATGCTCAGGCAAAACAAGTCAAAAATTCTAAAATAGGAAACCACAAGCTGCCTTCCAGACTTTACCCTGAATGTAAGCTGGCTTTAGGTTTCTCATAGGTGCTTATTTAGAAAGACCTCACCTGAAGGGATCATTGGTTGCATGCTTCATTAAGAGGGCCCTCAGAAGTCAAATAGCAGCCACCTATTTGAAATTTGTAAACCAAAAGGTCTTCAGTAGAAAAATACACCATTAAATAACACCACTTTACTCTTTCACAAACTGTTTTGAATTCCTGAACCACCAAATTTAGTAAATTCAGAAAAAAATCCTTTTTTGAAAATTGAGATTTTATTTATTAGAGAGAGTAAGAAAGCACAAGCAGGGGGAGCAGCAGAGGGAGAGGGAGAAGCAGGCTCCCCGCTGAGCAGAGATCCAATCCCAAGACCCCAGGATTATGACCCAATCTGAAGGCAGACACCCAACCGACTGAGCCACCCAGGCACCCTAAAGATGTCTTATATAATCAAACTACCAATACACTTTGTCTCTTGTCAAACATTTATGGGGGATGTATGGAGAAAAAGGTAAACATCTTCCAAAGTATATTTTTAGTATCATCACAACATGTTTACTGCAACCCTTATTTCTTCTGAGTAAAGGAAAAGAACTGTTTGGGGAATCAATTTAAATTATCCACAATCAGGGTTTCCAAGACTTTTTTCTCACATAACTAAGCTACTTTTATTACCAGACAGTGATGTAGTAAATACTGAGTCCCGGTAGCATACTGGGCTCAGCACTGTTAAGAGACTGGAAGGTGAGTTATATATAGTCATGTTTGTAAGACATTTATTTGCTCAATCATTCAGTAATTCAGCAACATTTACTAGCTGTGTGCCAGTGAGCAAGTTAATCAGCTTCTCTGTAACTTGACCTCAGTTTCATCATCTGTAAAATGAGGGTAATAATTATGAGAATTAAATGGGACAATATTTGCAAAAGACTTAGAACAATGTATGACACAGGAAACACTAATTGTTAGCCTAACTTAAGAGTCCTTTATGTGCCAGGCTTGAGTTTGATTTTTTTTTTCCACAATACAGTTAAAGATGGCCCACCCTCAAGCAGCTCTCAGCCATGCAAGGGAGACGTACATGTTAATGAACGTTATTAATAGAACATGAGAAGTTTTATAATAGTTACATGTAGAATGCTATGGGGAAACAGAGAAAGGAGAAATTCTGTATGTTGGTTAGAGGATGCTTCTATAGACTTGCATGCACCATTAATTATTTGCTGTGTGTCAAATTTACAAAATTACACTTAGTTGTGTAAAACAAGTATTTGGTGTCTCACACAGTTTCTGAGGCTCAGGAACCAGGAGTATCTTAACTGGGTAGTTCTGATTCAGGGTCTCTAATGAGGCTACAATGAAGTCGTTGGCTGGAGCTGAAGTAATGAAGGGCCTGGAGAATGTGCTTCTAAGTTCAGTAAAGTGACTATAGGCAGGAGTCTTCAGTTCTTGCCACTGGGCCTCTCCAAAGGGCTGCTCATGAACAGGCAGTTGGCTCCCCCATAACAAGTGATGAGAGAGACAGAGACAAACGGAAATGGAGAGATAGAACGCCAAGGTGGAAGCTGCAGTTATTTCATGACCTAATCTGGGAAATGATGTACTATCACTTCCGCCATATTCTACTTGCTAGAAGCAACTCACTAAGTCCAGGTTATACTGAAGGAGAGGGGGATTAAACATGAAGGGAAGAGTATCAAAGAATTTGTGAACATCTTTTTAAAACACTGCAGGTACGGAAGGAAAAGTAAGGTTTAGCTATGTAGACAGGAACAAACTTATGACAAGCAAGGAAATAGCAGAAACAAAAGAATAGAGAATCGAGGGGAAATTGTTATGAGGAAATGGACTTAGAGAGGTAAAGTAGCTTTCCTATCATGTGTTAAACAGTTAGTGAATGGGAGAGCCAGGATCTGAACCCATATTTCTGGTTATAGAATCCAGATCTTATCACTACCTATATTAGGCAAGGTTCTTCAGAGAAACAGAACCAAAAGGATGCATCTATGTTGATAGCCACATCTATATCTATATGGAGAGAGAGAAAGAGAAATTTATTCTAAGGAATTAGCTCACATGATCATGGAGGCTTGGTAAGTCCAAAATCTGCAGAGTAGGCTGGCAGACTAGAGACCCAGAGAAGAGTCGCCATTCAAGTCCAAAGGCAGTCTGATGACAGAATTCCTTCTTGCCCAGGAGAGGTCAGTTTTTGTTCTATTAAGGCCTTCGACTGATTAGATGAGGCCCACCCACATTATAGAGGGTAATCTGCTTTAAAATCCAATTTAAATGTTAAATCTCATCCAAAAAAACACCTTCACAGAAACATCTAAAATAACTGTTGACCAAATATCTGGGCACTATAGCCCAGCCAAGATGACAGATAAAATGAATCATCATACTACCCTATATGGTAGAGGTAATTTGGGGTTCAGATTGCAAAGGGCCCCAAATACCATACTAAGCAGTTTGTTGAATTTACAATTAACCAATAGCTCTCTCATGGCTCTGTCATGTCTAACCAGACATGACCTTGAACATCTGATAATAGTGGAGTGTTCCCATAGAATATTATAATTCTGTTAGAGAATGTATATTGGACTATTTGTCTATCAGGCTTCATCTTCAGTATGTTTTGACAAATGAAAAATTTGGTTTTATTGACACTATACTTTTTCCTTTCAATACTTTCCAGTCCACATAGTTTTGTAATTAGCCTTTCACGTATTTCAAAATGTTTACTCATTTCAAAAATATTTTTCTCTCTTATTTATTCTCCCCATTTGGACTTTTTTCTCTTAACTTTTTCTTTTGTTTTTGTGCCTTATTTCAAGGATTCTTTTTAGCCATACCTCCTACCAGAGTGAAATATGAAATTAGGAAGGAAGACAAAAATGTAGGTGGGAAAAAAAGAACCCAGTTTATATACCAGCTGGACTTGGTGGTTCTAAAAGTATAAATATTGTTGAAGCATCATTTCTTTGCAGAAGGTGCATAAAGCTGAAAAGCTGTTTCATCCTTGCTGCTGGAGAGATTTCTCTTTGTAGCTAACATAGAGCAGGGAACTCTTCACATTTGTCTTGGAGCCTCAGAACTTAAAGTCCTAATGGTCCCAGCCTGCTCTTTTGGCCTACTCATATTCTGGGTCCTCATCGAGGACAAGACACAGATGGGGTGGACGGGAGAGTCTTGTGAGGCCACTCGAAAGTGATCTGAATTATAGGTCTATGATTACATCCTGCCAGAGCAGGAGAGAACAGGAAGCAAAGTCTAGAAAACCAGCAGAATATAAGATGCAACAAGCTAGAAGAAAAGCAGAACTAGACTTGCACAAAAAATGGGGGCAGAGACCTGGTGGTTAAGCATAAAAGAAGGCAAGAGAATTTGGGAATTAGTTCCATGGATATAGCCCACTTTTCACTTTCCCTCTTAAACACAACGTTATATAATTTATGAGCTTCAGAGCACCCATGGGTGGATAACACCACTAGCTGGTTTGGTGAATTCTATTAAATGAGCAGATTTTGTGGGTGAGTGAAGAAGACATCAGCATCATTTGAAGGAGATGCTAGTTTCCTAAAAAAGAAACATTTAATGCATCAGTGCTACTCTGTGTTCCTTTCTTTCCCCCACCATCCCCTCATTGCTACAGATCATCCTACAAGCCCAACCAAGTATGATTTCCATCTTCAGTGCTATAGGGAAAGGCCTTCATTAATAGCAGGAAGAAACAAAGGTTTTACCAAAATCAGTTTCTTTTATTTTTGAATATACCAACACAAATATGTCGATGAAGAAAGGAGATTTTGATAGTTTATCTTTCTGTTTTTAATGAAATTAAATCTAAACCAACTTGGAAAAATAGTTTTCCTATTTTACCTTGAAAGATTGCCACTGGAGGTATTCCATAAATTCTCTAAGTAATCCATCCACAGGAATATTCTCCACCTTTTAATTGTGTTCCTTTGCATATTTCAGGAAGCTATTCTTAATATATTACTCATTTGAACTGTGTGATAGCAGAAATTAAGACCCCCAAATCTAATCATACAAAAATACTCTTTGGATCAACCCACGTAGAAAATTATCAGCTAATTTTGACTTAAGTCTTATTTATATTTATAACCACTTGCATTTTAAAGCAAAAAAAAAAAAGTACCCAAAATTTGCTACTCTATAAGATAATTTCCATTCCTGAATCCATAATGTCTTCTGAGTGCTTGAGGATAAGTTTGGGTAAGGAAGAAAAATAATGCTGCAGAAATATGGTGAGAGGAAACAATCTTTGTGCTAAAGAAACCAGTATTCAGTGGGACCTTCCCTTCCTCCTACAATATCAGATATTCTTCATCATGCTTCTCAGAGAGGGCCACTGATCAATTTTTATAGGTCCATTGAAACTTGGCCTCCTGACCACTATCAGGAATTTACAACGTACATATAAATAGGTAATGAATATTAAAAGACTGATTTGAATGCCAAGTCAGGTTTTTTTCACCCAGAGAATTGTTGAATAGAACAGACTTCCTTTGACAGCTACTCCCACATGTTATAATATATGCACCATATTCCTTACTGTAGAGTTATCGTTAAGGCCACAGAAACTAGATCTTGTCTATATGAAAAAAACAAGGCTATATATGTTACTAATGATATTGCTTTGATATTTATACATAGTATCTTGCTATTTGCCTTTGCCTTTAATAAGTATTTGCACTTTAGTTTCTAAAACTATTCAAAAGCCAAGTAGTTAGTTATTCACTAAGTTCTCATTAGTCACCGAATTCAATTTATAAAACTTTTACTGTCAGGTAGTAGCTTAGACTTTTATAAGTTTGATACACATTAAACAAAGGGACCAAGACAAAATGTAATTTCTATGCTAACAAAGCCAGGATCCTTTATCATAATACTAAAATTATCCCTAATGTTAGGAGTTAAATTAGAGTAAAAGCCAACATTAGAAAAGATTTTCATAAGGTTTTTTTGAGTGGAGGGCTTTATCTTTTCTTTCTTTCTTTCTTTTTTTTTTTTGTTCTAAGAGCCAACCATTTTACATTAAAAAATTCATTAAAGTTTGTTGCAATCGATACATATTCTTATCTTCCACAGCAGCTTGAGGGGGTATAACCCAAGGGGTAGACGTCATGACAACAGGAGTTTCTGGCTCTGAGCATCCCCTGTGTAAATGCTGGTACCCCAGTCCTCCTAGCCCTCAAACTTTCTCCTTTCCCTTGGCAGGTCCTAGAAGAGTAAACTTGATCTGCTTGACAACCATTGAAAGAATTTCATCTCTGTTCTCTGCCTGACTGCCTCCGGCACGCCTGCCCCTCTGGCACTCTTCAGATGGGTAATGACCTTGGTCTGACACCTAGGGGTCACTGCTTCACAGTTTGTGCTTAACCAACCATCACCGTCCTCACTGCTGATATTGGATTAGGTCCCTTATAGTCAATATCTATGTTATTCTGGGTGATGAGGGAGTGGAGTGAACTTGGGAACTCTCTGTCTCTGCTGGTGTTATAACCCTTTCAATGAATTTCTAAATGGGGTGGTCTTGCTTTCCACTTTTATAGCACTCACAGTATCAAATTTTACACTGACACATTTCCTTATGGTTCTTAGGTCTTATGCTCTGTCTCTGTCATCAACTTCTGTGGCACTGGGTCAGGTAACATTTAAAGTGATACTACTTAACTCCTGAAGTGTCTGGACACTTTGACTCCCAACTATTCGGAGTGAGTTCCCTGCCTACTTCAGATCACCCCCAAAGAAATTAGGGGGCAGCCTCTCTGTCTCGCCTGATCCTGTCCTATGGAGACTACTGTGAGTTCCAGAGTATTCTCTCTCTCTCCCTCTCCCTGTCTCTGACCCTCTCCCCATCTGTTTCTTGAGATCCATAAGAGCCTCTGGTGGCCCTACTTTTTAAAGTGCATAAGTAAAGAAAGTCCCCATGTTAAATGTAACTTTTACTTTTTAAGAGAGAAACTCACTTTCTGTCAACAAAGGCATAGAAACATAAAATTCTATTTATAATAGACTTATAATTACTCATTCATAGAATGTTAATGTAAATAATAATATGACTCTTCATTTAATATTACGTAGTTCAGAAAGAGATAAAGAGAAAGCATTGCACCTGAAGATCATATGTAAAGTCAGTCTTTACTATTCAGTTTTCTAAGTTTTATTTTTCTTATCAGAAACCGTTTTGTATTTTGTTATATCAACCATCTCGGTTCTTCAGAGTTAACTGGGTTTTTATAACTGTTATTCACAATCATTCAATAGTGTGTGTGTGTTTTTGTTTTTTGTTTGTTTGTTTGTTTTTTGTCAAGCCTCTTTTCTGAGTAGGCCCCTCAGTGAAGCTGCTGGGAAGAATTATTTCCTGGAATGAAATATCCTGGCCAGAGTGACACACTCCATGTTGTATTTGCCACGAAGTTGATGAAATTATGCCTTTCAGCAGAGTGCCCCACATCTCCTTCTTTCAAGAGTAGGCATTTTCTTTCCTTTTCTTTTTTTAAAGGTTTTATTTATTTGAGAGAGGGAGAGACAGCGAGGGAGCGAGAGAGAGAGTGGGAAGGTCAGAGGGAGAGGGAGAAGCAGGCTCCCCGCTGAGCAGGGAGCCTGATATGGGGCTCAATCCCAGGACCCTGGGATCATGACCTGAGCCCAAGGCAGATGCTTAACCGACTGAGCCACCTGGGCGTCCCTAGTGCAATAAACTCTTGAAGGCATATTTAAACACAGCCTGGTACGTTGTGTGGTACAGACCCGATGCTAATGTCCGTTGATTTTGCAAGCCACACTAACTAGTAAAAGCTGTGGTTATATGGGACTCTATCTGACTCAATAAACAAATATCCAAATGTTTATTGAGCATCAACTATGTACAAGGCCTTGGGCTGAGTTAAAATACTAAACTGAGCACAAGCTGACCACAAGCAGGAGAAAATGTTACAAACACAAGTATGCTTATTGGGAAATATGCAGAGATCATAATTTTAAGGGAAAACTGAGAACAGCTATGCAAATATTTTGTGGAAATTTTCCATGTGTTCTTAGGAAATACTTAGAGTTTCTACTTTCCTAAGTATTCTTAAACACTCTCTTTTATTCTAAGATCCTGGTAAAATCTTAGTGGATCGATCTCATCTCCCGGGGCTCTGTTTATTGCCCTGATATAGGTTTACTATGCAGTGGTATATCTACCATCTCTCCAAACATGTTCTGTGCTCTTCCTTTAGATTCATGTCAGGTTCCAATATATGAGAAGAGAATCAGCTGAGAGGTCTGCACAATGATGGCCTTATTTAGGATAGTGCCTATGTTGTTGAAACAAAAGACTCAAAAATATAGATACCAAAGTGGTGGCTCTATAATATGGAGAACACAATTCTGTCCATCTTGTTACTTTTCCATCCCTAGGGAGTTGGCTTCATTTTTGTGCCTGAAAAGAGCTCCCCACCACATCCTGATTCCAGCTTACTTGAAGGAGAAAGAGTGAAGGAAGCACCTGACACAGAAGTTGCATATATCATTTATTTACATTCCATTTACTATGCAGTCATTAGCTATATCTGGATCTAGCTTAAACCTATCCTTAGTATGGAAGATGAGGGATATTGAGGACAATTAGCAGACTCTGCCACATACTAATATGATTTGGATCTCTTAAAAAATTGTCTTTGAAAAACAACAATAGCAGTTGGTGCTCTGGCATGCTACATCACTTCCATCCTAGTTCCCTTGAGATTCTTACTAGTACTTAGAGTACAGGGGTGGAGGTAGTAAGAAAACAGTAAAGAAGGGGCGCCTGGGTGGCTCAGTTGGTTAAGTGACTGCCTTCGGCTCAGGTCATGATCCTGGAGTCCCTCGATCGAGTCCCTCATCAGTCTCCCTGCTCGTCAGGGAGTCTGCTTCTCCCTCTGACCCTCCCCGCTCTCATATGCTCTCTCATTCTCTCTCTGTCAAATAAATAAATAAAATCTTAAAAAAAAAAAACAACAACAAAACAGTAAAGAAAAACTTAGGTCTGATCTCAGCTCACTGTGCAGCAGTATACCTATGCTGATTGTCACTGCAAAAAGTGTAACCTCTGCACTGAGTGTCACAAAGAGCCAGATTAGATTATGGCTCTGATCACTACACTTTGAACGTACACTAACACTATAACATGTTAAAGATAGAACTAATACAAGTATGATTATGAAGCTGAATGTAACCATTTCCTACGTAGCTAAAATCTCAACTTTCCAATGCCCCTCACTTTACTTTTTGTAGGTAAGAAGTCTTCCTATTTGGCATCCTCATCACCCTACTTCATGCCCTGTTGATCTTCTTCTGTTGGTCTCCTGCTTCCTTGATGCCCATCAGGCTGAGCTTCAACACTCTACGTGCATCCCACAGGAAGCTCTGCAGTCTTTAACACATTCCACAGGATGTGCGCTTCCTTCCTTGACTACTCTGAAAACTGTGGCTGGTAAGTCCAGATTGTCTTGATTAGGGATCTCGGCTGATGGGGACAGAAACCCCCTCCAGTCAACTCTATTGGTGTGGGTGGGAAGATTGTTTATTGAAGGGATTCAGGGGATATCAGGGAATCTAATTTCAGAAGGTAGAGTCCTATTTCACAGGAAGTAGATAGCCATCCCAAAACTACTTTCTCTGGTGTCACATGATCTCTCATCTCTGCTCCTCTGGGTATGTCCATTTGTTCCATCCCCTCTACCCATCCATTTCTGATCTCTCTAAGGCTTTTGAGGTTTGCTTCCCTACAATTCTTATCTGAGACTTTGATTTGCCATGGTAGCATGGTTTCCTCAATCCTCCCTTGGCCGAGAGCTCCTCTGCACAATTCGAATAGCCTCAGTCTCTGTGCTTTGGTTCAACTTCTGAAATGAGAACATCTAATTGGCTCAGGCTGATTTAAGTGTCTACCCCTGCTTCACTCAATTGTAGCCAGGAAAGCAGAGTCACCTGAGACAAGCAGGACTGTAGGCTAGAAGATTCTCTTAGAATAGGCTGTGAGTGGGAAGATGACTGATATATCTATTACAGATACAATCTTTTTAATATTTTTAACCCCAGTCCAAATTGGGCTGAGCAGAGTTAGTCCTGGAATAGTGTTAAATCTCTGGTTAGTTACAAAATACCATCTGACCAAATACCATAACTGGTACCAGGGGTGATCCCCCAAAGGCACTACAGGTCATCTACTCCCATGACCAGATAACTTGCTGCCTCTTGCCTTCATCCACTTATGCTCAAGAATTGGCAGCTTCAGACTCTTCCATAGTGGTCTCAGCTTATGGAAACGTGATGCATCTAAACACCAGGATTCCTTCTTATTTTGGATATGACTTCTTTATATCCCCTTTTGAAATCTTTCATGATTTCCATCATGTTCCTTTGAATTACATGATCTGTGCGTATCATTTAGAAACGCAAAAATATGCATTACGAATTTACCTACAGCAGGAGTAGGTGGAGTTTTCTGTGGGTGTTGAAGCTTATACAGTTTTAGAGACATTTTTAAAGAAAAAAGAATATAAAATTATCAAGACAAAATTGGGTATGAAATTGTATATATATACCACATCTTCTTTATCCATTCATCTGTCGATGGACATCTTGGCTCTTTCCACAGTTTGGCTATTGTGGATATTGCTGTTATAAACATCAGGGTGCACGTACCCCTTTGGATCCCTACATTTGTATCTTTGGGGTAAATACCCAGTAGTGCAATTGCTGGATCGTATGGTAGCTCTATTTTCAACTTTTTGAGGAACCTCCATACTGTTTTCCAGAGTGGCTGCACCAGCTTGCATTCCCACCAACAGTGTAGGAGGGTTCCCCTTTCTCCGCATCCCCGCCAACATCTGTCGTTTCCTGACTTGTTAATTTTAGCCATTCTGACTGGTGTGAGGTGATATCTCATTGAGGTTTTGATTTGCATTTCCCTGATGCCAAGCAATGTTGAGCATTCTTTCATGGGTCTGTTGGCCATTTGGATGTCTTCTTTGGAAAAATGTCTGTTCATGTCTTCTGCCCATTTCTTGACTGGATCATTTGTTCTTTGGGTGTTGAGTTTAATAAGTTCTTTATAGATTTTGGATACTAGCCCTTTATCTGATATGTCATTTGCAAATATCTTCTCCCATTCTGTCAGTTGTCTTTTGGTTTTGTTGACTGTTTCTTTTGCTGTGCAAAAGCTTTTTATCTTGATGAAGTCCCAGTAGTTCATTTTTGCCCTTGCTTCTCTTGCCTTTGGTGATGTTTCTAGGAAGAAGTTGCTGTGGCTGAAGTCGAAGAGGTTGCTGCCTGTGTTCTCCTTTAGGATTTTGATGGAATATTTTGCAGCCACAAAAAGGAATGAAATCTTGCCATTTGCAACGACGTGGATGGAACTGGAGGATATTACGCTGAGCGAAATAAGTCAATCAGAGAAAGACATGTATCATATGACCTCACTGATATGAGGAATTCTTAATCTCAGGAAACAAACTGAGGGTTGCCTGAATGGTGGGGGGTGGGAGGGATGGGGTGGCTGGGTGATAGACACTGGGGAGGGTATGTGCTATTGTGAGCGCTGTGAATTGTGCAAGACTGTTGAATCACAGACCTGTACCTCTGAAACAAATAATACATTATATGTTTAAAAAAAAAAAAAAGAAGTTAGCAGAAGGGGAAGAATGAAGGGGGAGAAATCGGAGGGGGAGATGAACCATGAGAGACGATGGACTCTGAGAAACAAACTGAGGGTTTTAGAGGGGAGGGGGTGGGAGGATGGGTTAGCCTGGTGATGGGTATTAAAGAGGGCACGTACTGCATGGAGCACTGGGTGTTATACGCAAACAGTGAATCATGGAACACTTCATCTAAAACTAATGATGTGGGACGCCTGGGTGGCTCAGTTGGTTAAGCAACTGCCTTCGACTCAGGTCACGATCCTGGAGTCCCTGGATCGAGTCCCGCGTCAGGCTCCCTGCTCGGCGGGGAGTCTGCTTCTCCCTCTGACCTTCCCCCCTCTCATGTGCTCTCTCTCTCTCTCTCTCATTCTGTCTCAAATAAATAAATAAAATCTTTAAAAAAAAAATAAATAAAACTAATGATGTAATGTATGGGGATTAACATAAGAATAAAAAATTAAATTAAAAAAAAGAAATAAAAAAAAACTAATGATGTATTGTATGGTGATTAACATAACATAATAAAAAAATTGGGTATGAAACTGATCCTCTATTTCAAATGAAATAGGAAACACAAGAGATATCTTTTTAATAAA
This sequence comes from Mirounga leonina, assembly GCF_011800145.1. NCBI lineage: Eukaryota > Metazoa > Chordata > Mammalia > Carnivora > Phocidae > Mirounga > Mirounga leonina. The sequence continues at coordinate 19,911,253 of NW_023270323.1, read as the reverse complement.
TGGTTCTTAAATTTCACTGGGCATAAAAATAACATGGCAATCTTATGAAAATACAGATTTCTAGACAAGGATGCCCACTCTCACAATTTTTATTCCACATAGTACTGGAATTCTTAGCCAGAGCAATTAGGCAAGGAAAAAAAATAAAATAAAAGGCACCCAAATCTGAAAGAAGTAAAATGATATCTGTTTGCAGATGACATGATACTACATATAGAAAACCCTAAAGACTCCACCATAAAAACTGTTAAAACTAGTAAACAAATTAAGTAAAGTTGCAGGATACAAAATCAACATACAAAAGGCAGTTGCCTTTTTATGCCCTAACAACTAACTATTGGAAAGAGAAATTAAGAAAACAATTGCATTTATAGTATCACCAAAAAGAATAAAATAGGTATAAATTTAATCAAAGAATGAAAGACCCATACACTGAAAACTGTAAAACATTGATGAAAGAAATTGAAGAAGACACAACTAAATGGAAAGATATGGATTGGAAGAATTAATATCATTAAAATGTCCATACTACCCAAAGCAATTTACAGATTCAGTGCAATCCCTATCAAAATTCCAACGGCATTTCCACAAAAATAGAACAAACAATCCTAAAATTTGTATGGAAAAACAAAAGACCCCAAATAGCCAAAGAAATCTTGAGAAAGAAAAATAAAGCTGGAGGCATCAAACTTCCTGATTTCGAGCTACAGTAAACAAAATAGTATGGTACAAACAAAACAGACACATAGATCAGTGAAACAGAATAGAGAGCCCAGAAATAAACCCACACATATATGGTTAATTTCTGACAAAGTTGCCAAGAATATACAATGTGGAAAGGATAGTCTCTTCAATAGAGAGCCACATGCAAAAGAATGAAGCTGGGCTCCTATCTTATATCATACACAAAAATCAACTCAAAATGGTTTAAAGATTTGAACATAAGACCTGAAACTATAAAACTCCTCGAAGGAAATATAGGGAGAAATCTCCTTGACATTAGTCTTGGCAATGATTTTTGGATTTGACACCAAAATCAATGGAAGCAAAAGGGAAATTAAACAAGTGGGACCACATCAAACTAAAAATCTGCACAGCAGGGCACCTGGGCAGCTCAGTTGGTTGAGCACCTGACTCTTGATTTTGGCTCAGGTCATGATCTCAGAGTCATGAGATGGAGCCCCCTATAGTCAGACTCTATTCTCAGCAGGGAGTCTGCTTCTCTCCCTCTCCCTATGCCCTCCTACTTGTATGTGCTTTCTCTGTCTCTCAAACACATATATCTTGTAGAGAAAAGATTTTATAAACTAAACTAAACTAAAAATCTGCGCAGCAAAGGAACCAATCAACAAAATGAAAAGGCAACCCACAGAATAGGAGAAAATATTTGGTAAAACACACATCCAATAAGGAGTTAATATCCAAAATATATAAGGAACTCAACTAGTTAGTAACACAAAAACAAAAGAAAACAGCAAAAAATGAAAAACAAAACAAAACAAAATTAAAAATGGGCAAAAGACCCAAAGAAGACATACAAATGGCTAACATCTGAAAAGATACTCAATATCACTCATCATCAGGGACATGCAAATCAAAACCACAATGAGATATCACCTCACACTTGTTAGGATCTCTATTACCAACCAAAAAGACTCTTGCCTTTACCAACCTCTCCCCATTTCCCCCATTGCTGGTGAGATGTGCAGGAAAGGGAACCCTTGTGCACTGTTGGCGGGACTATAAATCAGTGCAGCCACTCTGGAAAGCAGTATGGACGTTCCCCCAAAATTAAAAATAAAACTACCATGTGACCGAGCAATCCCACTCCTGGGTATGCATATTCAAAGGAAATGTCATCATTGTCTTGAAGAGATATATGTTATCTGCACTCCCATGTTCATTGCAACATTATTCACAATAGATAAAGTCTGGAAAAGCCTAAGTTTCCATCAACAGATGATGGAGATATATATATATAATGGAATATTATTTAGTCTTTAAAAAGAAATCCTGCCATTTGAAATAACTTTGATGGACCTGGAGGGCATTGTGCTAAGTGAAATAAGTCACACAAAGAAAGACAAATACATGGATCACTTATACATGGAACTAAAGAAAAAAAAAATCAAACCCATAGAAACAGAGTAGCATGGTGGTTGCCAGGAGGTGGGGGATGGGGGAAATGGGGAGAGGTTGGTAAAGAACACAGGCTTTCAGTTATAAGATGAATAAGGTCTGAGGATCTAAAGTATAACCTGGTCACTATGGTTGTTAATACTGTGTTATGTAATTGAAACTTGCTGAGAGTGGAACTTAAGTGTTCTCACACAAAAAAGAAAAAGGTAAATATGTGAGGTGATGGATGTGTTAATTAAGTCAAATGTGGGAACCCTTTCATAATGTATACATATATCAAATCATTTTATATACTTTAAATATATTACAATCTTATTTGTCATTATAGCTCAATAAAGCTGAATAAACACACATGTGAAAACGATGTTTGTGAGGATGCTACTTGTTTGCTACATTGAGGGAAAAAAACCCCAGATTCCTGGGTCAACTCTGACCTACTGAATCAGAATTTCTGAGAGGAAGTCCTGAATCTGAGTTTTAGCAGCTGCATCCTCAGGTAGTCTGAAGACCACATTTTGAGATAAACCCAAGTGACCACTGTAATGAATTAATAAGATTTTAATGATATATATTTTTTGGCACATTTACTAGGGATTCCAATTATTATCACTGTCTGAAAGAATACAAATTTTGTATACAGAACTTAAGAGGACTTTGTCATAAACTTATCTTTTAAGTTAGCTGTTTTATAACCAGAAAGAATAAGCCAATGAGAAGGAAAATCAGAAGCTTCAAAAGATAGCAATGAATATCATAATATTTCACAGAATATTTATATTAGTTGGGGAAGAAAAATGTTCCATATCATAAAATAAACAAATGAATACTAAAAATGTAACTTTAAAAAAATGAGATTAATTTTTAAAAATGACTCCAATACTATAATGATTATGAAATAAATATAGAATATAGAATAGGTTTTGAAAATACAAAGTATTTATGATACATGTATAAAGCATACACACACACACACAAAGATTTAATAATAGTATAAATATACTTTGGTTAACCTTACTAGTTAAGAATATTTTGAGTAACTGAATGTTAAATGCATAACGTTTGGGCGCCTGGGTGGCTCAGTCGTTAAGCGCCTGCCTTCGGCTCAGGTCATGTTCCCAGGGTCCTGGGATCGAGCCCCGCATTGGGCTCCCTGCTCCCTGGGAAGCCTGCTTCTCCCTCTCCCACTCCCCCTGCTTGTGTTCCCTCTCTCGCTGTGTCTCTCTCTGTCAAATAAATAAAATCTTTAAAAAAAAAATGCATAACGTTCAAAATATACATATCTGAAGAGATGACTTACATATTTATTTGTGACAGAAGAAAAATCAGTTAATTTACTGAACTAATTTGACAGCCTAAACTGCAGTACTCAAGCAAAATCTCTGTGCATTTCATATTTACAATCAAAACATTCCTGAGTTAAGAAAAAAAAAAGCACCTGTCTTTATAGCTTCAAGGAAGTACTGTTAAGTAAACTTAGGGGACTTCCAGAGGTAGCAAAATGGGGTGGGGAGAACTGTAGCATGATCACATTTTTCTGATAACTGAAACTTAAACTCCTGGAACATAGCTGCACAATTTCTACCCTGAAAGACTGGTTCCTTCTGAGGGTCCAGGTCCTCCTGAACCTTGAAAATAAAGGGCAGAGGTATGACCTCAGAGCTGGGAATCAGAAATCAGATTCTAAGGGGTAAGTCAGCCAAGGATACAGAGTTCTCTAGAATGGAGCTTTCTTGGGACATGAATCATGTTTATTTTAGACACAAAACTTTCTAGCTCCATGGAAAAAAAATCATTTTTACTTGATGAAAAATGTCTCTCTGCCAGAATGTTAGGGAACAACTGAGTCGTCCAAGCCCCAAGGCTCTGTGGCTCATTTGCAAAGTTCCCTTTCTTCATCTGCTATCTGTGCCTCCTCCCTGGCCTTGTGCCCGGCGCAAATTCTCAGTTCTACCATTGTGCTAAGGACGAGAGTGTGTCCGGAGCGTATGCTGCACTCTCCAGGGAGTTCGTCTACCTCCTCCAGGTAAGTTCGTGTGTCTCAAGAGGATCCTTGGGACACAGAAGGCATGTTGTGCCTGATGAAAGAAACTCTGTAAGCCTGCCTCAGAGCCTGTCGTTAGTGGATACCATAGCTCTCTGCATCCGGGGGAGTTCCTGCATGACTTTTAAAGCTGTTACATGATTTACAGCTTTATTCACTTTAGTTGCAAACTTGAACACATACACAATGCTCTATTTACCGCTAATAAGCGAATGCTACACTGAGTGGGGTTGTGTTCCTTTGAGCAGTTGCAGTTTACTATAGTGCTGTAAAAATAATTCTAGGCTCTTAAACATTTCCAAATGTGGTGCCTATTCCTGCAGAGCCTCATTTAGACAGTACCCATATATTTACCACTACCACTTAAAAAAAATTATTTATTTATTTATTTATTTATTTGAGAGAGAGAGAGAGCATGTGCACGAGTGGGGCGAGTGGCGGAGGGAGAGAATCTTCAAGCAGACTCCCTGTTGAGACCAGAGTCGGATCTGGGGCTCCACGTGGGGCTCCACATGGGGCTCCATCTCATGACCCTGAGATCATGACCTGAGCTGAAACCAAGAGTCTGACCCTTAACTGAGCCACCCAGGGACCCACCACTACTTTTAAAGTTGGTTCCCAATAGAGTTTGAGTCTGTGGATCTGGAGTACTATAATCTGATTTTTCTCTGTAAGATGTAGAAACTGAAGCATGTGGTAGCCTTTATGGGAAGCAGGGTTTTTCAACCTTGGCACTGTTGATGTTTTGGGCTAAGTAATTCTTTGTTGAGAGAGCTGACCTGTGCACTGAAGGATGCTTAGCAGTATCTGGTGTCCTCTAGGCCTGAAGCTTGCTAAATGCTATAGCTAAATGTAGTCAACAAGTTTTGTTTTGTTTTATTTCCCCTTTCGAGCTGTAAGAGCTGATCTCCTGCACCTTCCCTTAAATGGAGCACTGTGAGCCCATTTTTCCTTTAGGAGCCCTAATCTAATTATTGCCAACTTCTGAACCCAAGCTCTCCACAGACCAAGAGCTTCAACCCACTCCTTTACATTTCTGCTTTTTATTCTGTCAGCTACCCCATATCCTTCTAATGAATTCATCTTATACTATTGATTTTTCCTCCAGTTCAGTAAATAGCAATTCCATTCTTCCAGATGCTCAGACCAGAATCTTTGGAGTCATCTTTGACTCCCCCCCCCTTTTTTTTTCCACATCCTGTATTGCTCAGGGTCCCAGCAGGTTATAAATAGCATACTAAAGGGGTATCTGAGGAAAATTCAAAAGACTGTGTAGAAATATGTGGTCTGGTTAAGGGAAACTAATAAGAAATGGAGAAGCACCCAAGAGGTAGTGGGGAGACTTTACTACCGCAGGCCGGAAGGAGCCTGGGGTGGAGAGGGTTTGCCAGCACCAGCAAGAGCTATAGCTTTAGTAGACTGCTGCCTAGCGGAGCTGTGGCCTTAGGTAGAGAAGGGCAGTCATCACCAAGCTGTAGGCAGGCAGGCAAGGAGCCAGGAGAATAAATATCCTGGTCTTGTTCTCCTTTTGCCCTCCAATCTCCAATTGTCTGAAACCAAGCAAAGGAGGACAGGAGAATCCAGGCATGTGGTCCATGGAGGTCAGGCTTCCAGGCTATGGGAAGGAATGGAGCATAGATCTGAAGGGGCAATTGGAGAATCTCTATGCACTCTCATCGGTGAATCTGTCTGCTCCACCTTGAAATACATCCAGAATCCAAACCTCACTCACTACCTCCCTTATTACCTTCCTTGTCCAAGCCACTGTTTCTCACTGACAACTGCATTAGCCTCCCATCTCTATCCCTTTACCTAGCTTTATTTTTTTACAGCACTTACAACTCCCTAAAATATTATATATGATTTGATAATTTGCTTACTGTATATCTCTACCTACTAGAATGTAAATTCCATGAAATTATAAACGTAATCTGTTTTGTAATGCTATTACATTCCTTATATATTATAGGCACTCAATAAATATCGAGTTAAGTAATTAATGTTAAATGAATCCGATTTGGTTTCTGTTGCTTATATCCAAAGAAAGTTAGATGATTCAGGTGTGTATAATGTAATCTCATTTTGTTTTTTGAAAAGTTTATTTGTGCACATAGAAAAGAATGAAAGTATCTTCAAAATATTAGAAGTGATTACCTTTGGAGAGTGGGATTTGGGGTAATTTCCATTTTCTTCTTTGATTTTAATACTCCTGAAATATTCTACAATGATCATATATGATCCTTGTAATCAGCTAAAGAGAAATACCTTTATTTTAAAGTACAGACTAGGACTAGATCAACCAGATTTTCTAGAGAAGCTCAGCAATTCTTTTTCATCTCTTGGCTCCCCATCCCTTTCCTTACTATGTCATTGTCGAACCTTTTCCACTCTTCCGAAACACTTGTGTTGAATCCATTCCCCACCTTATCTACCCTGCTCTGCACCCAGGAAGCTGACCATGAGGTTACAATAACCTGGCTCCCTTGCCCTCTGGCTTCCAGTTAGGTTCAGCTAATGGTTTTAGATGAGATCTGGAGGGTGGGAGGACAATGGGTCAGATTATTTACTCCCCAGCACCCTCCTTACCAGTTCCCTGCAGGTGGGCTATATCCCTTTACCTAAAGGCCACAGTTCTGGTCAGATGGTCCTCTCCAAACAGCTGTCTCTGGTCCCCCCACCTTCCTCTTGCTCCTTCAGGCCTAGGGATGGTAGTAGTCCCCCCTACTGCCAGCCCTGGGGTAATGCACCATCCCTTTTTCTTCCCAAGCTTTATTACAATTCTGTAAACTCTCCTCAAATTACCCAGTTCTAGTGTTCCATATCTTTTCTTCCAAGGTCCCAACTAAGCATTCAACTTCATCCTTTTCCATTCACTCTTAGCAGATGGCTTTGTCTCATTAGTTTTTACTGAGAAGGTTGAGGCCTTCTCTCAGCTTTCCTGGCATTCCTCAAACATCTGTGCACCATCACTTTACTAACAGTAGTCCATGTCATGGCCTGCTGTCACCTCTAATCCTGACCTCTCAGAGCACATAACACATCTGGCTTAGAGAAGGGCTCCACCCTATTTTTTCCTTACTATAAAAACTTTTCATAGAAAACAAACTGATGGTTACCAGAGGGGAGGTGGGTGGGGGGATGGGTGAAATAGGTGATGGGGATTAAAGAGTACACTTAACAGGATGAGCACTGCATAATGTATAGAACTGTTTGTTTTTAAAGATTTACTTATTTATTTTAGATAGAGAGAGAGCGCATGGTGGGAAGAGGCAGAGGGAGAGAGAGAATCCCAAGCAGACTCCATGCTAAGCATGGAGTCTGACATGGGGTTCAATCTCCCGACCTGAGATCACGACCTGCGCTGAAACCAAGAGTCGGAGGCTTAGCTGACTGAGCCACCCAGGTGCCCGTTTGTGTGTTTTTAATATGGAACACTTCACGAATTTGCATGTCATCCTTGCGCAGGGGCCATGCTGATCTTCTCTGTATTGTTCCAATTTTAGTATATGTGCTGCTGAAGCGAGCACTAGAATTGGTGAATCACTATATCGTACACCTAAACTAATACTACACTGTATGTTAACTGTTTTGGAATTAAAATATAAAAACCTAAATTTTAAAAAAAGGAACTTTTCTCCTTCATTGGCTCTTCTCCCTTCTTGAATACTTTAACTCCAGATGTTTCTGATGTCTCAGACCTGGGTTTGATGCTGTGACAACATTCTTTCAAAGAAGAAAGCTTATCAATTTGTAGTACTTTATCACTTTCATGCAGATAATTTTTCAAATATATACTTGCTGTCCTATTTGTTTAACCTAACCCCAGTCCTTTATCTCTCCAATCAGACTTTAAATATTGTACATGGATTTCCAATTATCTCCTCAAATGCAATATCATTTCATCCTTCCTCTCACCTTCCCCTGAATTAGATTTTCTCCCATTTTCCGTATTTGTTTCCAACGGCATCTATATTTTTGGGGGCTCGAGAGTTTAAAACATTGAAATTATCTTTTAATGCCTCCATATTTATAAAAAGATTTTATTTATTTATTTGACAGAGAGAGAGACAGCGAGAGAAGGAACACAAGCAGGGGCAGAGGGAGAGTGAGAAGCAGGCTCTCCGCTGAGTACTTGCTACGTGCTGACTGCTGCACTAAGTTCTTTTTACATGGATTGATTATCTTAATCTTCAAAGGAATCCTATAAATACATAATTGTACAGTTGGAAGATTTATTTATTTATTTATCTCTACAATTCAAATTTATTAGATCTGTCCACAGTCAGCCATGGTGATATTCTTACCATTTCTTGCCATTTCTGGACCCAAGGCACCATGGCTTCTACGATATTCATGCTCTCTTTCACCTTGCCAAAGACCGTCCAACCACTCAGTCTCAGTACAGACGAAAAGTTGGCTGGTCATGGGTCCAGCATTTGCCATGGACGAGCTCAAGACCAGTGTGATTCAGGATGAAATTCTATTCATCGAATTTCTCCCTATAGAGGGTCTTACCTCCAGGGCCATTATGAAATGAAGTCACCACCTGGCACATAAAACCCAGAATAATTCTGTGAAAACAAAATTCTTCCTCCCCCGTGCTCACAACATGAAAGTTTTCTGCTGTCTTTGGAAATTCATCTGCAAACAGCTGGAAGGGGATGCTGCCCAAGAGCTCGCCATCGATGCCACGTCGAAGAACGTGGTGGGGTTGACCGCAGCTGGTGGCACAGGCAGCTCAGGAGTGATGGCTTCTGCGAGGCAGGAAGAATTTTAGAACATTTAGGAAACTTCCAGGATCACCCAACTACTAGTCCTTCTGGGATGCAAACTCCACATGAAACCAGAAGTCTGCTCTTAATCTTTTTTTCTATGCTATCCACATCCCTGGACATGATTTCTAAAGCACGCCACAGATTGCTCCCACCCGTCTGAGCTAATGTCAGCTTTTATTTCTCTCTACATTACACTGAGTTCACTAATACACTATAAGTATGCCATGTTCATTTCAGCCGTTTGCCTTTACTTTTTTTTTTTAAAAGATTTTATTTATTTATTTGCGAGAGAGAGAATGAGAGACAGAGAGCACGAGAGGGAGGAGGGTCAGAGGGAGAAGCAGACTCCCCGCTGAGCAGGGAGCCCGACGCGGGACTCCATCCCGGGACTCCAGGATCATGACCTGAGCCGAAGGCAGTCGCTTAACCAACTGAGCCACCCAGGCGCCCCGTTTGCCTTTACTTTTGCACCTGTGGGTTTTCTCTTGCCATCGAATCAAATCTCTTCTTGGGTTAAGGTCTTAACTCCAGAGCACAATGAAGTCTTCACAAATGCTACAGTACACCTAGATCTTTTCTTGGAGCCTCTAAAACCACTTATTGTTTGCACCATCAACTTTCACAGTCAGTTATGGAGCACCTTAAATTTTTATTTAACTGATATATATACAGCTGCTATTTATTCATCCCAGAAAAAAATACTTAGCCCTTGTTATTTGCCAGGCACTGTGTAAGTGCTAGAATACAAAGATGGGTAAGATTCAGTCTCTGGAAGAGTTTAGTCCAGGGGGGCAACAGATATGTTAGCTAAAATATTAGAATGCACTCTAAGTGATAATGTTGGAACATTGTATTGCATAATGGTTTAGCACATGAGTTTTGGAATTGTCAGACCTAGGTACGTTTTGCAGCTCTGCTCTTCAATAGCTAAGTGAGACATAGCCTCGTTCTGTTTCCTCATTTGCAAAATGCAGATACTAATAGTAGCTACTTTTTAGTAGAATTTACAGAATTAGAGCTTATAGAATTAGAGCAGTAAAGTACTTAGGACAGTGCTCAAAGTCTGTAAATATTTATCCCTTCCCCCCATAATAGGAATTTGCATTTATTCTATACATATTCTTCAGTGGGAATAGAGAAGATGGAATGAATAGCTATGCTTGGATGGTCCGGAAAAGCTTAGGAAAGAAGAATGAATTTGAATAAGGTCTTGAAGGATGAGAAGGAATTCACCTTATTTTGATTTGGTTAGACTATAAGAAGAATATGGAGAAATACTAGTGAAAGGAGTCTGGAAAGAACACAGGCAAATTGTAAAGGGCACTGTATATGCAAAGGTATTTGTTCGCTACCTTCTTGTTTACTAATTCCTGAAAGGCTTTGGTGTTGTGCCAGCAATTTCCAAAGCCATGGGCCCACCAAATATTACCTGTCTATTAAAAAAGCATAGACACATGTTATGATTCTTACAGATCCTAATTATTAAAATATCAATTTATTTTAAGGTTTTGCTGAAATGATCATGACTTTTGGGCACCCTATCTCTATCAATTAATGAGTCCTAAAAGAATTACCATATGCCCTATGCCAGTGATCAATTTATTGACTCTCAACCCCAAATTCACCCTTCATAGCCTGCTTCTCAAAAGTAGTTGTAAATCTCTTCAATATTTTCCCTTTGCATCTGGTGCAATGTTAAACTTTGAGAGACATTTCAGGAGAAAGAAGCATGAGTCTCTCTGGCTATTCCATTGAGAATGGATTGGGGAGAAGGGACTGGACGTGCAGAAAGACCAGTTCATCTGTTCATTTATCCTTTAATTTAGCAAAGACTTATGAGAACCTACTCAAAGTCAGGCAATGAGGATTGTCAGTTAAAGAAAACACAGTCTCTGCTTCAAGAAGTTCAGAGGGGAAGGGGTGATTATGTTAATCATGATAAGGATTGTGCTCTGCGCTGACCAAGAGAAGCCTGAGATGCTGTGAGAGCTGGAGGAACAGCCAACCACAGCTGGGGAAGAGAGGACAGTATTCTAGGGGAAATCTTTGGGATTGAATCTTGAAGGAAAATGAAAGTTATTCAGATGCAGAAAGGGATGAAATGTGGTCTAGCTAAAGTGCACCACATATGTAAGGTGAGAGAACACTGAAGCAAAAGCTGAGTGTTGGAATGGGCTAGTGCTGGGGGTTGGTGAGAGATGAAGTTAAGAGAATTTGGAACCAGATTATGGAACACTTTCCAGGCTATTTGATATTTAGATTGTTTCTATATTTTAAAACTTTTTATTTGGAAACACTCTCACCTTTATAGAAAAGTTGAAAGAACAGAACAAAGAACTTTTCTCCCTGAATCATTTGAGGGTAAGTTGCCAACATGATGTTTAAACATCTCCCCTCCTTAAATGCTTTAGTGTGCATTACCCACAAACCAGGACATTTCCCTACATTACCATAATACAACCACCAAAATTAGGAAAGTAAAGTTGACCTATTACTACCATCTAAGCCTCACATCTTATTCAAGTTTCACTAGTTGTCCCAATAATATATATATTTTTAATACTGAAAGGATTCAGTCCAGAATAAAGCACTGTGCTTAGTTGTCATATCTCTTTAGCCTCCTTCAATCTGGAGCGCTTTCTCACCCTGTCTTGACTTTCATTTCCTTGATCCTTTTGAAAATTACAAGTTAGTTATTGTGTAAAATGTCCCACAGGGTGGGTTTGTTGGATATTTCCTCATGATTGGATTCAAGTCATGCATCTTCGGTAGGCATATTCCAGAAGCAATGTTGTGTTCTTCTCATTGTATCCTATCACTGGTGATATTAACTTTCATCATTTTATTAAGGTGGTATGTCCCAGACCTTTCTACTCCATGGTTACTCTCCCCCACCCTTACAATTAATAAATATTTTGTGAAGAGATCTTGGAGACTATGTAAATAGCCTTTTCAAATGGTCAATTAATCTCCTTGTCTAGAGCATGTGGATGAGTACAGACTCGTGTGACTATTTTAGTCAGTGACTTATGTATCTTTTTGAGATATTCCCATTATTCTCTGAACCCTTCCTTACTTTTTGGCACAAGATGCTCCAGCCTCATTGTGTATTCCCTGCCCCAGCACTGGAATCAGCTATTTCTCCAAAGAGCCCTGTTTCCTTTTAGTGAAGAAGAGTATTTAGAAACCAACATTTGGGCACTAGTGGGCTCGTTGCTCTCAGGGTGACACTGCTCCTAGACCCTCAGAATGTATATACATATACATACATGCATTTATAGATATATTTATTTTTGTTTTCTGTATCTATTTCTTTGTATTGATAGCCATGAGTTCACAACCAATATCCCCAATTCTAAGCCAATACCTCATTCTTATATTCTCCCTTTCTATAATTATAGCTTGTTTCTCTGGTAGTGGGAAACCTGGCTCCCTCATCCTCGATATATTTACTTATTTGCTCAATCCTCTGTATGTAATCATTGCCACTAACTACTGTCAAACTCTCATCCCTACAAATGCTCTCCTCACTCTGATTGAGCTATGATACCCTGCTCTGGGCTACCCCTACGCCCTCCCACAGATGCTCTTCTCTCATTGCTGGGGTTCCTGTGTCCTAACCCGAGTCATTCCCCTGCGCAGCCCCCTTTCCCACTCCAGTGGTACTTTGCCATCCCAGGTGGGCTACCATGTTTCTTCCCCAATCACCCCTGAAGACACCTACCTTGCTGAGCCCCAATCTAATGGGTTTTGGATTGAATTGCTCTGGAAGTAAACAATTGAATGGAAGGGAACAAGAGAAGGGAAAGGATAGAGAAGGAGAAGAAGAGTACTTCTAATTAAAAAATATATATTATAAATAACATTCTCTTTTTGTACCTAAATCTTTATCATTAATTTAGATTTTCTGGGATGGATTCCCAGAAATCAAATTATTGGGTTAAATGTTATAGACCCAATAACTTATCTTAATTTTTACTTCTACCAGCAGTACATGACAGTGTCTATTTTATCTTAGACAGCTTTGCATATTATATCTAATTAAAAAAATTTTTTTGTTAATTTTATAGATGAATATAACATTTTATTTTCTATTTCTTTCATTGCTAATAAGCTTGAACATTTTTCTATTTATTTAGCCATTTTTAGCTTCTCTTTCATAAATTATCTATTTTCTTATCTATTTACATTTGGGAATTTTTACATTTTTCTTAGGTTGATATATTAATATTAACAATCATATTTATTTCAAGATTAGTTTTTAAAGTGGCTTCCTCTGGCCACTCTCTACATTTGTACTTGCCTTTCTCTGCTGCCAATCAGTATTTTCTAAGATACATGCAAACTAAGGATAATATTAATCTAGAAAATATAAAATTTGGAATATAAATGGCCTGTTATAAAGCCATTCAAAAATATGGTGTACTTTTTAAAAACATTTATTTGTGGATAATTCTTATCTTTTTTACTCTCCATTAGGTTGACAGATTTATCTAATTCTTCTCTCAAATTTTTTTCACTTCATATAATTTGATGCTATGGGAGTAACATTATGTTACTGGTAAAGTGAATTTTTCATCATGTATCTCTTTTATCTCTAATATTGTTTTTTAATCTTAAAGTCTATTTTACTAGACATCAGTTTTTTTTTTTTTTTTTTTTTTTGGTTGGTATTTGCATGCTATAACGTTTTCAACCTTTTATTTTCTGCCTTTCAGTGTTATTATGTTTTGGGTGTGTCTCCTGTTGAGTCAGGATTCTGGTAGGAAATAAAGAGGCAGTGCACTCAAAATGTTCATTGAAGAGAGTTTAATAAGAAATTCTTTGCAGAGGTATAGACAGCATTAACGGAACCAATAAGAGATGGTGAACTACTCAGACATTAGAAACAGGGAAAAGCACTTATACTCTAGCCCTGAAGGGTCAAAGAGAGAGAGCACTATTAGTAGAACCCAATATAAGCTGTTGCTGGGAAAGGGGGCACCCTCAGGATCTGTGATCTTAAGTAGAGATAACACAACCACTGAAAAACTCTGGCCCAGCAGTGAGGTAAACTGGGGGAATTAATACCCTTACTTCTCTCTCCTCCCACCCTATGGCCTGCCACTATCAGCGACTGGCCAAACCCCACCAGAAGTTAGAGAGCAAAGGATCTCAGGGATACAGAACATAGAGCTGGGCCTAGAGCTAGACAGAGAAGAGTAGAGAAGAGCCAGCGCACATGTAAACAGCTCATAGCTGGACTTTGTTGTTGTTATCCAGGCTAATAGATTTTCCTTTTGAATGGAGCATTTAGTTCATTTACTTACATTTATTGAGATTACTAGTGTAATTCATTGCTAAGATTTCATGTCCCACATTATCTATTTTTTTTTCTCTGCCATGACTACTTTTTGATTATTTGAGCCATTTTTTTTCATTCCACTCATTCCATCCCTATTATTTTAGTGGTTACTTTAGAGATTTATACTATCTTTAACTTCCTCCGAAACAATAGGAAGATCTTTGGAACACTTTTGCTCTGATTACCCTCTCCTGACTTATATACAATTGTTGTTGGGTATTTTAACCCAATAACACATTATTATTATTTTCTGTTTATATATGTTATATTTAGATATAACATAACTGTATGTTTATAATATATAGTCAATATTTATTTAGATTTATTTACTTTCTTTGCTCACCATTTATCCTTGCATTTTAGACTTTCCATCTTGAATCACTTTTCTTCTTTCAATCTTTTGGAACATTTTTTGTTAAGATCTATTGGTGATAAACTCTTTCTGCATTTTTTGTTTCTGAAAATGTGTTAATTTCACCTTTTGCTAGATATATAATTTTAGGTTGACATATTGGAAGATAACATTCTATTGATTTAGGGCTTTCATATATCCATTGAGAAGTCTGATATCAGCATTATTGCCATTCCTTGGAAGGATAGATTTTAAAATATTTTTTTGTTTGTTTGTGGATTGCAGTTTCACTATGATATGTCTAGGTGCAAATTTCCTCCTATATATCCTGCATTGGATTCATAGATAACTCTAAAACTGTTGATTGGTGTCTTTCATTGGTTCCTAAAATTATCAGATCTTAACACTTCAAATACTGCTTCTACCTCTTTCTCTCTCTCCTCCTTTTTGTACTCTGAATAGGTACATATTAGACCTTTTCCTCTATCCTCCATGTTAATCTCTCTTTTATATTTCACATCTCTTTAACTCTTTGTGCTACATTCTCCATAATTTCCTCAAATCTATTTTCCAGTTCATAATTTTTTCTTTAATGGTGGCTAATATGATGCTTAGCTTGCCCATTGAGTTTTAAATTTTAATGTTCATATTTCTCATTTATAGAAATTCTCATTGGTTCTCTTTCAAATCTGCTTTGTCACTTCTATGGTATTTTCTTCCATTTTCATTATTTTTAAACCTTTCTTTTATTCCTTTGAACATACTAAACATAGTTATTTTACTTTCTGTGTCTAATAATTCCAATATATGAAGGTTTGTTGGTCTGGTTCTTCTGTTGGTTGTTTCTGCTAGCTCTTGCATAAAATGCCTTCTTTATGAATTTTATGTATTTTGTGATTCCTGACCTGCTATTCTTTGGAACTTTATCTGGAGAAATACTTTGAATTCTGAGTTGAAAAAATACTTTTCTAGAAAGAATTTGCATATGTTTTTGGATGACGGACTGTATGTTCCAAAGATGGTGACGATAGTATCTTGCATCCTATATGCTTACAATGTGACTTTGACACTCTTCCCTTTGAGAAGTGGGGTCTATGTTTTTGTTCCTTGAATCTGGGAGGGCTTGTGACTAGAGTGGAAGTGATTCTATGGGACGTCCAAGGTTCAGAGATAAAAGGCAAGACAGTTTTCCCCTGGTTCTCTTGGGATGCTTTGCACTTTGAACCAGCAGTCACATGGAAAGGCCATATGCAGGTATTTTTGCCAACAGCCCTAGCCGAGGTCCTAGCCAACAGGCTGCATCCACCACCAGACATGAGAGGAAACTAGTTGACAGATAATTCTAGCTTCCAGCCCCTGAGTGACCTCCTGCTCTCAGTCTTCTCAGATAGGAACCAGATGAAATGGAACAAAGACAAGTTGTCCCTGTTGTGCACTTTCCAAATTCTTGACCCACAGAATCCATGAGTATAATAATATCACTGTTGTTTTAGGATACCAAGTTTGGTGGAGTGTGGGTTCTTATTCAGCAATCAGTGACCAGAATAATTCTGCCAGATACCTGGGGACAAGACCAATATAAGACTTTAACTTGAATTCTAGGCTTTAGAGTTTTTTGGGCAACAAAACCACGGTAATTCTGGCTACAAACCTGCTTGAGGCTGGTAGAAGAGGTATTTTCCCCTCTACCCAATACCATGGTTCAAGAGTGGCAGTTTCCTTGTGGTCCCATCCATGGTTTGGTGGTATGAGTAGGGGACAGGTTTATTTCTAGCTCACCCTTACACTGAATGCTTATCCCTTTGGTTTAAGGGAGCTTTTATTAGGTTCCTCACTTTGGGTGGGTCTTGTGTTTCATCTCCTGTTCTCTGCTCCCTGTAAATTTAAAAACAAAAACAAAAAACTGACGCTTATATTTACCAGGTTTTGACAAGTGCTCTCAAAGTGAAACCATTTTCACTGCTCCCTTTATTTACCTAGTTTCCCACTTTAGTTTTTGGCCTGTGTGTATAAATATATAATTTTTCTCTCAGCTCCGTGATGCATTTAAAAAGATGCTTTGCATGTTATAAATGGAATTTTTGGTGGTTTTCAGCAGGTGGCTTGCTTGGGACTCTGTTATAAATTTTATGGGGGACATTCAGCTCATATGCTGAAGTCCTAACCCCCAGAACCTCAAAATGTGACTGTATTTGAAGATAGGGTCTTTAAATAGGTGACTAAGTTAAAATGAACATTAGAGTGGTTTCTAATCCAATATGACTAGTGCCCTTTTAAGAAAAGTAAATTAGAACTACAATAAAATATCACCTCACACCTGTTAGAATGACTAAAATAAAAAACACAAGAAATAACAAGTGCTGGTGAGGGTGTTAGGGAAAAAAAAACCCTCTTGCACTGTTAGTGGGAATGAAAACTGGTGCAGCCACTCTGGAAAACAGTATAAAGTTTCCTCAAAAACTTAAAAATAAAGCTACCCTACAATCTAGCAATTGCACAACTGGATATTTACCCAAAGGATACAAAAACACTAATTCAAAGGGATACATGCACCCCTATGTTTCCTGCAGCATTATTTACAATAGCCAAACTGTGGAAGCAGCCCAGGTGTCCATAGATAGATGAATGGATAAAGAAGGTGTCATATGTATATATCACATATACACAATGGAATATTATTCAACCATAAAAAGAATGAAATCTTGCCATTGGCAATGATATGGATGGAGCTAGAGAGTATAATGCTGAACAAAATAAGTTCAGTCAGGGAAAGACAAATACCGTAAGATTTCACTCATATGTGGAATTTAAGAAACAAAACAAATGAGCAAAGGAAAAAAGAGAGAGGACAAACCAAGAAACAGACTCTTAACTCTGGAGAATAAACTGATGGTTACCAGAGGGGAGGTGGGTGGGGGGATGGGTGAAATAGATGGAGGAGACCGAGAGCACACTTATCACGATGAGCACTGGGTGATGTATGGAATTGTTGAATCACTGTATTGTACACCCTGTTCACTATACTGGAATTAAAATTAAAAGCTTAATAAAGAAAAGGAAATTAGAACACAGAGACGTACAGAGGGAAGATGATATAAAGACACAGGCAGCCATCTACAAACCAAAGAGAGAGGCCTCAAGAAGAAACCAACCCTGCCAACACTTTGATCTCAGACTTCTAACCTCCAGAACTGTGAGGGGAAAAAATCTGTTGTTTAAGTCATCCAGTCTGCGGTACTTTCCTCTAGCAGCCCTAGCAGACTAATACAGCAACTCCCTCCGCATTCATTTGTTTGGTTAATCAGTAGTTGAGAGCACCATTAATACTGATTTATTAAGGGACTGGCTATTGAATTTATTTTTTTTTTTGCAACTTCGATGTTTCTTCTTGCTTCTCCCCTGTTGTCTCCCTTTTGACCATTTCATTGGTCTTCAACACTCACCCACACCATGAAAGAGGAAAATAGAGGCAAGAAAACCCCATTTCTTCTGTTGTACCTCCTAGTTCACACCTCGGATTATTCGTGTGGTGTTGTGGGGGGCAGGTGCAGAATTTTAGGCCAGGTCAAGTTTCTGCATCAGTCCATTTATTATTCTGGGTGACTCCACATATTCTAATAACACAGCCTCTTGTTGTATTGGTTATAAATGACACTACATAGGCTAATGTGTAACCTATGCTAAAAAACAAATTTCAACTGAGTACATTTTAAAGATGAAATTGAAACCGCTTAAAAGAATAAGGTTGAATAAAAAATCAAAATGGCTGCACTAACGCTTCCGTGAAGCTTGATTTTATTTTTTTATTTTTTTATTTTTTTTTAAAGATTTTATTTATTTGACAGAGAGAGACACAGCGAGAGAGGGAACACAAGCAGGGGGAGTGGGAGAGGGAGAAGCAGGCTTCCCGCTGAGCAGGGAGCCCGATCCCAGGACCCTGGGATCATGACCTGAGCCGAAGGCAGATGCTTAATGACTGAGCCACACAGGCACCCCTAGAGATTTATTCCTTTTAAGATTTTATTCATTTGAGAGAGAGACACAGAGAGAGCACAAGCAGGGGGAGATGCAGGGGGAGAAGGAGAAGGAGACTCCCCGCTGAGCAGGGGGTGGGGGTGGGGGGGTTCGATCCCAGGACCCTGGGATCATGACCTGAGCCGAAGGCAGATGCTTAACCGAATGAGCCACCCAGGTGCCCCGAAGCTTGATTTTAAAGTAAAGTAACCTTTTCCTCTCTTCTGCAAACCTCCCCTCCTCCCTTCTTAGCCTTTTGTTTCAGGAACTCCGCACCACCCTGAAAACAACCAACCAGGCCAGCAGCACATAGGTAATTCCAGTAGAGACTGGTTAGATCCTGTATTTCCTTATAAAACACCCAGCCCCTTGCTCTGGGCAGACTTGCAGGTTTTGAAGGCCGAAGACTGCTGCAGCCTCCTTTGCCCAGCAAAGCAATAAAGCTATTGTTCCTCTTTATCCCAAACTCTGGCCTCGAGTTTTATTTTGGCTCTGAGGCTCCGAGGTCAGTTTTCAACAACATTACTGGCTTTATTCAATAATTCATAAGTCAGGCAGCATCCAGAAAGGAGCTCCGAGGAGCTGTGCAAAATGGAAGACTTTTATGGACAGATGGGAGTTGGAACAAGGAAGTTATACTAGACAAAAAAGCGAATGGTTATGGCAAGTTCACTTTCCTTTAGGGGATGGCAGGGTCTTTCAGGCAGATTACCTAACAAGTGATTTCTGATTGATTGGTTTGAGATTCCATTTCTGGGAGAGCTGAAACTATAATTGTCAGTTTGGTGACATGGGGCTTAGCATTAAGTGACTCTATTTTGGGCCTATTGTCTTGTTTTTAATATCTACAGTATATTGTATATTGCCCAAGATTCGTAAGTTTTAAGCTACTCAAATAACATAGCAAAGTAAAGTTGTGACAGGGAAATCATCAGGGTGGTTATATCAAGTAGTTATGTTTTTCAGATATTTTAAATTAAAAAAACACCCATTAGTCCATCTAATTTTTGGCATTTTAGTTCCAAAAATAAATACTTAGAAAACTTGAAGGAATCATTATTTGTTACTCAAATTAGTTCAAATTTTACAAGACAGGCAATAAATCAATTTTCCTCAATGGAAATCTTATGCAGGCTCTTCTAAAAATTTTACATTGTTTTTGGAGATAATAAGATGTAACACAGAAACAAATGGAGAATCAAAAACAAATACTTGTTTTAGCAAAGTAAGTTGGAATTGGAGTTAAGTACCAAGTGAGTCACAGTGTCTGTACTTTCAGACCAGTTTAACTTCATTATAATTACTCAGGCTTAATGAAAGAGTCTCCACAACATGTGTGTGATAGTATGACTTATACGAAATATATTTTGGTCATCTGAATAGCCAAACTATATTTCTTCTATGTATTTGGTCTTCCACAGTTCCTGGCTCACAGTTGCCCAAACCCTTGTCAGCTCCTCAGGGTTGAGAAGGATCAAGATGTCTTTTGTTATGTTAATGAAGTGACTTCTGGAAAGTATTGAAGGAAGGGCGTTCCTTGCCAGAAGAACCAATCATATGATTAGAGGTGTGGAACTTTGAGTTCCACGCCCTGACCACCATGAGAGGAGCTGGAAGTTGAATCCTTCCAGTGGCTAATGATTTAATCAGTTGTGCTTATGTAAGGAAGTCTCCATAAAACCCCAAAAGGATGGGGTTTCAGAGAGCTTCTGGGTTGGTGAACACACAGGTATTTGGGGAGAGAGTATTGTGCTTGGAGAGGGCATGGACAGCTCTGTGCCCTTTCTCCATACCTTGCCCTATGCATCTCTTTCATCTGGCTATTCCTGGGTTATATCCTATTATAACAAACCCATGATCTAGTAAGTAAAAATTTTCTCTGAACTTTGTGAACCACTCTAGCAAATTAATAGAACTCAAGGAGAGGGTTGTGGGAATCTTCAATCTGTAGCCAATGGATCAGAAGCACAGGAAATCACAGGCTTGCGTCTGGCACATGTGTGGGAAGGGCAGGCTTAGAGGACTGAAGCCTTAGCCTGTGGAATCTGATGCTATCTCCAGGTAGGTAGTGTCAGAATTGCTTGCTGGCATATGGGGAACCCCTACACACGCTGGAATTGGTACCAGGATCAATTTTAATGTGAAAAGGGTGTGATGACATGTATGTGCACTTCGTTGGGGAATTTGGGGATTCTGGGCCCTCTAATAATGGATGCTAAAATGAAGCTTTGAAAAATATAACAATCTCATTCTTTTATATTCTGAGTAATTTAGGGCATTTCCTTATTAAATCAGCATTCCAAAATTTCAGAAAAGAGGTAGTATAAAAGTCTATTTCCATAATGAAAATAAAATCAGATTTCCTAGAAAAAGTAAACTATGCATCTCAGTTCTTAAGAACATAGGAAGGAGAGGGCGCCTGGGTGGCTCAGTCGTTAGGCGTCTGCTTTCAGCTCAGGTCATGATCCCAGGGCCCTGGGATCGAGTCCCACATCGGGATCCCTGCTCTGCGGGAAGCCTGCTTCTCCCTCTCCCACTCCCCCTGCTTGTGGTCCCTCTCTTGCTGTGTCTCTCTCTGTCAAATAAATAAATAAAATCTTTAAAAAAAAAAAAAAAGAACATAGGAAGGAGAAATGTTAAAATTTGGAGATAGGGAAGGCAGTGGAAACTCCTGCTCAGCCAGCTGAAGAGAGGGGAGGCCCAGGAGCTAGAAGAAAGGGTGTTCTGGAGAGATCCCCACAAGGGCAAGGCAGGGTCTAGGGTAGGGAGAAAACTTGGCTACCACTGAGGACTCCTGGGGACAGGCCTCTCAAAAGCTTGTCAGATCTTCATGTAGGAGAGCAGGGTGCGTTTCGAGGAGAGACTCACAGGGCTATGATTTCTTTTTTTTTAAAGATTTATTTTATTTATTTGAGAGAGAGTGAGAGAGCCCCCATGCGTGAGTGGGGGGAGGGGCAGAGGGAGAGAATCTTCAAGCAGACTCCACGCTGAGCGCTCAACCAACTGAGCCACCCACACACCCCCAGAGCTACGATTTTTTTTTTTTTTTTTGACCTTCGCCCCAGGATCTTGATTAGCTTGCATTTTTGGGCCACCCTACTAATAATCCTGTGTGATTTCATGGGCCCTTTATCCCTCAAACATTCCAAGTATTGATGTGTAAAAATTCCTTTAATGGGTCAAATAGCTTTATGGCTCTGTAAGTAGAGATAAAAGACTTAACAGGGAGAATTCCTGGTTGTGGTAACTCCCAGAGAGAAATTTATTCCTACGCAAGTGTGAGCAGTTAATCAACTGAGGAGAATACATTACTGATTAGAGAAGTTTGCATCGTTTGGGAAGAGGGAATTCAGCGTAGGCAGCAGAGAAATTGAGTGGGCAGAGCTAAGGAGTGTTCTCGTCTATCTGGGCCTCTTTCTCTTCAATGTTTACTGACAAATAGAAGTGTCTGTGAAGGTATTTTTAGGCGGAGACTTGGGAGTATTGCCTCTAGGCCCCATAGTGCTACGAAGGTTGTGAAGCAGAATTTATGAAGCCAATTTTATTGTCGCATTCAGTCGCTAGTGTCACCAGCGGTCTTAATAAAGAAGGTCATTTTCAGAGTCCAGTGAGCTGATGTCCCATGCAATGCATTCAAACTAGCTTCTCTAATTTGTTGTGCTTTACTCAACAGAGTGATCATCCCACATTTTATTGTATTTTTTTACAAGTCAGGAGCACTTATTAGGTACGATCTTATTTTATATCCTACTCCTCCCACAAAGTGTTTCAGACTGCTAGCAGGAAATACACTTTATCAATGTAAACCACTTCATTTTGCTTAAGAAGTTTTGGGTCTTGTTGCTCGTCATTGTGAGAGAACAAAACGCCAGGGTTAACCAACTGGAGGGAGTTAGGTGTTCTACACCAACAACCTGCCAAATGAAGCTGACCCGAGGCTGAGTGACTTCAGGCAGCAACAACCAGCATTTGTGATTCAAATCATACCAATCCAGGAACTCACTTTGTTTACGTTGCCTCACTGAGTCATTTTTTAAAATGGGCCCTTGGTAACCCAAATAAATCTTTCTATAAATGGAGGAAACATTTTTGAGGGATGTGGAGGTCTTCCAAATTCCTCATTATGAAGCTTTCTTAAAGTTGCCTAAAGACTTTTTTGGGTAACTTTTTATTTTAAAAGTTGCATAGGAAGTACATTCTTACTATAAAAGTACAAAAGCAGAAAGATATTAAAGTCCACCTTCACCGAAGATTTTTTTCTGCTTTTTCTAGAATAGAGACGTTTTCTTTGTATCTCTGGAAAGAGGAGAGCAGGGCTAGGCGGAGGTACCTCCTTGCATCTGTTTCTTCATCTTTCTCTGTATGAGTCAGGAGAAGCTCTGCATTTGCAGCAATAAACAAACCCTAAACCCTCACTCAACTCACTCACTCATGCAAACTGTACTGTGGGTCCAGTAGCTTTTCAGGGCACCTCTCTTCCAAGTGATGACTTAGGAATCAGGTTGCTTTCGTCTTACAGCTATTCCACCTGAAACACAGGACTTCCAGCAACACTGAAGCAGGGGATGAGCCAGAATGAGAACACATATGTGCTCTCAATTGCTAGAGACTAGAAATAACACACATCATTCCCACTCTCAATTCATTGGCCAGAGCTCATGCATGGGCCCTACTTAAGTTCCAGGGAGGCTGAAAAGTGTTTCTGTGTGCCCAAGACCAAGAGGGAAGCCATTTATGATGAGCACTACTAAGATTCTACCGTATTTTCTCTCTTCCTAATGTTCCTTCTACCCCAGCACCCTTGCACACAGCAGTGATAACCCCAAATGTCCTCAACTTTTGCAGGTATCTCTATACCCATTCCTGAGAACTATCCTTAGCAGGAAGCTATCTGAGGCAGGTTAGAGGCTAAAGAAGGAGAGGGTTTGGACCCTGGGTGTGATATATGTAAGGAACAAAATCTTTCAATGGATAAGATGCTCATGTTTGAGAAGAGAGAAACCAGTAGAAACCAGTTTTCCTTGCCCCACACCCATTTGCCATCTAGCCCTACCATGGTATGATAACAGGGGTAGGTAGAATTCTCCATCTGACCCTGACACTGTATAATGATGGGATTGTTCGGTTTCCTCCCATGAGCATCAATTTCCAGAGAGGAGAATCTGATTTCTACCTGGTCTGTGAGAGGAAAATAAACAACAGTGTAGGCAATTTTTTGAAATACTTAAGATTTATCCTTAGAGATCTATGAACTTTCTGTTTTCTTGCTTCCAAAGTATCCTATGCCTATTTGTCCCTGGCTCCCCAAACCCAGCTTTCCTTCCCACTTCACACATGTAGGTATTTACACTCGCAGTAAAAAAAAACACACACGCAGAGTGAACTTCAGAAATACTCTCTCTAGGGGCGCCTGGGTGCCTCAGTCAGTTGAATGTCTGCCTTCAGCTCAGGCCATGATCCCAGGGCCCTGGGATGGAGCCCCAGAGCGGCCTCCCTGCTCAGCAGGGAGTCTGCTTCTTCCTCTCCCTCTGCCTCTGCCTCTCTCCCCAGCTTGTGCACTCGCTCTCTCACTCACTCTCTCCAATAAATAAATAAAATCTTTAAAAAAAAAAAAAAGAAAGAAAGAAATTCTCTCTGCAAATCAGTTTCCAAAGCCCTCTATGTTTCCACCCCCAAGTCCTCACTCCTGGTGGAGCCAGATGATTACTTGTGAGTTAAATACCTGGCATAATTTATGGTTATAAAAGCCTTTATTAATTTGTAATTTACTCTAGATGTTAATTTATGAGCAAACATTTTTAATTAGGCTATTAATTCCATTGGTGTTTGGCTTTATACATCCTATGCAATAAGATCTTTGCATTTTTCTGATTGGCCCTTATTCCCCAACTTTCTCTGATTTAAGGCCTTCAGTTACATAATTTCTATACCATGATATTTTGGCCAACCTATTTCACTCCTTCAAAAAATTAGAACTTTCTGAATGTGATGTGGCCCCCACTCTGTAGGTATGCATGGTCAGATGATTATAGACAGGGAGAAACTGGTCATCAGTTTCTCTAGGTCTAAGGAGGAGGATGGACAAAACCCAGAGCAGAATCAAAGAGGCCCAGAGCCCTTGCTAATGAGGAAGCAATGTCCCTTTGGTAGTAACCTTATCAGATTCACCACTCAGATCTGCCCACCCTCTACGTATATACAGAATGAGGCCAGTTTGCCCATGCGCATTAAGGTGGATAAGAAAAGACAAGCTCATCTTAGCTCTTCTCTATCCACGACAGAGTGTAAGCTGATTCTAAGTTTCCAGAAATGTGTTCTCTAAACATGAGAACTTCTAGACTCCTCTCTCCTGTGGAAAGGTGTTTAAGATGGTTCTCATTCATGGCGTATAACATGAAAAGGGTTAACATAAGAAGAGACATTCAAAAGATGTAGTTCATCTGAAGTAAAACAGACCATTTTAAGAATTTATTACCTCCCTTCCCAAAACTGGAGGCTTTGAGAGGTTCACTGACTTCACTTGGATGTCTAATAAAAGAGAGGTCATGCTAGAATCTCTGGGTTCTCAAGTTACTCTTCCAACCACAAGACCACATTTCCTTCCTCTCTTACTGATACGCAGAGAGCAATGTAAAATGTAAGCAGCTGGGGTGGGAACAAGGGCATGAAGGAAAACACCACAATGTTACTTAGCAAGTGTGCAAAATAAAATCTGAATTTAAATGACTCTTTTCAGGCATTGCTTTGTAAATTTGATAGGCTGCTCTCACCATGTAATTTAAATCAATGAAACAGTTTATTAAAAACCTACCATAGCTAGGCACTGTGAGAAGTACCAGGGGTATGAAGCATGCACAAAACGAAGTCCCTACTGTCATGTGCTAAAAAGCATCACTGAAGAGCAATGAGGAGCAGGATGGTAGATGTTTCCAGCCCAGATGCCTTTTGTAGGCTGGGGCAGTCATCCTTCAGCAGCTGCGAGTGCCTTGGCTAACAGCTTAGAGCTGAGACTTTCTCCAGCGACCTGACCTGGGCTAAGTAGGGCTATTTCACTGGAGACCCCTGAGAGGTTATACCCTCCCTTCTCCAAGGGTAACCAAGGACTGACTCATTTTCACTCTTTCATATTTTTCCCAGCTTTTACCTGGGACCGTATCCTTACACAGCTCTTTTCTATACTGCTCCTTCCCCTCCTTACATTCAGGTTTTTCCTAAAAAGCGTTCACTTGGTAAAGTATACATATCAGAACCCCTTCTTAGGCTCTGCAGCTACAAAACCTGACAGGTGTTGTTTGAGGTTACCGAATAGGTTCCTAGATGCTTTGTTTAGGGTAAGATTAGGAACGTTATGTATGTCTGTAAAAGTTTTAATAGCCCAACATTTAACATGCTGACTCACATCACCTCTATTTTTCTTCTAAAGACTAAACAATCTAGTTTTTCAATGTGACTTTTTAATATTTGTTGTCACTTAGAGATATTCTTTGGGGAGTGGACTAACAGAACATTAAATATGTATGTATCTACCTGAATGATTTGGGTTTTAGCACTTTCCCACAATTGTGTGGTCATTAAAAGTCCTTCAGTCAAGAAATGTTTTTCCATGCTCCTTACAGAATAATAGAATAGAACCTATCTAGCAGGAAACTGGTAGCATTCCTATAGAGGCAATCATCCCTAGCAAAGCTCTTACAACGTGTTGGGAGATTTAGCTATTGTATTCCTTATTCATGCATCTCAACAAGTGAGTTTGTAACCACATGATAAAGAACAGAATCAATGGAAACCTTATTAAAATTAAAATTATTTTTATGATAATGCCAGTTTCTTTCTGGCAGAGGTAATTTCTGCTGTCCATTCTCCTAACTCTCACAGCAATCACATGCTCCTTTTCAACTCTCCTGTGTCATCACAGCAAAACTATTGCACCACCAAATCCTAAATATTAACAAGTTAGGTTAAATTATTAGAGACAAATTAAAATACTAGAGCCATCTCAAAAATGTGTCTCTCCTCCCATACTGCACAAGGATGATTGATTATTTAAAGACAAAAACAAGGCAGTGTTAAAGAAAAAATTGTTCATGACACTTGTTAGAGACGGTAAGGCAGACTTTACTCAAGTGGGGGCTACCTCAGCGGACTTCTGTAGTTGAGGAGGTAGATCTGACTCAACTCTGACTCCAATAAGGACAAGCCAAGGAAGGTGGGGAAGTGCGTGGATGGAAAATTACTAAGAGGAAACATTATGGGTTAAGGAGGAGTCTTGGCTAGCAGGTTCAATAGAATTCTGGCTATAGGCAGGCCAGGGGGATAAGATATCAGTAAACTGATTTAGCAGAATTCTTGTTCAAACTGGATTCTACAAGGACGAAGAGGGAAACCCAAGGTCTAGCCTAGTCCAGTAGAGAGCTCATAGGAGGCTGGTTAAAATTAGGTCAAGGAAAGGGTCTTCATCAGAGGTAACCAAGAGACAGTGGAGGTTATGAAGTTAGTGCGACAGTAGCTAACCCCTAGGATGGCCAATGCTATTCTAAGAGCCTTGCAATGTTAATTAATCTTCACAATAATCATGAGTGGATAATGTTACTATTCCCATTTTGCAGGTGAGGAAACTGAGGCGCAGAGAGTTTAAGCAACTTTCCCTAAGCCTCCCAACTATTGACTGAAGGATTTAAACCTAGGAAGTCTGGTTACGAGTCCATAGTCTAACCGGTAAGACATACTGTCTTTTTGTGCTAGAGATAAATAGGATTAAAGTCTACAATCTGATTATAGATGTTATAGCTGACAGAATGAGCTGGAAGCTCTGACAGAATAATTTATAACCTCCTTTCGTTGGTTACTGTACCATAGTTACAGACAGAATTTTAGATTAAGTAGGTCAGTTTCTAAGATGATTTGCAGCCCCTTAAATGAGAAGGGAGCTGAAAGTATGGGTAATACTTATTAAAATGCATGTAAACACCATGCAGTGACCTGCAAACTCAGGAGTTGTGACTAGCCTTCTTCTGCTAGAGAGATCAGGGAAACAGGAAGGTAGGGTGCATGGACAGAAGAATGCAGTAGTTACACATAGAGAAACATGATGGAGACACAGAAGACATCCAGGCTCTTTCTGAGGCTGAGCATCTCTTTAAGCTTCTATGAGATGTCTCTGCAGTTTATAACAAACTCTCCCTGCTTGCTTAATTTAATTCAACTGGATTTGTGTTTTTGTAATTAAAGGAATGCCCACTTGTCTTATTACCCTAATGGTTTGCAGTTCAATTGTTTTTCTTTTTTTGAACCAGGAGGAAAAAGCAACAAATTCTCCAGCTACACAGTTCCCTCTGGCCTTATCGCCTCTGTATTTTATGTATTTCATGGCTTGTGGAAATGGAAATCTTGTCAACTTTGTTCCCATTGCACCTAATGTGTGGGAGCATCGTTGGTATACATGCTTAAATGAGAAATAGGACTTAAATTGAGATAATGATGGGAAAGCAGCTAGCATGATGCCTTCCCCAGTAGTTTGGAGTTAATTGGGCTCCAATGGTTACAAGGAACACTCAAGTTATTAAAACAAAACAAACAAACAAACAAAAACAGTTATTGGAAGGAAATACATAGACAAAAAGAATCTCAGCTAAGAGCTGAGGCCTGGCATGGCAACTCTAAGACTGGATTTTCTAGTCAGCCTTTCAGTAGGTGTTGGTTGCCCTCTACCATCATGGAGACCTGGTTCTTCTTTATCTCTTACTGCTTCTGCCAGCTCTACTGACCAAATTGTTCACCCTCTCTTCAGTCCCCTTTCCCTACCTCATCATTTTCCCTCACCCTTTGTGTCTCTTTTCTTGTAACTTCAGCTTATTATAGCTTTTATATGCTTGTAACATATTACAGCCCTGACTACCCCCATTTCTTTCTTTTTTTTTCTTTTTTTAAAGATTTTATTTATTTGATGGGCACCTGGGTGGCTCAGTTGGTTAAGCGACTGCCTTCAGCTCAGGTCATGATCCTGGAGTCCCGGGATTGAGTCCCTCATTGGGCTCCCTGCTCAGCGGGGAGTCTGCTTCTCCCTCTGACCCTCCCCCCTCTCGTGTTCTCTCTCTCTCTCAAATAAATAAATAAAATCTTAAAAAAAAAAAAGATTTTTATTTATTTGAGAGAAAGCACAAGTTGTGGGGTGGGAGGAGGAGCAGAGGGAGAGGGAGAAGCAGGCTTCCCGCCGAGCAGGGAGCCTGACTTGGGGCTCGATCCCAGGACCCTGAGATCATGACCTGAGCTGAAGACAGATGCTTAAACAACTGAGCTACCCAGGTGCCCCGTGACAACCCCATTTCTGATCTGAATGTTTTTTCACCTCTCAGCTTCTATGTCATCTACACTTGCTGATTCTTTTCTTTCCTCTAGTTATGTTTTTCTTTTTTTCAAGTTTCTATTTAAATTCCAGTTAGTTAACATAGTGTTATATTAGTTTCAGGTGTACAATATAGTGATTCAGCACTTGCATACATCACCCAGTGCTCATCACAGCAAGTTCATTCCTTAATCCCCATCACCTAGTTAATCTCCCATCCCCCACCCACCTCCTTTCTAGTAATCATCAGTTTGTTCTCCATGTTAAGAGTCTGTTTCTTAGTTTGCCTCCCTCTCTCTTTCTCCCCCCCTTTGCTTGTTTGTTTTGTATCTTAAATTCCACATATGAATGAAATCATATGGTACTTGTCTTTCTCTAACTTATTTCACTTAGCATAATACTCTCTAGCAGCATCCATGTCATTGCAAATGGCAAGATTTTATTCTTTTTATGGCTGAGTAATATTCCATTGTGTATATATACCACACCTTCTTTATCCATTCATCAGTCAATGGACACTTGAGCTGTTTCCATAATTTGACTTATTGTTTCCATAATGCTGCTATAAACATCAGGGTTCATGTATCCCTTTGAATTAGCATATTTGTATTCTTTGGGTAAATACATAGTAGTACAATGCTGGATCATAAGATAGTTCTATTTTTAACTTTTTGAGGAAACTCCATACTACTTTCCAGAGTGGCACCACTAATTGGCATTCCCACCAACAGTGCAAGAGGGTTCCTTTTTCTCTACATCCCAGCTAACACCTGTTGTTTCTTGTGTTGTTGATTTTAGCCATTCTGACAGGTGATACCTCATTGTAGTTTTGATTTGTATTTTCCTGATGATGAATGATATTGAGCATCTTTTCATGTGTCTCTTAGCCATCTGGATGTCTTCTTTGGAAGAATGTCCATTTATGTTTTCTGCCCATTTTTTAATTGGATTATTCATTTTTTGGGTATTGAGTTTTATAAGTTCTTTATAGATTTTAGATACTAACCCTTTATCAGATATGTCATTTACAAATATCTTCTCCCATTCCATAGGTTGCCTTTTAGTTTTGTTGATTGTTTCCATCACTGTACAGAAGCTTTTATTTTGAGGTAGTCCCCAATAGGTTTTTTTTGCTTTTGTTTCCCCTGCCTCAGGAGACATATCTAGAAAGATGTTGCTATGGTTGATGTCAAAGAAGTTACTGTCTGTGTTCTCTTCTAGGATTTTTATGGTTTCAGGTCTCATATTTAGGTCTTTCATCCATTTTGAATTTATTTTTGTGTATGGTGTAAGAAAGTGGCCCAGTTTCATTCTTTTGCATGTTGTTGTCTACTTTTCCCAATTTGTTGAAAAGACATTCTTTTTCCCATTGGCTATTCTTTCCTGCTATGTCAAAGGTTAATCAACCACATACTTGTGGGTTCATTTCTGGGTTTTCCATTCTGTTCTATTGATCTATGTGTCTATTTTTGTGATTCTTTTTTTAAAATTTCAACTTTGGAATTTTGGAGAGAGGGAGTCTGATTTCTTGTTAATCTCTGTTTCACAAGAGCTCTTGCATTAATGTCCTTATAACATTCTGGTTGCTATGAGCTGCTATATTGGATGCCCTCAGTCCAAAGTCATAGCTAGACAATAACAGGGATACCAGGTGTTATGAAAGAGCCGTATGGTCTCACGGTAAATCATGGCAGCCTAGAGCTTTTCTCTCTCAGGAGAGACCGTGGACATGATTCATTTGTTTAATACAGCTCTCAATAAGATCTTTCTTTCTTTCTTGCACAGTGACTGGGGAAACATCTTTCCAGAAATGCTCAATCTTTCACATTTGTATTGTCCTTATATATATGCAAACTTCCCAGAAGATGACTTGTGGCTAGATGTTTTTTCAGTTGTCTTGTGCAATACTTATCAAAGTGTGGTCAATAAATTTCTGGGGAGATCGTCTCTGGAGTCTGTGAGGTCTAAATTATTTTTATTATAATACTAAGATGGTACAATCTTACAATACTGTTTCTCTATGTCAACATTTGCACTAATGGTACAAAGCAATGGTGGTTAAAACTGCTGGCATCTCAGCATGACTCAAGGCAGTGACACCAAATTGTACTAAGAGTATTTGTATTTTCTCACTGCCATGCATTTGCAGTAAAAACCAAACAAGGAAGATAAGAAAGAAAGAAGGAAAGAAAGAAAGAAAGAAAGAAAGAAAGAAAGAAAGAAAGAAAGAAAGAAAGAAAGAAAGAAAGAAAGAAAGAAAAAGAAAGCCAGTTTCCCTTAAGAATGTCCTTGATGGAATGGTAAAATAAATTGTATTGAATCTTGACACATGGTTATATATTTTTAAATATTCTATGTAAAAAATGGGAAATCTGCATAAAGAACTTCTGCTGGAGAGAGAAAAGTATAATAGTTGCCTTGAGTAAAAGCACTTCTGCAGTTGTTTGAGATGCAAGCTGAACAAGTTGCTTTTCTCATGGAACATCATTGCTTGAAAAAATGGCTAACATAAAATGATGGTTACTCAGACTTGGGCATTGGCCAACATTTTATTAAAAAAATGTATGACGTGAACCTGTCACTTACAGAAAAACGACTGATGGTGCTTTTTGCCAATGAGAAAAATAGGAGTGAAAATTAGAATTTTGGGAAACTTGTCTCCACCACAGTGAGCTTGGTAGTTTCCCAGTACTTAAAGACTTTACTGATAAGATTGGTGGTGATATTAGTGAAAATAATTTTTGACATTGTATAATGAAATATGTCAACATTTGGAAGATCTGCATAACTCAGGGAAACAATACTTTCCAAATAACCCATGTTTGATTTTACAAAATTATGCTGGGTAAAAGATCCACTCAAAATGCAAGATAGACCAATGGATATTCTTGTAACAGAGTTTAAATATATGGTTTCAGGTTCCACATTATAACTAACCTTTAGGAAACTGCCACTTTTTGAGTTTTAGGGTATTATCAAAGAAGAGTTCCTCAATTATCTGAAATGGCTAATAAAATATACACTCTTCCTCCTTTTCCAAATAACATATGTGTGGGGACACATTTTCATCATATACTTAAAATAGCATATCACAACAGAATGAATGTTGAAGGAGATATGAGAATCCAGCTGTCTTCTGAGAATTCATACATTAAGAGATTTGCCAGAATGTAAAACAATGATCCTCTTCTCACTGTTTTTTGTTTTGAAAAGTATAGTTATATTTTATAAAAATGTTGTTTATGTTAACAAGTAGTGGGATTTCTGTTACTTTTAATGGAACTAAGAAATAAAAATTTTAAGAATTTCTCAGTTCTAATTTCTAATGCTATAAATATTTATAGATATAATTTACATAAACCAAAGTTCTTTAAGTTCCTCAATAATATTTAAGAGTGTAAGGCAATGGTGTGTTGGAGTTGGCTGGCACTGGCTCATGGGAACCAATTGTACGGATCTCCTTCCAGCTCTGTGTTCAATGACATCATGTGGATGGCTTGAAATCCGCCATGGAGGAAGTGTTTACAAAACAAAAATCAGCATATGCTACAAATCAGAGCTTTTCTTCTTCTTTTTTTAAGCTGTTTATTCAACACTTACCAGTATGTTACTCTCCAAAGGAACCCCAAGATCAAAATATTGGTGAACCCTGGTCTGGTGGCTACTCTATCTCTGTCCTCTGTCATCTTCCCATGGGGAAACTTCCTAGATTATTCTTTTACTCATTTGATAAATATTCACTGAATGTCTCTATTTTCTAGGTATTATCTTGAGAAATGGAGATGCCAAGATGAATAATTTGAAATATAGAGTTCCCCATTTAGCAGGGCTATGAGAAAACAGACATCCACAAAATTATATGACAATTGTTGTGCCAGGAACTGTTAATGGTAGTACAACGGGAGAGAAATTTCCTGCCTAGAGTCGGGGATGGGGGGAGGTGAGGGAATCCTGGGAACGTGTCTGTATCAGTCAGCATCCGATCAGGAGATAAAAACCACACCAAAATTTAACACAAGGAATTATTAACCAGGTACAAAGTTGTTAACTAGGGAACTGAAAAGACAAAAGATAAACACTAAATTATTAGGGAAGTAACAATTGCTGGGAGCAGCTACCACTCCAATCCTGGTGGACTAAAGAGATTTTGGAATTATTAAAACTTAGAAGATCGGGTGGGGCCCCATGGAGCTGAAATTCAGATATCAGAGCCTGAGGTAATGCTCAGGCGACGCCGGCATCTCTCAAGTTTGGAAGAGGAGCCCTTTGGGCTAGAAGCCAGATGTCTGGGGAAGGGGTGCCTGCGGACAGCTGTTGTCTCTAAAGTAGAGCAAAATGAGGATGGTTCTACAGGTAGAGGAAAAACTGCAAATGGAGTTAAGCTGCTGCTCTGGGAGGAGAAGAAATGGCACCTCAAGGGTGAAGGAATGATGCTAGGGCAATGCTCCCAGGCACAGAAAGCAGCGGAAAGAAAACACGTGGCAAGTCCCCTCATCCCTCTCCAGCTTTGCTGTATCCTTCTAGAATACCTTATTGGTGGAGCCTAACAGGAAGCTAGCTGGCGAAGCAGAAATGTGGGGGTTCCTGTAAAAGCATCATGAAACAAGAGTATAGATGGGTGCATTTGCTGCTGAGAGAGAATAGCTTACTGACTGACACAGTCTATCCTTGGCTACCCAGCATCCATACGCACCCTGGT
The DNA here is from genome assembly GCF_011800145.1 of Mirounga leonina. NCBI lineage: Eukaryota > Metazoa > Chordata > Mammalia > Carnivora > Phocidae > Mirounga > Mirounga leonina. Next base: position 19,877,547 of record NW_023270323.1, on the reverse strand, counting down.
GCTCCATCTAACTGATGGTGAAAAGAACTCTATTTTCACTTAGCCAGACTCAACTATTCTTTGTCTAAATGAAGAGATCTTTCCCTTCTTGTCAATTGAGGAGACACACAGTGCTAATAATCGTTGAATCAGTTTCTGGGAGTCGGTCACGCCACCTATGCCTGGACCATGTCAGGTATTCCTTAAAGTCAGTAATAGTCTCACCCGAATGTTCTTCTCTCGAAGACTAACTTATAAAGTTAACCTCCAGCAAGACTTTTGTAAAACAGTAAGGGGAAGAAGGACAGAGAATGAAATTGGTTTTTTCTCTTTCTGTATATGCACAGAAGCACACATTCATAATAAGCAAGGCAGAAAATGTACAAAGCTGCCACAGTCTTTATTTCTAAACCTGGTCATGGACCATAGTTGTTATTAATAATTTCTCTCTTCCTTTCTATTTTTCATTTGTCCTAGGTAGGCTCTCAGCTGATAGGACTACAATCTAAACTTTCAGTACTGAAGCATCTGAATATTCAGTTGTCTGTCCTGACTTTTTTTTTTTTTATGGCTGTCATTTTCTATTAATTTGAAGCAGTGAGAGGCTCCTCAAAGAACCCCCCTGGGCTCTAGACATAGTCCCCCCAGCTTCCATTGGGCAGCCCAGTTCAGTTGTACCTCAGTACTCTGAATGTATCATTCCAGTAGTCTAGAGTATACAGTCAGCCAGTAGCAAGAGGATTCCCAAAGAGTCAGGTGTCAATCTCAACTTCTAGTTCACTGGAGTCATTGTTACATCCCCTGGCAAAATCTTCTGCCCTTCGGAACCAAGATCTCCAAATCAACAGAACTGAAAATTGCAAGGATGGGTAGCAGAACTTCTGGGAGTGGTCTTTAAGTGTAATATTGAGGGGATGCATTTTCGCTTCCTCCTTGATTCCTGAACCCATGTATTTTGGTTACGGAAGGGACAGCACTATATACTAGTTGCTGATTTAGAGTATTTTTTACCTTATATGCTAGAACCCCATCACTTAGTAGACATTGTGAATTCAGGAGGCTATCCCACCATTCCTGTAAGCTAACTGCTTCTGAGTGATAGTTATGTGGTAAGACCAGTGAATTCCATGGGCAAACCCATTGCTGCACTTCTTTGGTTGTTGTGAAATGAATTCTTTGACCAGAAGCAACATTGTACAGAATGCCATGATGGTGAATAAAGCATTCTGAAAGTTCGCAAAGGGTGATATTTGCAAAAGCATTACAACCAAGGAAGGCAAATCTATATCCGAAATATATGTATATTTTAGTGGGGAAAAATCTCTGCCTCTTCCATAATGTAGAGAACCACTGTAATTAGTCTGCACCCGGTAGCTGGGTGGTCCCCCAGGGGGACTCAGTGTTGATCCCTTATGTTGGTCAATTATGCGGTCATCGATAATAGTGGCTAGGTCAGTCCATGTTGTTAAGTCCACAAATAGCCTCCATTCTTGCAACTGTGACCACATTATACATGGGCCCAGTGAGCAAGCCCTGTAGTGAACGGTGAAGAAAGCTGATTGATATATACAGACTGCCTTTTTTTTCTACCTACACGATTACTGAAAGCCTCCTCTGTGATGGATGCTCTTTGGAGGGTATTCACAAATAACTTCACACTCTGTGCTTATTATGGGAGATGCATAGACACATCTTTGCCACAGACCCCTTCTCATTATTATTTTAATCTTTTTTTTTTTTTTTTAGCCAAGTCCCTGAACATCGGCCAAACTGTCATCAATCACCCATGAACCAGGGTAAGTCCATACTTCTGGCCATCTGTCAGTTCAGAAAAAGTGGTCATCTAAACATATGACTCGAAGTTCTGCCTTTGGGGTGCATTTTCCTTTACCACTGTCCAGAGACACCACTGAGTAGAACTATAATGCTGCAACTGTCTATTCCAGTTTGTCCCAGGATATTGTTTTACTATCTGTAAATCGGGACTGAGCTTCTTCATTCTCATTCAACTGGTAATAAGAAACTCCCCTATGTGGCTATAGATATTGATTGAAGAAGGACCAGGAGTTGATATTGAAGGAGTATAAGCTACCTGCTTAGGCAATTTAATTGTGCCTTCTGGACCTGCTTGGGCTCAATCTCGTATATACTATTTCCATTTGATGACAGATTGCTTCTGCATACACCCAGTCTTATGGCTAGGAAGGTCACCTAGTTCATAATGGGAAGTTCAGAATATATGTAAGGCATTCAGTACTTATATCACACTAGAAACTGTTTCTGAAAAGACTTTTATCTGCAGAAGAGGCATGGATTTGCTTCAAAACCTTGAGTTCTACACTTAATTCTCTAATTGTTGCTTGCCAGAGACTTCACACAGCCTCCCATTTGCCACAGACAGTCCAAGTACCATTGAGTTTGCTGGGTCACAAGAAAAGCAGCTTGCCCCCAAGCCTGCACTTGCCCTGATTCCCCTCAATGCTGGCAGATTTGCAGATTACTTGTAAGTGGGACCTAAGTAGCCCACTCAAACATGGCATATATTACCTCTAAAATCCAAAAAGGTCCACCTAGTGCCTCTTCTTTAGAGGTAGACTGTGCAAGGTGCAGCTATTATCTTCCACTCTGAAGGATACCCTGAGGTGTTCTATACCATTTGATTCCCAGGAACTTCACATATGTAATGAGCCCCTGAATTTTTGTGGGGTTTATCTCCTATTCTCTGGCTCACCTAGTCTGTCTAAATCATAGAAAATACCTGCTACTTCCTCTTCAGGTCCTGATTAAGTCCAACCAATATAATGCCATTAATGCAGTAGACCAGTGTGATTTCATGTGGACTGTCAAGATAATCACAATCTTTGCAGACTATATTATGGCAGAAAGCAAGAAAGTTGACATAGTACTGAGGCTACATCAGGTAAAAGCAAATGGCTTCTGGTGGCCAGTACAAATTGATATGGGAAAAGAAGTATTTTCAAATCAATAGCTTCACACCAGGTGCCAGAGACTCTTGATTTGTTCCAGGAAAGAGGTAACATCTAAATAGCAGCTGCAGTTGAAGGGCCATGATTAAGTCTGCCATACTGGTCAATTATGCGGTCATCGATAATAGTGGCTAGGTCAGTCCATGTTGTTAAGTCCACAAATAGCCTCCATTCTGCAACTGTGACCACATTATACATGGGCCCAGTGAGCAAGCCCTGTAGTGGACAGTGAAGGAAGCTGATTGATATATACAGACTGCCGGTCATTCCCAAGCATCCATCCAACTCCCCTCCGGGTCAACCAAGCAAAGTACATGAGGATACTACAGGTCTCATTATACCTGCTTTTTGTCAGATCTTTGATGTTCCATCTAATCTCTGAAATTCCATCAGGGATGAGGCATTGCTTTTAGATTACAATCCCAGTAAGGATGGGAATTCCAGGGCCTTCCATTTTTATCATAATGGTCCTCACTGTGCAGAGATTCAATGGGATCATTGTAGAACATATGACCCCTATCTCTGAGCTATCCCACCTGTGTTAGGAGAGAGCTGGGTTATGTACCTCCCACTCAATCATTGGTTGAGGGCTGTTCTCAGGTACAGCCTGAGCACACTGAGGGCCAGAGAAAATGAACAGGGCGCCTGCAGCTTCTGCTACAAAGTTATTTGAATGGGACGGTTTCTGAGTTCTTTTTCCAACATGATATCCAGTAGGCTATTGGGTTAGTGAGTCAGAAATTCAGTAGAGAAGATTTTAGCTCCTTCTCTGTACTTCCATGGTCTTGTGCTCACCTCTATTATAACATTTACTATATTTGATTTGAATGACCTATCTATGTGCTTGCCTTTTGACCAAACTGTGAAGGGCTGTATCTTTCTTTTTTCCAGTGCTCATCATGATACCTGGTGCACAATAGTTGCTCATTAAGTGCTCACTGAGCCGAAGTGAATGTTTTCTTCCTCATTAATTTTTTTGTGCTGTTTTAGAAAACTTTCCAGAAGTGGCAGAGTAACAACTAATATATAACCAAGAGGCTATCAACTGCATTTTGGATACTGGTACCATGCCTAGCAAGTCCCAGTCAAGCTCTCTTTGGGCAGTAGGGAAAACCTTCTTCTGAAAGGAAATTAGACTGGTCAGAGTCTATAATTAATTTATAGTGTGTATGCTAACATATTTCCAATATTAGGATATGATGTGTTGTAAGCGCATTGAATTGATTGTCTCGCACCCCAAAGTAATGCCAAATCATTTATTGACACCATATACAATTCTTAAAACTTAAAAACTGGCTGATAATATTCATACAGAATATATTGTTCCCTGAGAACAAAAACAATGAATTATCATCAGTAGCGAGGCAAATATATGAATCACACCATTTTTTTTTCCAAATAGGAAATTGATTATCACAACAAACCCATATATGAAAGGAAATAAAACATTTGGCCTGAAACAGAATGTGTGTGTATACTTTAGAGTCATTGAAACCCAGTGATCAAGTTCCCTCAGTTGCATTAACAAATAAACAGGTGTTTGATTCCCAGTACTTGTGTGACTGGTTGGGATAAGATCAGAAGTGACCATGATCTGGTGGGTTCTGGGGACACACAGTGTTACATATTTATGGAGAAATAAAACAATATCTACTTGGTTTACATTACTGTTGTTTTGTATGCCACATACTACAATACACCAAAAATTTTATACTTTTTAATTGTATATCATTTTAGTTTTAGTTTTTGTTTTGTTTTTTTAGTGGAATCCCATAAAGGGTTAGCATCATCTGGAGCCAGAATTGTTCCAGACAGCTGTCTGCTTTCCCTGGCACATTGCTGATCTGAATTTGGGTCATAATCTTCCTGGGGATGTCTGACCTCAAGGGCTGTAGGGGAAAGTGATTTAAGCCTGTGAGAAGTAGCACATGGCTTTTCTCCATGGTTACCCACTTTGTCCACCTCTCAAAAAACATGGAAAAAAGACAGCTGGGTGGAGACAGCCAAACCCATTTGGTTGTAGAAATGGGCAATAAGGAAGGACAGAGTACAGATTTGTATCTTGAATAAGAAAAAAATAGGTCATGATTGAATTGTCCTTATATGAAATAAGCAAGCATTATTAATTCTTATCCAAACATTTTATGAGTAATAGTCATGAAATTATAGTGATGTTGATCCTTGGGCTTTGCGACAATATTCTTAGCACACGAAATTTCTTTATGTAGTTTGTGTCCAGGTTGGTTCACCCAGTTAACTAATAAGAGCAAGGGTCAGTTTTCATAATGGTCAGTTAGCGCTCTAGAGAGAAAAGATCTGTTCCTTTGCTATAGCTGGGTGCTGTCCAATTCAGGTATCTCTCAAGTGTAGGCTGTTGATCATATGGACAGTTCAGTATAATCTATTATGATTATTTGAAGAATGACTCAAAGCAATTTTTCTCCTGATATGTGTAATAAGTTACAATAAGAAATAATAGTTACCCTTGCTAAGTCCTCACCATCTACTCTGTGCTTAAGCTTTCCATATGTTATCTCATTAAATCCTCATAAAACTGCGATTTTCAGATAAGAAGAAAGGCTTTAAAAAGTTAAGTCACTTGCCATATGAGTCATAGAGATATTAAACAATACAGCTGGAGTTTCAGCCCAAAATAATAATAATAACAATAATTTACATTTGTTTAGCATTTTATGGTTTACTAATGGCATTTATATCTATTCTTCCACCGAATCTTCCCAGACAGTCTTGTGAGATAGTTAGGAGTTATTTCCTATTTTTACAAATGCGGGAATGGAGACTTTGAGAGGTCACTCAGCTAGTAGGTGTCAGGGACAACATACAGAGCTAAGTGTGCTGGTTTCAGGTTTCAGGATCTTTCTTTCTTTCTTTTCTTTCTTTCTTTCTTTTCTTTCTTTCTTTCTTTCTTTCTTTCTTTCTTTCTTTCTTTCTTTCTTTCTTTCTTTCTTTCTTTCTGATTTATTTATTTAAGAGAGAGATATGTGCGTGCACACACACACATGCATATCAGAGGAGGGGCAGAGGTAGAGAATCTTCAAGCAGACTCCCCGGCTGAGTGTGGAGCCTGATGAGGGGCTCCATCCCCCACCGCATGAGATCACCACCTGAGCTGAAACCAAGAGTCAGACGCTCAACCGACTGAGCCACCCAGGTGCAGCTCAGGATCTTTCAACTATGAGACAGCTGAGGTCAGACATATGCATATTTAAAAATTTTTTTTTGTTATGTTAATCACCATGCATTACATCATTAGTTTTTGATGTAGTGTTCCATGATTCATTGTGCATAACACCCAGTGCTCCATGCAGAACGTGCCCTCTTTAGTACCCATCATGAGGCTAACCCATCCTCCCACCCCCCTCCCCTCTAGAACCCTCAGTTTGTTTTTCAGAGTCCATCATCTCTCATGGTTCATCTTCCCCTCCAATTCCCCCCCTTCATTTTTCCCCTCCTGCTATCTCCTTCTTCTTCTTCTTCTTCTTTTTTTTTTTTAACATATATTGTATTATTTGTTTCAGAGGTACAGGTCTGTGATTCAACAGTCTTGCATAATTCACAATGCTCACCATAGCACATACCCTCTCCAATGTCTATCACCCAGCCACCCCATCCCTCCCACCCCCTACCACTCCAGCAACCCTCAGTTTGTTTCCTGAGATTAAGGAACTTGAGGGTGTTATGCTGAGCAAAATAAGTCAATCAGAGAAAGACATGTATCATATGACCTCACCGATATGAGGAATTCTAAATCTCAGGCATATGCATATTTATTGTGAAATTAAAGTCTGTACAATACAAAGTGAAATGTAGATCTCATAATTATCCAGATTATGCAGGCCCTATCAGTCCCAGCCACTCCATTTTTGCTTAATGAAATTAAAAACACGAATGAAATATTCTTACTGAAAATTAGCATATATAATATTTGAAATATGAGATCCAGTACAATTCCTCAGGTGTGATACTAGAAAGCTTATATTCTCTGCTGTTTATTTCATTATCTTTCCTAACTGGTGAAACACAATTTCTCTGCAATTGAAGTATCTGAAAAGTATTGTTTTTCTAATAATTCTCAAAAATGTTAGAGAACAAATGCATTTGTCTTACTCCTTTTAATGTATTATCATTTAGTAGTCATTTAAACTTTAGATAAAAATCATGTATTTAGTAAGATATGGCTTCCATTATTTTTTTACAACTATCATTTAAATTTTTATATTCTGCTGATTTTGAAATATGTCAAAATTGCACAAATACACTGTTTTTAGCTTTAAAATTCTCAAAGTTTGTCTTGAAATTGATCACCTTGATAGAGGAGTAAAAGGTTTATATTTTTAAATAAACTTGGTTTTAAATTGGTGGGGATGGCAGGAGGATGAAAATCTGATCTAAATAGAGAAATGGTAAATTTAGAATTTCAAGTAATTCACCAAAACCATTCACCATTCTTTTTGGATACGTGCATATTTAAGCTCACTTTAAGCTATGTATTTTTAATTTGATTTCTACACAAACTGACAATTGAGAACTTCTAATCAGTGGTTTCAAATGATGAGCTTGTGAAATGGACTACTATATTCAAATTACAGTTTTAAAACCCATTTTGTTTACAGATGCAAATATCTAAGGAAGAACATACATACACACACACACACACACACATACACATGTGCCCATACATACTCTTGCACATACACGTGTGTGTATGTGTGAGGTAGAAAAATTTTAGGATAGTGTTTTTTTTTTTTAAAGATTTTTTAAAATTTATTTATTTGACAGAGAGATAGAGAGCACAAGTAGGCAGAGCAGCAGGCCGAGGGAAAGGGAGAAGCAGGCTCTCTGCTGAACAGGGAGCCCGATGCGGGGCTCGATCCCAGGACCCTGGGATTATGATCTGAGCCGAAGGCAGCCGCTTAACCGACTGAGCCACCCAGGTGCCCCTAGGATAATGTTTTAACTGAAGAAATAGTATTACCTTACTCCGTGTCTTGTGTTAATAATCAAAGATTACATATTATTGTGTTTCTGAGTGTATGTCTGTATCTGCATATATGTTTACGTATGTATGTATTTATTAGTGTAAAAATAAAAGCAAAGCTTTCTCCTATATATGGAAATAGCAGCTGTATGTTTAAGTATAGTAGCCTTGAATTTTCTAGAATATAGTCTCCAAAATCAAGCAACCAGCGAATTTTTACTGAGCATCTGCTCTCTGGTTAGCTTTATATAAAGAAGAAAATACAGAGGTATAAGCCATTCTGACCCTTATTTTTATGTATCATGAAAACAGGTAACATATTGGTGAGGATGTGCTACCACAGGAACTCTCATAGAGAGCTGATGGGAGTGGAAATTGGTTAAACTGCTCTGGAAACCCACTGATGCTACTCAATCCAGTTGAAAATGCTCATGCCCTGAGACCCAAATGTTCCACTTAGAAAAACTCTTGGATGTGTGCACAAAAAGATGGGGGCAGGTATGAATTGCAGAAGTTTTTATATAATAATGATAAACTGGAAAGATACCCAAAGTCCATCCACAGTAAAATGGATAGAGTGTGGTATTTTCAGACAATGTGACATGTTATTTTAATTGCTCTAGCTGTAGGCAAACACGCAGGTAGCTCGAAAACATGAAGTTGAGCAGGGGAAGGCAGCAAAAGCTAACAGCATTCAGTGTTCTTCTTTTTTTTTTTTTAAAGATTTTATTTATTTATTTGACAGAGAGAGACACAGCGAGAGAGGGAACACAAGCAGGGCGAGTGGGAGACAGAGAAGCAGGCTTCCCGCGGAGCAGGGAGCTGGATGCGGATCCTGGGATCATGACCTGAGCCGAAGGCAGACGCTTAATGACTGAGCCACCCAGGTGATCCAGCATTCAGTGTTCTGAGGCTGGGCTCCCATTCAGGTTCTCTCCTAAAAAGGAAAAAAACAAAACAAACAAACAAACCATTTTGTTAAAAGAAGTCACAGAGAAATGTATTCAATGTGATTCCACTTACATAAAATTCAAATACAAAACAATATATTATCCAGGGCTACATAAAAAGCAATCTATTTTTTTAAGCAATCTATTTTTTAAAGGAAAGGAATGATTAACTGAAAATTTAGTACTAAAACTACTTTTAGGGAGAGAGAGTAGGGGATGTGACCTGGGTAAGGTATCCAGAGGTTTCAAAGGTACAGCTTATATTCTCTATTAATTTGAGCGTGGATATATAATCACTTGTTTTATCAAGTCTTTAAATTGTGTGTCAACTATATATTCTTTCTTGTATGTATATTTCACAGTACAATTTACATCACCACAATAACATTAGTTGTGTTAGATGGTTTGCTTATAGGTGATTCCTTTTTCTACATTTTCTGTAATGTGTTTTTATTATCTTCATAATTAAAATATATTAAATTTAATCTATTTATAGGGAAATGGAAATATTCTGACTTAGCCTAAATAAATCATAAAATGTAACTTGAAGTAGTTTTAGTTAAGGTCATGAATTTCACAAATATTTGAGAGATACCAGTGTATTCCACATCCTGAAGGTGGAATTTCTAACAACATGTATACCTGAGTAGCTCAGATGCTGCTAATCTGTTCTTAGGACAGAAGCAACTCAATTTTAAAAATGAATATAACATTTTGGGTTGAAGGAAGTAGATATAGTCACATAGTAAAAGCAACTTTTTTAGAAGCAACCAAGAACCCCCTCCTCTGTACAGATTTACCTAATCTCCCTTCCCTCTCCTGATTCAACCTCTTTCTGGGTCTTGCTGCTACACTTTGTACACAGCCCTAGAGTTGTACAAATCACATAGTAATATTGTTATCTATAGTCTTGGTTCTCCCCTACTAGGTCCTGAGCTCCTTGTGGGCAGTATCTAACTGTAGTCACTTTGTATCTTTTATTTCCACCACTGTACCTCTAATAGAGCAGCTGCCCAGTTAATGTTTATTAAACTGAACAAAGAAGCAGCAAAAATTTAAAATGCAGTATGGGCTGCATTTATAAAACACATGGCTACAAAAACCTGAATATTCTAGTAAGCTAATCTTCATGCAGAAAGAGTCAATAAATTTCTATAATGTTTAAAGATCTACAGATAATATTACTACGCTCATCACAACACTTACAAACACTGCACAACACAATAAGCACAATAAAGTGGTAAACTCTGGGTTCATGCCACAGGTTGTATTTGTGCTACCCCTCCCCATCTCCACCTTCCTTCTGTCCAGCACAGGCTGCAAGGCTCAAAACTGCTATTTTTAGCAGTTAATGATCAGAGAGCTTGACTTCCTCATGCAGGTTCTGAGAATAGGAGAGCATAACCAGCCATAGTAGGGCAATCAGAGTATTTGCTGGTTACAGTCTTCTGTTTTTACTTTTATTATTATTTTTTATTTTTTTTAAATATTTTATTTATTTATTTGACAGAGACATAGCGAGAGAGGGAACACAAGCAGGGGGAGTGGGAGAGGGAGAAGCAGGCTTCCCCGCGGAGCAGGGAGCCGGATGGGGGCTCGATCCCAGGGTCCTGGGATCAGGACCTGAGCCGAAGGCAGACGCTTAACGACTGAGCCACCCAGGCGCCCCCAGTCTTCTGTTTTTATAAAGATAGAAAATACTTATCGTCATAAGATGGAAAACAGCCCAAATGTCTGCAAAATAGCCCCATAGTAGGACCAATAGGAACATAGCAGCAATTTCCCTCTGGCACCTAAACATTTGCCAGCTACTGATATCACATACTCACATGATGTTTCAAGCCTTTAGACATCTCCCTGCAATGTCTAAAGAAAGGCAGAAAAGAGCGAGCCTCTTTTTTCTTCCCCTATTGGCTTTCCTGGGATTTGAGCGGTACTCAAAACAATTGGCCTGCTTTGTTAGAAACACATTAATCCCAAACTCCAGGGTGAAGTGTTAATCCTGGTAGGCCTGGTCTCTATCTGGACAATTTCTTTTCAGATTAGTTTGGCAGAGACAAATCAGATTTCTCTTGCTATTTAAGAAAACAACAAAAACAACAAAAGAAAAACACATTATGAACGAATGCAGGTGAATAATTTACTGATTCATTTTCCTAATAAAACATCCAAATCCAAATTGCCTTGGCTTAGGCTAACCTAAACTACTGATGCAACCATTTTACATGAATTTAATAAGAAATACACTGAATGGAGCAAGCTTATGTCCAATTTGGAGTTTTATTCTCCTTATCACTATGTAAAATAGTGTCGTGTGGGTCATGGAGTCAGATTGTCTGCTAGTAAACACTGAATCTACCACTGTCTGGGGTGGGATCAAGTTACTTAAACTCTCTGGACCTCTATTTCTGCATCTGTGTGTGTTATAGGCATTAAAATTATGTCAGTACATATAAATCACTTAGTATAATGCCTGACAGGTAATTATTGATTACCAAGTGTGGATTTACTGTGAAGCTAATGAAATGTGGCTTTAGGAGACCTCACTTGTGCAGGCTCTTTCTGAGGTCTCAGGATGGGCTCTAGCAGAGTGTTCACATACATATTTTTTTCTAGTTTTGCAAAAGAAAAACATTTTAACTGTAGTCAGTTAAGGCTGCTGTCTCTCTCCATGTCAAATTCCACTGTATCATTTTCTCTTGTGTTTGGAAGTGCTTGAGTGTCCCCCAGTATTTTGGGATCTGGCTAAGGGGAAGTTGATCTGGGGACACACTGTTTTAACTGAAATTTGGAAACATGCAAATATTATACTTTAGGATTAATGTCTTATTTAAGAAAAACTTTATCCAATCTTTTCATGTATTATATCCATAATGAGTTGTAAAACTGAAAGAAGTGTTTTAAGATACCAACAAATTTTTAAAAAATGATAAGCCATGCTAGAGGAAAGATTAAATTTTAAAAAATTCTATAGGAAGTTATATTACAATATTGTAATCTTGTGAAGAGGTAATCAGAGAGTTTGAAGCCATAAACTTTGGCAAAAATTTTATAACCATGCACTAAGCAGTTTATTAATAAAAATTTCTTGCCGATTTGATATAAAATGTTGACATTGACAAAGATAACATAAAACACAAATATGCTTCTGCAATAAGGAAACAGACTAATTACTGAGTACAGCCAGTTTTCAATGATGCCCTCAAGTTTTACAGCTCATACTGTGAATGAGAAAGGTCACAAAGATCTTTGTAAGTAGAAAAGGAAGGCAGAAGAGTCAGAGCTGAGAAAGATTTGAAGATTTTACAGTGCTGGTTTTGAAGATAAAGAAAAGGACCACGAACCAAGGAATGTAGTGGTCTCAAGAAGCTGGAAAAGGCAAGGAAATGTATCTTCCATAGAGCTTCCAGAAGGAATATAGCCCTGCCGACACCTTGATTTGAGTCTAACGAGACTCATTTCAAATTTTTGGCCCCCAGAACTATAAGATAGTAAATTTGTGTTGTTTTGAGCCACTAAATTTGTGGTAATTTGTTATAGCAGGAATATGAAACGAATATAGACATGATGTGATTGCCAAGGATAGTTCATGAAAGGAGATGCAGTGTTCACCTGGTTTTCTTCAAGCTTTGTCACCATGCCATGAGGAAATAGAAAGACCACACAGAGAGACTACATACGTAGGCATTCTGGCCACCAGCCTCAGCTAAAGTCACAACCCACAGTCAGCACAAACTCCAGACATGTGAGTTGAGCATGCCACAGGATGACTCCAGCCCCAAGCACCATCTCAATGTAGCTTCATGAAAGTCCTTGAGAAAGGATTGCCTCACTGAGCTCAGCCAACCCTAGAACTGTGAGTGATGATAATAAAATGATTGTCGTTTTAAGCCACTAAGTTTTGGGGTGGATCATCTCACAGTGATAAATAACAAGAACAGGTAATATATGTCAACTTTTAAAAATTTACAATTTTTCTTGATTTGCTTCATGTTAAATAAATATTCACTTTCATATCTGATTTCATATTTGTTAATTCTACTCTTTTTGCTAGAGAGAACTCTTCCCAATTGTCAAGTTTCAACCTCTCCTTAACAATTTGGTTCTGTTCTTGCATGTAGCCAGGATTTCTTATTCAGAATGTGGTTAAATAGCATACTAATATATGCAATTAGGCAGACCCGAGGATCTTGGATATAAAGCTATCTTTCTTTTTAGAAATTAAAAAAAAACCTTCATTTTTAAGACACTTTAAAGTATTAACAAAAGCAAAATTTAAGCTTATATTACTTCTTCATATCATTTTAAATGTCAATTGCCTTTTCATTTGAGATCAAAATAAGAGATAATTACTTTTGCAGAAAATAAAAACTTCCTTTAGGATTAAGATGATATATTCAACAGATGTTTCCTAAATGATTCTTTGCTGACAGAATCAACTTCCCATAGCACTGTGATGGCAAGAAAAAAATAGGAAATATCTGACTTAGGTTATGCTTCTCAGAACAAATCATAAAAGAATAATGTGTTATGTACATAATAACATAATGCAGCCTGGGTCACTGAAAGTATATTTGCATGGAGACAGACCCACCATTTTGAGATAATCAGCTCTGATTTCAAGCATTGCCATATTATCAGCGGCATACTCCTTTAGCAGTCTCTTGACGCCATGTCAAAGCTACTCCATTTGTTTCAGTTAACTTTTAGCATAACAGAAAGAGTTCTGGATACTAAAATAATGATTTGGGACGCTGAGGTCAAATGCACATTTAGTTCGAGGGTTTCAGAGATAGTTTGTATAAGGCTAACTCACTTGCAGGCTAGTGGAACTGGGAGGGCCTAACCTGGCTGGCTGGAAAAACTGCTCATTCTCTATGGTGTGGGTAAGTCCCACAATTACAAGACTGAGCACATCACTATCTGCGAATTAACTGTGTTATGAATAACACTAACCCTTGCATAGATAAACACTCCCTTGGAAAGATGCAACATGCTTCCATCATTGACAACAACAATAACAAGATATCTATATAGTAAATAGATTATAAATGTTGAATTTGCTAATTTCAGATTTGGGAAAGTCACAAAGCAGAATATATGACATGTTTGCTCATTTATTCTGCTGATTGCTTGAAGAAAGGGATTAATTGTCTGCATATAAATTGTCTCATTCTTTCAAGCTCAGATTTAAAAAAATGAACACTTGGTTGAAAAAGCTGAATCACTTCAAGACGGCACCCCAGGTTAGTTTATGCTTGCCCTGGTCCTTTCCCTCCAGCAAGCATTCCTGTCCCCTTTGCTAGATTCTCCTAGCAAGGTTAACCTAAACAGGAAGTTTGGGGCTGCAAAACACCTCAATGACAGAAAATAGCCAAGGCATGGAGCCAGAAATAGTGAATGGATGGGAAAGGGAATGGGGCATTATGTCAGCTTTACCAGTCCTGATCCTGAGGTTCTTTCCTTTCAGGGCTGCTTTCTACCGAATTCCTTTGATAAAGTTAGGGATGGTCCTTTCTTTTCCCTCAAGAAGTCACAGCATTGTGCAAGTCCTAACACGGAAGGTGTATACAGTAAAAGTACTTTTACAAATGTTTTTACCTAGGGATTCTGAGTGGCTCAGTGGATTAAGTGCCTGCCTTTGGCTCAGGTCATGATCTCAGGGTCCTGGGGTCGAGCCCCCACGTCAAGCCCCACGTCTGGCTCTGTGCTCGGCAGGGAGTCTACTTCTCCCTCTGCACCGCCCCCCCACTCATGCTTGCTCACATGCTCTCTCTCTCTTTCTTTCAAATAAATAAATAAAATCTTTAAAAAAACCCCAAATGTTTTTATTTAATCTTTACATATGAAGAAGAAACAATTACCCCCTGGTGATTATTCCCCCCTATTTGTTTTTTGGATTAGAAAATTGAGGTTCAGAACAATTCACATTATTCAGGGTATTTAAGGTGCTATTTCTAATAAGTAAGAAAGCTGGGACTCAAAGTCAGGTGTTCTGATTCCTTGGTTAGAGCTTTTGCCTTACACCTCAGATGTACCAAGGGCATGTTGTGGGACTCTGTTTTATTTACCTATTTTTGTATCCCTGAGGCCTAGTACCATGCCTGGCATTGAGTATATATTCATTAAATGTTAAATAAAAAGTTGGGATTTATTGTTTAAAACTTTCACTTGTGAGAAGAAAGATGCTATCCAAACAGTTATAAGGCAATTTCGATGCCTTACGAAGTTCAGGGAAGTCCAAGGACACAGCACGAAGGGAAGCAGTTGCAGAGTTGCTTGCAGATACTCTATTTTCTTTCCAAGGTAGAAGCTTAAGTGTTGAGTGGTTTGAAGGACACTCCTCAGAAGTCAAGGATTCACTGAATGAAGGCATTGTTTCTGTGGCTGTGCGACTGCTTATTTACTGCTCTGTGCCCACCTTCTAGTTTCACAGTCTCAGATGTCACTGAGGACAACAAGTTCCGTGTCTGTCCTTCCTGAGGTTACTGGGGACAGGGTTTCACCCAATCCCGCTGTGCTGTAGGAGACCAAGTATCTTCTAATGAAATAAATCCCCTCAAAGTCCTTCCTGGGGACTGCCAGAGGTCTGATTCCCTATTTTGTATGTGTGCCTGATGCACGAAAGTCACCCACAAGAAAGCTGAGGAAGGACTGAAAGGTAGCTGACAGGTGCCTAGGGGAGAATGTCCTTTAAATAAATAAGACCCATAGCTCCCACAGCTGTAGCAAAGTAAACCAAAGTGATAAAGACAGAAAAATAGAGCCTGGAGAAAATCTGTCAAAAGAAAAGAAAAGAAAGAAAGAAAGAAAGAAAGAAAGAAAGAAAGAAAGAAAGAAAGAAAGAAAGAAAGAAAGAAAGAAAGAAAGAAAGGAAGGAAGGAAGGAAGGAAGGAAGGAAGGAAGGAAGGAAGGA